>NW_006443124.1:10390480-10412619 GCF_000325575.1 Pteropus alecto
CTAAGAGGTCATAACCCCCAAAGGGCAGGAGCCGCTGCAGGTTCATAGGGATAGTAAGGTGAGGCACCCACAAGACAGCACTGCCCTAAACACCGAGCTCACCAGTCAGGCCCGCGGGGGAGGCAGTGACACTCCCGCCAGCCCTGCTGAGACCCCATCCTTGCTGGGAGGCTTGCCTCTCTTCTCCAAGATCCCAGCACTGAATGTTGACATTTTTCATCTTTACCCCTTGCCTGGACCCCAAGCCAAAAGGAGTTTCTCTGCTTTTCAAGAGCCCTTTGAATTATCTTCTCCAGATAAACACTGTAGCCCTTTTTAGTCACGTTGAGCCATTTGCCCCAGCAACATTAATGTGCCATCAGCAGTCCTCTGGGGTTAATTATCTGTGACTTAAAAATCATTTGTTTCTGTCTCTTTTGTCTCGTGGCTGCTCAGCAATCTTTATTAGGCAACGAGGTACAGAATCCAGCTGACCGTTATGTTCTAATTCTTTTCTTGTCAACAGAATTAGTTTATCTTTTAACAACTCTTTAAAAAAAAAGCCTTCTTATTTGCAGATCGTGTTGTCTCTTAACAAATCTTTAATCTCTCAGCTTCAGCGGGAACAGAGCCAAAACTGGAAATGATCTCCAGTGAGGGCCACCTCGCTGAGTGCCCTGCCGGTGTACGCTCTCTGGTTGGCCCTGCTCACCTCTAAGAGCTCACTGCCACGGAGCCATTGGCCTGTTTCTCCCCTCAGTGAAGGCTTCACGGTGTGTCCCCTGAGCTTGGTGAAGAGCCACTATGCCCTTGGGGGCCCCTGCAGACCAGGCAGCCTCGGCCATCAGCCTAGCTGGTGGTTCTCTGCACACTCCTCTTACAGTTATAGTTCCTCTTGGCCAGGGCTGCCAGTGGGTCCCCAGAGACGCTTCAGGGTCTGCATGTAGAAAACGCTTTGCCAAGTGTTGAATTTTGCATGAAGGAAGGTAAGTTTGCCTTATCCTCTCCAAGAAGTCAGGGAACATGTGATGCAGAAGTGAGCAGGTTCTGACTGGCCATTGGCTCTGTGGGATGTCGACAGTGACCCCCGGTCTTCTGGGACACAGGTGCAATCAACAGGGAGAGGTCAGACCTGAGTACAGTCAGCCTGGTTGGCTGGTGCGTGCTGCTGGCTCACCTGGGCACATACCTGAGCCAGTCGTTGCCCACCTGCCCCGTATTCTGGAGGCCACTGTGGGGAGTCCCCGGCCCCTCAACTGCCCTCTCACCCCTATGGCGTCTAAAGCAAAGTTACTCCTTCTAAAGGAGAATCAGCTCCTGTGGAAAGGCAAGTGCCATTCTTAGGGTTTCTTGAAGTTTTATTGAGTGCTAATGGAAGTTTCCTTGGGCATACTAGTGTTTGCTTGGTGTACAGCAATGACAAGACATGGTCCCTGCCCCTACAGAGCATGCACGTCAGTGAATGTATCAGTTGAGAATATGTATGAGTGTCCTCTAGATCAGGGGTCCCCAAACCCCAGGCTGTGGACTGGTACCGGTCCGTGGCCTGTTAGGAACCAGGCCGCACAGTAGGAGGTGAGCAGCAGCAAGCAAGCCACTCCCCAGCGCTAGCATCACTGCCTCAGCTCCACCTCAGATCATCAGGCATTAGGTTCTTATAGGAGCACCAGTCCCTGGTGCCAAAAAGGTTGGGGACCGCTGCACTAAACACAAAGGTCACCTGGTTGTGCCTGCACATGGCCAGGTATTGTACAGATGGGCCGACAGCCGAGTGCGAGAGCTCAGTGTAGACAGACATGGGGCCGGGGAGAACAGCTCAGTGTTCTGGGGAAGGCGCTGTCTCAGGCTCTTTTCTCCAAAGGATAGTTCTATCAGCAGAGGGTCTCCTTTTGACCATCTATGGTGCATTTTGGTGCAAATAGCAAACGCGAACCCACCTAGATTAAACAAATATCAGGCAGGGGATGGTAGGGTGAGGGGTGATGGCTTCAGGCACACTTGATGTAGGGTACAAAAACCTGGTAAATCTCTTCATTTCACCCCACACTGTTGCCTTCCTTCACGGTGAGTGCCAACCTCCTCTGCCTCTCAACTGCAAGTCCTATGGGAGAGAGAGAGGCTCTGGTCTGATATTTCCCACAAAAGTGCTAAGATCCACTTGGATTGGACATGCTTGATCATGTGCCCCTCCTGAGCCAGTGACGAGGCCAGGTGCATGCTACATGCAGCTGGGCTTAGCAAGAGTCACAGCCACATGCCTCTGTAGTCAGGAGGTCATGAGAGTAGGTGGATGGTGGATCCCCAACTGAAACCTAGGTGACGAGGCCAGGTGCATGCTACATGCAGCTGGGCTTAGCAAGAGTCACAGCCACATGCCTCTGTAGTCAGGAGGTCACGAGAGTGGGTGGATGGTGGATCCCCAACTGACACCTAGGGCTCTGACCAACTAAGATACATGGGTGCAGGAAGGTTGGAAAAAAGTCCATTATGCCATTTACTTAACTACTTCATATCTGGGTGTCTGTCACATTCTCCACCTCCAAGGCTTCTTAACTCAAAGGCGAGTTAAGCCCAGCAAGTATTCACCTAGCATTTCAGTGAGGAAGCGTATCTTCTCTCCCATCTTCTGAGAAGGAAACCAAGGCTAAGAAGTGACATTGCTGACCTGAGGCCACAGGAGCTTATAAGGGAGTGTGCATTAGAATCCAGATCTCTGATGACAAATACAGGGCATTTTCGTTCTGTTGTTTGCTTCTTAATCACAGCTGCCTTGGGTTACTGGATCTCCTGCTTTCTTACCCGCTTCTGCTATGATGGATGCAGTGGCCTGGCAAGGTGCATCGAGCATCCACTGGTCCAAACTGTGGGAGGTGTTATTGTTCATTTAGATTCCAACATATCCTCCTTTCTTTAGCCCTTCAGCCAAAGGGCATAAGGACCAAAAGCGACTGTGCAAATTCCTCCTGGCGGCAACTTCACTATTTAAGTCCATGAGTTTCTCAGAAGCTTTAATTTCCATATTTTATAAGAGCTCCCCTTCTTTCTTTGGAAAGTGCCGCTGTTTCCACATGGGTATTATATGGCAGGTGGGGACACAGATGGGGTGGTGGGACCTGAGCTCTTGTTTGGAAACACTTTATGATAAGCAGTTTCTCATTTGTCCACACATTAATTTAGGGGCGAAGGCTTACTCACTGCTTTAATATAAACTCAGATTGGGACACTTCTTAATGGAAACATTTTCACATTCAGTCTCTTATTTAGTCCTCATAATCACCCTCTGCCATCAGCATTGCAATCTTATTTTGTAAATAGAAAAAAATAGGGAACCCTTTGAACGCTGAAAGAAATTGATCTAAGAATTGATATAAGTTTAACTGAGGTCATTCAGGAAGGCACAGTCTCGATGGAATTCGGAAATGCTGTTCGATTCTGATTGAAACATTCATATTCACAAACATGGACTCATCATTCTGTGGCTAAAATATCCTCAGGGTTAGGGCTGGGGAACCCACAGGTGGGCTACTGCTGGATTGAAATGGGACTGCCACGTTCCGGAGAAATGGGCCTTTGAGAAAAAAAAAAAAAAGCACAGGTCTGGAAAATGAGTTGTGGGAGTAAAAATACATGTCAGTCTGTTTGCTTTACTAATTTTAGCCATGACTTGCTCTCTTTATTGCTGGAAGCAGCATTCTCATCCAGCTGCTAGCCGGCTTCCTTTGAATTTTCATCATTTGTACAAAGTCACTGCATATTTGGGCACCACACGGAAGTCCTGTGGCTAGGAGGAATTGTTTATCAGACAGGGTCAGATCTAATCTAATGCTTAGATTCAGCTGAAAATAAAATGAGTTGAGGTTTTTTCTTTTCTTTCTTTTTTTTCCTTTTTTAAGACAGAAGGTCTGTAAAGCTGTGCTAGCATATCATGTTTCCCTTTTATACAGAATTTAAAATAATAACATCTTATGCTTGGATAGTGTTCATAGGCTGCTTTTTGCTCAAAGAGCTTTCTCCTGTGTCTTCTCACTTAATCCACTTGCACGAAAATCTTTGAGGTAGGTGGAGTGAAGATATCATCACAGGTATCTGCCAGATGAGGAAATGGATGCTCAGAGGGGGCAGAGGACTTGTCCCAGGTTACGCAGCTAATTAAGGCAGGACTGGACTCCTCCGGCAGCCTCCTCTGTCACTGTGAATTTTCAGCAGAAGTTTTCAAATTAAAACCCAGTGGGGAGGCATAGAGTTTTAGTCCTGTTTTGGTTCTTATAAAAATAAGTTATTATAAGACATTTTTTTCTCATCTATCAATGGGATAATCCCATACCGTGGAGATTCGGCATATTTAAAATGTATGTAGGGGAAATGGTAAAAGTTAATCATTTTCACAGTACCTGTCTGTAGTGAGGTTTAATTATCACTTGACATATTTCATGGTTTAAAATGATGACGATTTAAAATAGAGCCAGAGAGAGCCAGGAAATCCATTCATAACCATGTGTCTGGTGCTGCATTAGAGTAACCCCGAAATACAGATGTTCCCCAGACAGAGGATTCTGCAGCATGCTCTGATAACGACAAATGTCCCTAGAACTGAAACCCAAACCAAGAATTCCATTCTGACCCTGCCGTCAGCACCCAGAGGGAGCTTGGGTGAAATCTAGCAGTGTGGTTTCATTCTTGGATTATATTCCAGATGCTAAACTAACAGATACTCCCCCAAACCTTCACCTCTCACTGGCCTTCTGCAGGATTTCTAATGAATAAGGTAATTCATTGTGAAGTGTGCTTTCAATGAATGAATGAAAGCTATTGAAACTGCAAGGGGGTGACATACATTTCCATGTGTTTCTCAGGGAACTGCGTGCCTTTCCCAGATGAGCAGGTTGAGAAGCAGCTTCTTGTGGCAGTTGTGGTTGTGGTGGAGGTTTAA
Organism: Pteropus alecto; assembly: GCF_000325575.1. NCBI lineage: Eukaryota > Metazoa > Chordata > Mammalia > Chiroptera > Pteropodidae > Pteropus > Pteropus alecto. The sequence goes on from NW_006443124.1 coordinate 10,395,390, forward strand.
TAAGCTCAGCCTCATCTGTCTGTTTAGGAAGTCTTGACATAATTGTTCCTTTTCCATGAGATTTCTGCAAGAGGAGCTCTCCAGAGCTGACCTGTCTGTCCAAATTTCAATTTTTGGCTTGTAGAGTACCAGGAGAGGGAACAGATGAAGCCATCTCAGCAATACAAATGCTATTTGACACTATTAGCTCAATGTTTATCCATCGCTGACAGCAAGGTCCGTTAGGATGCTAGTGTCACGGATCGGAGGCACTGAGCATAGTGAGATGTGCCCCTGCTGGCCGAGCCCCTTTAGATGATCTGAGAGCATGCTGGTCGTGCCTAGCACTCTGGTCCAGGCACTCCCCACCTGTTGATCCCTCCCCTTAATTCCCGGTTTCCATGGCCAGTCCCATGGAACTTCATGGCTGCACTCCTGCCACCAAGCTGCCTGCCCGAGTGCTCTGTGTGGCGGTGGTCGTGCCCTCCTTGGAAAGTCCAGCTTGCTCCTTGGCGCTGCCGTTTGTGGGATTAACCCAATGATCCAACTCTGGACCTGGGTCCCATGACTATGATAAGCAGCAGAGGTAAGATGTCAGGACCTGAGCCAGTGTCCACAGAGCTCATGGCTCTCTGTGGTTTCTTCCTTCCTTTTCTATCCCTTCTTCCTACACTTCGGGCCAGGTTCTCCCTTCTCTCGAGAGTAGCACCATATCCAGCATACCCTAGATATTCAGCCACCATTTCCTGGTCATATGCTTTCTGGCTGAGTTTTCTAGTTAAATTCTCTGCTTTGACTTTTTTTTTTTTTTTAAATATGTCTAAATATATTAGTTTCTTTTGTGTAGGGAGAGGAACATGCAGGAGGAGGCACATGGTGACAACTGACATTATCAAAGCTCCACCATAAGCTTTGCCAAGTTAACTTCTTTCAATGCTCCCAGCGGTCCAGGGTGGCCAGCTGCATGATCTGAGTTACAGGTGAGGAAACACGGCTTTGGGAGGCTTAGTGGTGTGACTGGCTGGGTGCTCCAGAGAGTTGGCAGTCGGTACCTTGACACTCCCTGTAACGAAGTGTTCTGAGTCCTTTGTGATTGGGTGTCCATCTGTTTCACCGTTGTGGCCTCTCTAGGACTCTTGTCTCTAGGACTCTTGTCCCGAGGACTCTCAGCTCGAAGGCAAATCTGCAAGTCCATTTCTAAATGGTCAGCCCTTGAAAAGCTTAAGAGCAGGTGCCTCTGTTGCTGGTCTTGATGGGAGTGGGAGCAGTAAGGAGGATCGAGGGGACAGGGAAAAGGCACATTGGAGGCCGGACACTGCATGCTGGGGACAGAGGTGAGGATGCTAGTCCAGGCTCTTGGACCCACATGACTTCATGACAACGGGAGGCTGAAGTGAGCAGCCATGTCCTTAGAGAGTGCGCATGCTCTCCCGTTTGCCATAGTCCCCACTGCTCCCCAGTGACTCCCTCATACTAAGACCAAGTGTCAGATAAGTTTTGAAAAATAAATATGCACGAGTCAAAATCCCAGAAGAATTCATTAAATTACCACGGTGACTTCTAAAAGGCATTTGAGTTTAGCCCCTGTTTTGTGCTCAGATATAGAATCTGTTAAACACAGCCCAGCGGAGCCAGGTGTCGGTAAGAGGTGAGGCTGGGGTGAGGTGGGAGGAGCAGGAGGAGAGAGGAATTTAGTGGAAGGACTGAAGAAACCTTTACCTACTCAGCTCCGCTTGAGACTCTCTGGTAAAGCTGGTTTCTCTAAGTAGGTCCTTGGTTTAGGTAGTTAAATCTTCCATTAAATTTTCTTATTTTCTGATATTGCCTTGATCTGTAAACATTCACTCCAGGCTATAAGTGTGCAAGTGAGTTTCCAGATTGGTAATTAATATTGTGCCTCTTTCTGTAAGTTATGTCTTTAAAATGGATCAGTTGCTTTAAGCATTTAAAAGACATTCCACATATATTATAAAGTAATTATTTGCCAAAGACATTTCCCACTGATATTGTGTTATGTCTAAATATAAATTTACAATACTCAGTAGACCAGAAATTTATATACATATTGGTCCACTGGGTTAAAAAAAAAAAAGAAGACATTTTTAAAGTATCTTTTTAATCAGTGTGTTTATCCCAAAGAGTCTCTTGGCTCCGCCAGAATGTCACATGGTGTTAGAAAAATAATAAACGGGGTGTGTTCTCTGGGTTGATTCAGAATTTAATGAGAGATGACATCTCAGCCTGAAAGTGAGCGTGGCTTAACTTTTAATCTGGGTTCTGAGGTTTCCTAGAGCTTGGAGGAGCTTATTAACTCCCTCTGTGTCATTTCCCTAATGTGCAAAATTCAGATGATAAACAGCTACTGCCGTTGTGTGTTGAGAATTAATGCTTGGTGAGTAGCAAGTATTTTTTTCATGAAATAGTCTTAATTGTTGGCTTTGTACATTTTCTGCTTTATTATTTTTATTATTTCTCTTGCCCCTGTAATTGGTAGTTATTGGGTTCTCATTATTTTTTTATTAGTCATTTTGTAAAAACTATCTTGTGATTTATCTTCCCTCCCACACTTACTTTCACCCAAATGTCATTAGCAGAGGCAGGAGGCAGGCAGATCACACTCGCCTCTGACAGAGGTGGAACTACCCAGCCCCTCTGGGCTCACCCCTTGTCCTTAGCAACGGTGATCCCCAGTTTGTTGGCTGCTGTGCTGTGAAAGGACACATAGGAAGCCGAGGAGATTTCCTAGAAAACTGTCCTACAGTAACAGTGAGAAAGCAGGATTAAGAGGGTCTGTGTGGGGGCCGTGAGCACCTTCTATGCAGGAGGAGAGGGGCCAGATGGTCCCATCCAGGGTGGGACAGGCCTCGCCAATGTGCAGTGACCACATCATGTGGCACACTGAATAAAAGGGCCAGAAAATGATTGTTGCACTATGCAAAGAAGCCCAGAGTGCATTCTACCTCAAGTCGGTGCCTGTATATTTCCAGCCACCATTACCTAGAGACTCCCCTCCCACTCTTATCCCTCATATAATCTTGGATTGTTGACTTTTGTTATCTCTAGCTTTTCTGTGTGGTTTCTCAAACTTATATAACCAGACATCCTGAGTATGATCTGACTTACTGGATATATTACTTTGGGCAGATGACTTAATCCTCCGTGCCTTGATTTTCTCACTTCTAAAATGATATTAATAAGTCTATTTCATACAGCAGTTGTATGGATAAAATACATATATAAAAAAGCTAAGCATAGTGCTACCCATCTTCTGAGCAGACCCTGTGCTGGTCATCATCGTTGGCTGTTAGTCACCCACCCCATGGCTGGGGCTGGCTGGAGTTGCTGTCTTATAATTCTCAGTGAGCCAACAGTATTGAGAACTAGGATATCTTTAGTGAACACTTGCTAAAATGAATTACGTTAGAAAGGCCTGGATTTAGTGGTCAAAGTTATTTTTTTTCATCAAAACTAGGTAATTAATTTACCCATGATTTCAGGAAGAGTGGGCAATAATAAGGTGAAAACTTTAGAACTATCTGCAGGCTTTTGTTTCTGGCCGTCTAGATAGATACCTCAGCAGACTCTTCCACTTAAAGCAATTTAAAATGATGGATAAAACATTTAAATAATCTTTTAGTGACATTGGTGAGAAGGCAGGAAAGTGAAGATTTCCTAAGAGGCCAAAAACTCAGTGAAAATTGAAAATCAGGGCTCTGGAGTTGCCTTTTGCTTTGAGGGAATTTGCCCAATGCAGGTGACCTTGAGCTTCCATTTTTTATGACCTCAGGAACTACAGGGAACAAGAGCCAGGCCTAGACTATATCATTTTCTTCGGAAACCCCATCCACCTAAAGCTGAGACTCCTGCAGGACTCATGTCTGCTGTAAGAGTGGAAAGGAAAGAAACATACCCTGTCTCCTCTCGGGGAGAAGTGAAGAATATCGCCAGCCTAGTTAAATATCGCCTCTGGGAACTGGAACCAAGGGCTGTGTTTTCACCTGAATTTGTATAACAGGCTGGTCTGAGAAAACCTCAGACCAAGAACTGAGTTTAGAGCAGTCCTGGCTGGCAGTGCTGCAGGCACGTGGCAGTGTAAACACCAATCCTGTCTAGGAGAATACTTCTTCACCGTAGGCCTCAAATAATGTCGACAGGTTGTCATCCGAGAAATTTTGCTCACAGTCAAAACTCAAGAAAATTTTAAAAATAAAATAACAAAAAGGTGCCAAAGTGAGAGTCAACAGAAACAGATATTATAATTAACAGAATTTAAAAAAGAAAATATGTGTAATGTTTCGAGACATGAAAAAGGGAGTGGAAATGTGAACAAAGAGAAAACGTCAATAAATGACCTTGATTATTTGAAAAATAACCAAGTATAATTTCTAGAAATGAAAAGTAAAATCAAAATTTTAAAAAGCAGATGGATTTAAGAGTAAACTGAGATAATTGGGTGAAGAAATAACTGAAGAGCACTAGGAAATAGATCTGAGGACAGAAACTAGAATGTGCATGAGAGACAAACACACGTGTCCCTCAAGTGCACAAAGTTTAAGAATCTTGCTATGAGCTAACACTTAAAGCAACTCAAAATTTCTTCCCTTGATGCCATTAAGTCAGAAATTTTTAAAAGGATGACTAGAAATACTTCCATATGTTTGAAAATTGAATATTTTTTTAAATAACGCATGAGTCAAAGAAAAAAATGAGAAAATCTAAACAATAATAAATACTACATATTGAATTTTGTGAAATACAGCTAAAGTGGGAATTAGAGGGCATTTCTATTAGAAGGGAAGAAAGGCCCAAACTTCATTAATTAAACATCCAACTCACACAGGTCGGTAAAGAGTAGCAGAGTAGACCCAAATAAAGTGGAAGAAAGTAAATAATGAAGAACAATATTAAAAAAGAATGTGTGGAATTGGAACAAGTACAATAGAAAGGATAAATAAAAGATAAACAGAAAGAACCAATAAAACTGACAAAATTCTGCAAGATAATAAAGGAAAGAGGGAGGGAGATGGAGAGGGAGAGAAAATACATATGTAATATGAGAAGTAAGAAGGAGATGTAATTATTAAAGTTGCAGAAATTAAAACAATAACAGAATGTCATTTTGCCAGTAATTTCAAAGCTCTAAGAGCAGGTTCCTAAAAAAAGCCAAATAAAACTCCCCAAAACTTAATCATGTAGACATTAAAAACCCAATGTTTTAATCATTGAAGAAATAGATTTCCAACTAGAAATCTCCTCACAAAGCTGATATCAAATCTAGACACCAGTGGGTATTAACAAATTTCAAGGAATAATAATTTTAACCTCACATGAACTATTCCAGAATGCAGAAAAAGTGAGTATGCTTATGAGGCTAGAATAAATTTGATAGCAAAACCTGGCAAGAACAATCAATCAATCAATCAATCAATAAGTAAGTAAGTAAATAAGTAAGTAAGAAGAAGAAAAGAAAGGCAAATTTAAATACAGTTGTAAAAGTCCTATTTGGAAAAACTCAGTTATTCTACCCCTCTCTTTCCCGTGTATCTATCTCCTTTTACATAGTTTCTTCACTTCTGACACTTTTGGTGTGGAGGTTTTTCCCCTCAGCAAGCAATTCTCTGCAACACCAGCTGGGTGTCCGGCAATTTAACTCAATTTTGAGAGAGCGTCAGATCCCATGGGTTAAGGGCTCAGTCCCAGGACATAACTCTCCCTTTCCCCAACACACACACACCCCTCAGATGCCAGTCATAAGCCCAGGTTATCACCTGTGCTTCTGACCAACCAGCTTTTGAGTGGAGGTTTTAACAGTCCCCTCCATGGGTTTGACTCATTTGCTAGAGCCAGCGGCTCACAGAACTCAGGGAAACACATTTGCCAGTTTATTAAAGGATATTATAAAGGTTAAAGATGAACAGGCAAATGTTAGAGATGCATTGGGCGAGGTATGGGAAGGGATGCAGAGCCTCCGTCCCTTCTCAGGGCGTACAACTCACCCACTTGGCAGCTCCTGAACCCCATAATGGGATTTTATAGAGGCTTCATCATGTAGACGTGATCAGTTATTAACTCCATTTTCAGCCTTCTTCTTTCTCAAGAGAGTGGGGTGGTGCTGAAAGTTCCAAGGTTCTAGTTTATGGCTTGGTTTTTCTGGGATCAGTCCTCATCCAGGAGCCATCCAGGAGCCCAGTCAGAGTCATCTCATTAGAACAAAAGGCGCTCCTGTCATCCAGAAAGTTACAAGGGTTTCAGGAGCCGTGTGACAACAACCAGGGTCAAAGAACAAATGTGAGAACAAAAGCCACTCCTAGTGCTCTAACTTAGAACATTACAAGGGTTTAGGAACTCTGTCCCAGGAACTGGGAGCAGAGAACAATATGTATTTTCAATTATCTCACAGTCCTAAGCAAAAATTAGCAAACTACATTTAGCAGTATATTAATAGAAGATAATAAACCATCATAATTTGAGCCCTGAGCTACCATATAAATTGTCCAATTGCCCTGAGATCTCTATGCTCTAAGGAAGCCCAAACCAGTCCAATCTGGTGGAATTACATGGAGAGACCCTAAGACCGAAGAAGAAAGAATAATGCCGCTCCTGCCCCCAGCTGCGGGGACTCCCCACTGTTGCAGCTTCAGCCACTGTCCGACTGCAACTGCATCAGAGGCCCTGAGCCAAAACCGTAGCTTCACTCCTCCCAATTTCTGACCTACAGACATCCTAGGAAATAATTAAATGCCTGTTGCTGTTATAAGTCGCTAAGCTTTGTGGTGATTCCTCACACAGTAATAGATAATCATAATAGATTTGGGGACCTGGGTATGGAATGGTGCCATACCAAAAAAAAAATTATAGCATGTGACATTGGTTTAGGACTTGGTGTCAGGAAGAAGCAGGAAGGGCCTCAAAGAGATTCCTGGTGAAAGCTCAAAGGGCCTGTATGAGAGTGCTAGCAGAAACCTGAGGGGCCTTGAGGAGGCTCTCAGTGAGAGCTGAAGGAAAGAAAAGAAAACGTTATTAAAAGTTGGATGAAAGAAGGTCCTTGATATTGGGGAGTGGATAGATAGTTTGGTAATATTGTCACCTATGGTAATAAAATAATAGGAAATATACCAAATGAACTTGATAATCCAACAAAGGAGACTATCGGATGGAAGATAGAAAGTACCCCAACTGCTTCTTGCCTGCTATAAAGCATGAGAGGAAGCGTGAGCGAAGGAGCACGCTATTAAATATAAAGGAGTTAGGATTCACTGGGTTTGAAAATACAACTGTTTCTCATTCCCAGCCTCACAAAGATGACAAAAAGTGGTCAAATTAAGAAAAGCTTTCAGGGCAAAGATCAAATCTATGGAGGGCCTTTAATCTTCTTTTTTAAAAATTTTAGAGAAATTTAAGATATCATAGACCCTAACAGCCAGAAAAAAAAAGAAAGAAAAAGTATTCTAAGGATCTTAAGAATATGCCTTTTGTTGAACAATGGAGTTTTAATATCTAAAGAGCATTGCCCCATAACGGCCTTGCAGGGAACAAGATCTATGAAGGTTTATTTTGAAAAGATTTTTGGGGTTTGGCTTTTGTCTGAAAAATTATGTATTAGTCAGGCTTCTCCTCAGAAACAGAACCAACAGAATGTGCTTATACAGAATGAGATTTATTTTAAGGAATTGAATCACACAATTATGGAGGCTTGGCAAGTTCAAAATCTGATTGGGTAGACCAGCAGGTCAGAGACTCAGGGAAGAGCTGCACTCTGAGTTCAAAGGCAGTTGCCTGACAGATTCCTTCTTGCTGAGAGGAAGTTAGTTTTTGTTCCATATTAAGTCCTTCAACTGATTAGATGAGGCCCAGCCACATTATGAAGCATGATCTGCTTTACTCAAAGTCGACCAATTTAAATATCAATTTCATCAAAACAAACAAACAGAACATCTGCACAGAAACATCTAGAAGAATGTTCGACCAAAATCTAGGTACTGTGGCCCAGCCAAATTGTCCTGAAATCTAGCAGGTTTTTGTTCCTCATCAAGGAACTAAAACCTACTGGATTTCAGGACTGCTGTGGATCAACAGTTGAAATGTGTCTCACTTGTTCTCCCTTTTCTAAATGGAAACTTCTATAGAAGTTTCCTATGCCTATCTCACCATTATAAGTTAGTATAAGGAGGGGATAACGTGTTTCTTTAGTTTACAGTTCTTCAGGTTAAGATAAATAGTATTCAAGGAGCTTAATCCAAGGAACCTTACCTGAGGAGACTTATCTGAACATGGACCTGATTTAGATGACAAGATCCTGGATTTTATGTGGATGCACTAATGGAGTTGGGGATATTATGGAGAAGATCGTGTGTGTGCAAGTGGAAGTAATGGGAATTGTTATGGCCTGAGGGTGGAATGTAGCAGATTATATTTTCCAAAGATGGCTATACCAGTATCTCCCATCACCCTTCTTCTTACAATATGACTTTGACCTTCCTTCCATCAAGAGATGGGATTTCTTTTCCTCTCCTTGAATCTGGGCGGGCTTGTGACTGTGATATAAGTGAATGCTATATGACTCCTAAGGCTTGGTCATAAAACATGCCAAATCTTCCATCTTGCTGGCCGAATCACTCACACTGGAACCCTGAACGGCCTGAAGAGGTCTGACTAACCCCAAAGTTACCATCCCATGAAAGAAGCCAAATGAGCCACTGTGGGAAGTCCACGTGGGGAGGCTCTGAGACTGCGTGGAGAGAGAGAGAGACTCAACAGGCTCCCAGCTGGCTTGTCCTGCACCCTTCCAACTCCAGCTGTTGTCTGACTTTAACCACACAAGAGGCCCTGGGCCAGAGTAACTAGTTGAGTCCTGCTCGGATTCCCAACCCACAGAAACTGTGAGAGATACTAAAATAAACGTTGTTGCTTCAAGCCACTAGATTTTCCCTTTTTCACATTTTCTATATCTTTTATTAATTCATGATTCACTAATAGCCTACCACCTAAGTAGTAAATTCAGTAACTTTTAGCTCTGAAAGATATATATTATTCTTTTTTTTAATTTTATTAAGTTATTGGGGTGCCATTGGTGAATAAAATTACATAAGTTTCAAGTGTACAGTTCTAGAATGCAGCACCTGTATATCGTATTGTGTGTTCAGACCCAAAGTCAAATTTCCTTTTGTCGTCATATATTTGACCCCCTTGCCCTTTTCTACCTCCCCCACCTCCCTCACCTCTAGTAACCACTATATTGTGTCTGTGTTCATGAATTTTTGTTTGTCTTGTTGTTTTGTTTGTCTTGTTGTATGCGTGAGATCATATGGTTCTCAACTTTCTGTCTGATTTATTTCACAAGCCACTAGATATTTGAATGATTGTTTATACAAAAAAAGTAACTGGAACAGGATTATAACACTCTTAAATAAAATAGGAATTCATGAATCTATTCTTATATAAATAACTAGATAAATAGAGATAAAGGAAAGCTCTTCCTTGTGGTTGAATGTCGGATAAGGAATATAGAAGGGATAAAGGACTTTAAAAAATCATCAGTGGATATTGAAAACCTATAGTCAAAATTTGATGAGGATCACAATATTTACATATTCTGAAGATATTTCTTCAATTACTTTTTACTTACAAAGAGAAAAATGCTACCTCTACTTTGGAGATTCTTGGTGGGTCCTATCTTAACCAAGGGATCAATGCTAACATCATCAATGCCGGGACAAGCCAACATTATGTGCCTCTTGGCATGATGTACAGAGGAGGACAAAATACTAGTTTGTGGTATTCCTGTGAAAAATTTATAACTTGACTCTTATCATGAGGAAACATCGGAAAAATCCAGGTTAAGGGATAAACTTGCCTGCACTCTTCAAAAATATCAAGTTTAAGAAACACGAAGAAAAGATGAGAAATTGTTCCAGATAAAAGGAGACTAAAGACACATACCAACTAACTGTAATCTGTGTTCCTGGCTTGGATCCTGGTCTGGGAAAGAAAAATAGCTCTAAAGAACACTATTGAGACAATTAAGAAAATTTGAATATGTACTCTGGATTAGATAATAGTGTAGCGATGCTGGTTTTTACAATTATACTATGAGAAGATGTCTTGATCTCAGGAAATATATGTTTTAGGGTTAAAAGTATATGATCTCTTTAACTTAGTCTCAAATGGATCCCCCAAAATGTGTGTGTGTGAATTTGAAGTTAAAATAAAAAGTGAGAAACCTACAGCAAACACTTCTTCATAGAGAATCATTGGGAACATTCCATTAAGATGATGAGGAAGATGAAGGGGCCTGCTATGTTTCTTCTATTGAATGTTGTATTGGAGGTTTTAGTTAGTGTGATAAGGCAAGAAAAAGAAATAAATAGTATAAAATTGGAAAAGAAGAAACAAAACTCTCATTCATAGATGATATGGTTTTTGCAGAGGACCCAAATTATTAGGATTAACTACTGTATTTTAATAAGATTGTTAAGATGTGAAATTAACATATGAAATTCAATTGCATTTCTATTTAACAGCAACAGAGAAAATATAACTTTAAATTACATAATCACTGGCATCAAAAATCTAAAGTTTCTAAGAAGAAATATAGTTAAAAGATGTAAGATATTCATAGAGAATAGTTACGAGAATTTATTGAAGGACCTAAATTAATGGATAAGAAAGCTCAGTATTGCAAAACAGTTTATTTTTCCCCAAAATGATCAGCTTATTAACCTTCTATCGGGTGTATGTGTAGGTGTGTATGTAATTCGACAAGCTAGTTCTAACATATGGAAAACAAAGGACCAGAAATAGTGCTGCCCATCCTGAAGAAAAATCACAAATCGAGGGGCCCTAATACACTGCTGGTGAGAATAAAAATTGTATGACTTCTTTGGAAAACAGTTTGGTCTGAGTATAGCTGATATCACTCATACCCTAGGACCCAAGCATTCTACTCCCAGATATATACTACCAGAGAATTTCTTGAATATTTGTGCTGGGAGATATGAACAAGAAAGTTCTAGCAGCTTTGTTTATAATCGTTTAAAACTATAAATTATTTAAAAGTCTAGTAACAAAAGAAGGTATAAATGAACTGTGATATAGTTTATAGTGATAATGTATATAGTGATCTATTCTCTAGTGGTCTATAGAAGAAAGAAAAAGAGAAGGAGAGGGAAGGAGGGAGGAAGGAAAGAAGATATAAAGAATACTATACCCCAGTGAAAATGAATACATTACATCTACGTATAATTACATTGATGAATCTCAGAAACGTAACACTGAGCAAAAAGAAGCAAGTTACAAAAGGATGTCTTTACATATAAGTGAAAACTAAATAATTTACTCAGATAATCATTGTATTATTTTATATGCTACCTAAGATTTATAAAGACTTCATTTCTATTCAGAAGTTATTTTTAAATAATTTTAAATAAATTTAAATATTTATTGCAGTACTGGTTATAATGATAAAATATTTAAAAATAATAAAAAGTAATTGACTAAACTAAATCATAGTACATCTGTGCCACACCATACTAAGAAACTATTTAAAACAATGTTGTACAAGTATGTCTGTTGAAATGGAAAGTTCATAATATGCTGTTAATGGGGGGAAAAGCAAGTTATAAAAAGAGTATATTCTGTTGGATTCTGTTTTGCAAAAAAAAAAAAAAAGAGAGATAAATATATAAGTATATAAAACAAAAAATCAAGAGATTTATTTTTAGTCAACTCGAATAATTTTTCTTTACAACTAATTGTATTTTCTCATATTCTCCAAGAATAAACATACCCTCCTTGGGTAAGAGGGTAAAATCTGCTACTAAACAGAGTTGAGTAGGTGAGAACATGTTCCACTAGGCACTCAGTTCATTCTTCATTCACTTGTTGCTTCATCATTCACTGTGTATTTACTGAGCATCTATTGTGAATGTGAGGCCCTCTGCTTGGTGCTAGGAAAAGAAAGATAAGCAAGGCATGGTCCCTGCCCTGGAGGAGTTCAGTCTATATCTAAATAGTCTAGTGTCACATATACTCTTATGACACTCTAATACAAGGGAGTTCACTGCCTCTTCCCTTCTTTCAGTCAAACAAAGGCAGTCCCATAATTGTCAGCCCAATTTCTACCCTCTTCTTTCCTTCCTTGCTCATTAAGAGGTGGACGGGTCCTCATAGTAAAAGGATGAAGAGATGGCATGGAAGAAAAGCCAGGGCAGCTGGGAATGAAGAGGGTAAGGCAGTAGTGGAGAGAGATGACTGGGACAGCTGGGGGTGAGGGAAAGGAGGCAGGAGGAAAAAAACGATGATAAGTGTTACCATAAACTAGGTATTTGTGTCCCAATAACTGTGTTAGAAAAAAGCAGGTCAAGAATTGGTATTATTTGTTAAAATTATTATTACCTTAGGGCTGTGTTCCTTGAACCACATTATTCTTTCTAGACTGGACTTTGGGTTCCGGGTTTAATGGTTACACATTAATAGTAGTCCTGGGCTCCTGGAGGATGGAATTACCCGAAACTCCATCACCAGGCATAAAAGCAATATGGGTCATGTAAAGAAATACATCAGCATATAAGGAACTCGTGACTGTACTGAATTGTATTAAACAAGAGCAACAATAAATTTTCCCTGTAACTTATCCTGGGGCTCAGTTCTTTCCCACCCTCGACTTGTCTCAGCCAGGACCAGCTTGCAGAAGGCAGAGGGAAATGGCAGAGGGCTGACGTATACTGAATGACCTTTTCTGAAACTCAAGTGATATGGAAATAATTTGCATCCAATAGTTTAGGACAATTTAACTTTAACATGCAGACTCCTATTTCATAGCAGGTTTTAATTTTTTGTTTGTTTTTAAAATGCACCCAGTATATCCCCCAAAGTGGCTGCTCCGGCCTGAGGTTTCACTATTGAAGTGTGGGTGAGGGGACACAGCTCTGTGACCACAGGCTGCTCTCCCTGCAGTGGGAGGAGAGGACTGGGGAGTCCCGGCTGAAGTCAGGAGGCTAGGAAGGGTGATGAGGCGGATGGAGATGCTTCCAGGGCTGAAACCGCTGCCCCCTTTTCCTCACTGAAGATCTAAGTCGATCTCCTCTGGGGTGCTTGTTCAGGGTGACTCATCTCTATTGTGAGATGAAGCTGATGACAAAAGTCAACTGTCCCTTAGTCGACTTTGCTGGATGTCTGACCTGCCTGAAGCGGGTGGAGGGAAGAGTTCCTGAAGAGCTTCTGTTAGTGTCCTGTTGCTGCTGTAACAAATTACCACCAACTGGGTGGCCCAGAGCAACACACATTTGTGGTCTTATGCTTCTGCAAGTCATGGGTCCAGCAGCAGTTTCCCTGGGTGTCAAGCTCCGTCATGACCACAGGGGTCACTTGTGGCAGCTCTAAGTCTGTGATAAACCCTTCAGCCCCTCTTTTGTTTCCTGCATTAACTCCTGGGTCCGCGAGGTGCCATTTGTTTGTTGCTGACCAGGAAATCCCTGGAACCATGGCTTGTAAGTTTCACAGCAGAACTGAGGTCTGTAGGGTTTGTCCCTGGCTGGGGTGGAGGCCAACTGCTCTGGATGTGTTTTGACCTCTTCATGGCTCATTTTCTCCAGAAGCTTCCAGGGCCGTTGACTAAAGGGCAGAACCAGGCTTGGTGCTCAGGGGCTTTGGCTGGCCAGCCCACCTGTGACGAGCCAATCTGAGCCAGGACGTCTGCAGGTGACATTGCCATTGCTGACATTGCTAATGAAAGCTCTGACCGGGGTCATCAGAGCCAGACCAGCTAGTGTGTCTTGCAGGATGTTATTTCTGCCCTCCAGTTTTGGGAGACCGAGAAGTCCACGGAGGTAGATAAGGCCTGGCTGTGGAGCCCAGAGTCCTGTTTGCAAGGGACTCAGGGGCAGATCTCGGGTCTTCCTAGTCGGGTGCCCTTTCCTAAGCAGCGTGGTGAGTTGACCAGAACACCAACCCCCCTGCAGCGTCGTAACAGAGGCTTCACTGCAGGACTGCATGTCGTAAATGGAGGCGGCCTCTGCCTCAGGTCAGACCTGGAGCTTACACTGCATGTAATTCTCAGTGCTGTGGATTTATAAAACACATAGATAGCATGGAGGTGACACTGGGCGGGGCAGTTTGTAGTGACCATGGATTCCTGGAAGTTATAGTTCCGTCTGGAGATTCTAGAGGATACTCTTCTTCCTAGCATTGCTAGTTTCTGGAGAATACTTGCTTTCTTGGCTTGTGGCCCCACATGGCTCTTACCTCTGCTTCTGTTGTCCCATCTCCTTCTCTGACTCTGACTGTCCTGCTTCCCTCTTAGAAGGTCCCTGATTACATTGAGCCCACCAGAAAAAGGCAGGATAATGGCTCTATTTCAAAAGCCTTGAGGGACGCACCTATAAAGTCCCTTTGCCCTGTAAGGGCACATGTCCACAGGTCCCAGGGATTAGGGTGTGGATGCCTTGAAAGACAGTATTCTGTCTACCACAGAACGGGATCATGAGCCACTTCCTGTTTAGCTTCTTGGTTTCCCCCCAATGATAAAAGGATGCAGATCATTGAGTATTACATATCACGATGATGGATGCCAGGAAGCTCACTGGGGTACCTTTTAATATCAGTCATTTGAGAACTTGACTGGGACCAAGGAGTCTGATGATTTCCATCCTTAACCCTAACCTGTGATTTTGTAAACTGGAATTCGACTAGCAATTTGAAAAGGATCATCTCCTTACTTTCTCATCCCACATTGATTGATTTCAGGTTGTAGTTCGCAGTCTTAGCAAATAAAGTTATTTGTCTCACTCTATCACTGTACATGCCCCAGGGAGGAGAGACCTACTTGGAACCACGCCCTTTTAGGTAACTAGCTCAGCCTGGAGGGGCTGCTCTCTGTGCGGAGACATCCACACACACAGCTCTGGCCCTTGCTCTTTCCAGCTGCTCTGTAACAAGAGTGGCAGGATGTTCAAGGCCTCATGAATCCTTACTGGCAGAAATCATCCTGAAACTCATGAGCAAGTCCCTCCCTGGCAAGGTAACCACCAAGGTCCAGGCTCCAGCCACCTCCCCTCCCCTTTCATGCCTCTCACCGGTAGCACTAGGAGGCAGGGGCAGCACTTTCTCCAACAGTGGCACTCTGTAACAGTTTATGTAAGAGAATATGTTGACAAGAAGGTTAAGATTTTGATGGCGAGATGTTGAAAGAAACACTATGAAAATAGTCACATCCATGGTCCCCAGAGAGATACTAGGAGAGGGCCAGTCAGGATGGCTGGGACCCATCCTTTTTTATACTAACTCTCCTGGCAAAGAAGCCTGTCATTTCCACCCAGGTCCCAGCTGCATCACCAGGCTCATCTCCCAAGTGTGAGAATCTGGCCCCATGTACATTCTGGGCACTACCTACAGTGGTCCAGGCCCACGCATTGGGCATTGGGGCAGTTCCATTTCGTGTCCTTGTTGTTGTTGCTCAAGTAAGCGTGGCAAGATTCCAGACCCAAGTTTGTGGGTGTTGGTGTTTGAAACACAGAGATCCCACTTACCTGCTTCATCTGAACCTCTGGCCCAGCTCAGCTCACCAGATCTATACACTGGACGTGGGGCCTGAGGCCAGCTATTCGTGTGGGGTTACTTGGCTCTTCTCTGCTGAGGTGTCCTGTGTATTTGAGGACTTCACGGGGAGGGGTCACTATGGTCAGGGCAGGGTCCCCGACTGCCAGTCTGCCTAATAGCCCAGCCACACAGCGATTTCTAAGAGGAGGAGATGAGATCCTATACTCGGATCGCCTCCATGATACCTGAGAATGTGCTGTGCGTGTGTCTTGCCTAACCTACCATCTTCTTGAAGGCGGGGATGATGTTTTTGCTTAACTTGTGTATATTTACCTACTTTTCTCTTGAAAGTACCTAGGCTAGTGATGAGTACAAAAATACACGTCATGCTACTCGGGATTATAGGGGGTCCCTGAGCACTGCTGTGTGAGCTGTCACCGAATAGCCAGCGGAGGTCGGGAAGCAGGGGTGGGAGCTGGGAGTCCTGCGAGCTGTTTTTCACCTGCTCTAACCTTGAAACCGAGTGTGAGCAGCAGCCTCGCTTGGGCTGCAGCTTCGGAAGATGCTGATATGCTAGTTTTTCCCAAACCCTTTCTTTCCCCTTAGATCAGTTATTCCCACCCTTGGTTTTACAGCACCCCAGGGTGTCTCCAGTTGTCTCAAGGGCTGGCACAGAATTTTCAAAACCATTTGCTTCAAACGAAAAACAAATATGCAGAATACAGCAGTTTTAGCTGAGTTTGGGGGAAGGGAAGAGGTGCCACAGAATCCAAACAAGCGAATCGGGTGTCACTCTCCAAAAGATTAGATTTGCTGCCTTAGAAAAGAGAGAAGGCTACATAGAGCCAGTGTCTTCTGTAGTGGTTTGCATCAGTGTTTGGGGGACTGCTGCACAAATGCAAACATACAGAATTTCTTTTAAAAAAACCATTCTGCTGCTTTCTTTTCCTTTTCTATAGAAATAAATGTTATTCAAGATGAATAGCGTTATACAAAAAAACCATTCAACAGAGACCTGAACCAGCAACTCTGAAGAAGCAAATCTTTACTGAAGCAGAAATTCACCATTTGCTGAGCCTCTGTGGGAACAAGGGTGTGGGTTCAGGACTGGAAATGCGCTGAATGGGTTGGGGGGGTTCCAGCTGCTTGAGGGGTCACTAGTGAAGCAGTGTGCCTTGGTTTCCTCATCTGTACAGTGGAATTGATGATAATATGTACCTCACGAAGTTAAGAGAATTAAATGAAAGTTTAAGAGCTTGGCGCATAGTAAGCATTATAAAAGTACGTACTAAATAAAACTTTGAGAGCCTACCATGCTCCAGAACTAGTGCTAGGCAGGTTCCTGGTGGCCGATGTCTAGTGGAGAAGACCAGGGAGGAGACAGACGGATGAAATACCTTGTGATGAATGCTAGTTCAGCACAGAGTTGTGTGAAGATTCTTAATTAAAACAGATTCTGCTGCTGGCATTGGTTGTTAATCTTTTGGGCAAGTCATTTATATTTTCTGAGCCTCAGGGTACTCATTAGGGTATGCTAGGTTCTCATAACAAACAGGCACCACGGTTTCAATGCCTCAAAACCACAGAAATGGACTTGAGCTCCAAGAACAGTTCTGGGGAGGTGTTCAGATTGTCAAGGCAGCTGTCCTCCATGTGGCAATTCAGGGACCCAGGCTGATGGCAGCTTCCAAGATTGCCCTGGGTGTCAGTATCCCAG
>NW_006443124.1:10412672-10461957 GCF_000325575.1 Pteropus alecto
TGGGTGGTTCATGGGCCAACGTGGAGGTGGCACTCTAAATGCTGTGCGGTTTCTGATAGAGAGGGCTAATCATGCGGCCACCTCTAATGGCAAGAATGACTGAGAGATATTTAACGGCTGGGTCCAGAGAAGAACAGATTTTGCCAAGCATCCCAGTTTGTTCATTTCTAGGGTGGGAGGTGATGTCCCCTGCTGTGTTGACTCACATGGGTTGTTGAGTACCAAGTCCCCTGAGTTGAAAGGCCCATGCGGACAAGGGGAGCTGTTACCTGGCCCATGGTGGCCTTAGCTTGCAGGAAAGCAAGGTGGGGGTTCAGCTGGCATCTCAACACAACCCCGCATTGTTCCCTGACCAAGGCAGTCCAACCAGGGTTCCTAGAAAAATGTGTGCCAGGCCCTGCCCTGGGTCCTGGGAACACAGTGGTCCAATGAGACAAGTTTGGTCCCTGCATCAGGGAGGAGCAGAGATGAATTGGAGTCACAGTCCAGTGTGACACGTGCTGTGAGAGCACACATGGCATCTAATCTAGACAAGGTGGTCAAGTCATCTTTCCCAAGATGGGTAGCTAACTGAAGAAAAGCAGGGACAGGATGTGGGGGGGCGGAGGGCGGGGGGGGGCAGATAGAGGAAGGGCGTTTGAAGCAGAGGGAATCCCATGAGCCAAGTCCTGAGGGAGCACGAGTGCAGCTTGTGTGAAGAACTGTAACTCAGTGTGGCCAGGTCTCAGGTGGGGGAGGGGAAGCCAAGACACCAGATTGGCTGGCAGCTGGTGCAGAGCTTTGCAGACCATCTTCCTGTGGGAATTGCCCCTTTATTAAAGGTCACTTATTTCTTAGCGTTACAATGAGGTATCGCAGAAATTATTACTGAAAGAGCATGAAAGTGGGTAGTATTTTACCTGTAACCACTGCTCTGGGACCACCTTCCACTTGTCCATGAAGGACACTATTAACGCCATCTCTGGGGGGAAGTTCTCAGAAACTTACTAAGGTCGTGTTGCGGTGCTTAGACTGGACCTGATGTCCAGGGGTCACCCTCATTCTCAGCATGAATTCGAAGGAGCTAAGTTAATGAGATCTGTGTCTTAACAGACTTGCAAGTGAGTGCACAGATGGAGGCCAAGCAAGGCCAAGGCTGCATTGGCTGCATTGCAGCATGGCTGGTCCCTGGCCATCAGGGGGTCACAGGGCCTCTTGCCTGGGCCCAGACCTGGGTCCTGTGCCCTGCTGGTTGTCACTCCATGGTCCACTCGATCTGGGCATGCTTGTGTTTATTTTGCACCTTGGTGTTTCCAAATAAGGAGAAAAAAATAAGAGGGAAATCAATAAAACGTACACGACTTTTGCTGCTCTGCCTTTCCTCGGCTGCTCAGTTTTTGGCTCTTACAGAATCAGTCTCGCCTTCATTTTCTAGATGATTCCTGGTTGTTTAACAGCATTATGTGTCTGGAATGCTTATCGCATTGGTCAGCATTCAAGTGAACACACTCACGTGCACGCAGGTGGGGGTGGGGGGAGTTTACAGCCAAGAGAATGAGAGAGTGGGCACTGCCTGGCCCACCTGGCTTTGGGGTGAACCCCGGTTTTCATTAGGAGTCCAAAGCAGTTTTTGGTGAGAATGAGGTGTCTCCGAGGCACCAAGCTATACAATCGGTCTTCCTGAAACCCTGACTAATTTTTGATTCTCTGGTTCTGTTAGCTAAACATTAGACGGAGAACCAAAACATACCCTTCAAGTTACAGAGAAGTAGAAGGTATTCAAACATAGAATCAAAATAAAGGATCATTTTTCATCTTCCACTGAAACCTCTCATTTTCCGGCAGCGTAGAAACAGGACGGGAGGCGGCGGGAGCGTGCGGGGCCGGAGAAGTAGCACAGGAGCCGCCTTCTGGGGCAAGCGGCACCGGCGGCGTGAGGGGCTCTGGACACAGGGTCGTCTCAGATCTCCTCCGTGTCCACACCCGGCGTGATTTCACAGACTTACACAGAGCAGCGTGCTACTACTTTTCCCTGTTGGGTAGGAAGAAGGACTGGGCACTTCCTCCTCAGATCCCTTTAAAACTGGGGGCGGGGCGGGGGGGGCGGAGTTGACTGGCAGCTCCACCCACCCGAGCGCAAAACCGCAGCACCTCCGGGTTCCCCATGGCCTCGCGTTGCCACGTCTAGGTTAGCTGACGAGCTCTCCTCCTTCTCCTCTTTCAGTTCCATTCCTCCTCAGCCCCACTGTCCTCACCCCTGGTTCCCTGCAGAGGCCTCTCTGGCCCCAGTCTGCCCAGCACCGCTCCACTGCTCAGCTGTGCTTTCTTCTCACACTTGGCCAGCTTGGTTTGGGGTTGGAGCCTGTGCTTTAAGCTCTCCCACAGGGTGATCTAAATGGCCATCACATGGTGCTCTCTAGGAATCTTATCTGTTTTTCTGTCCACATTTGAGGCCATCTTTGGTTTATTGTCACCTACCTCTCCAATGACAAGTCCCACCCTGCTCTAGCATGCATTCTTTGTTCTGGCTATAGACTTGGGCTTTTTCTACTTGTGAATAAATTCTCCGTTTCCTCCAAGACCCAGCTAAGGTCTCAACTCAGTTTTTCTCTGCTCATCTGCTTGTTCTTTACCACCCAAAACCCAGACCTCACTGTCCAGTGCTTGATCATTAGGCTGCCTAATTTGATTTCATAGGTTACCTCATCTCCCCAGCTAGGTGGTGATAAAAATAAAATAGCTACAATATATTTATCACTTACTGTCCGCTACATATTGGATCAAGCCCCTCTTAATCGGGTCGAGCCTCTTTTAGATAAAACATGGGCAGAAAGAACCCAGCTCCTGGGAAACCAGCCCTCATCAAGTCTCATACTTGACTAGCTTGGTCTGGGGTTAGAATGTGTGTGATAAGCTAATTGACATGGAGATCTAAATGACTGCCAAGGATCGTTTGCATTTTTTACCAAAGGAATACATTGTTCACTGAGGTCCTCTAGACATCAGGTGGATGTGGGCTTATGTTCGGACAAAGCATTTAATATGCTCGATAACTGTGTTGTTTAGTATCAGTATCTCATCTTAGTTAGTAAATCATACCGACAGGAATCAAAGCTGTTCACCTGTAACAACAATCCTTTAACCTGCACGCTCGCTGTGTGTGTCACATAATAGGTGCTCAATAGTAGTTACTGAGCAAATGAATAAACTGTTATGTCTTGCCCATGCCCCTGGTGCCTGGCATGGTACAGAGCACATAATATGTGCACAAATAATACATCTTTGATTGACATACTTGAAGGGATAAAGAGCTAGGAAATAGCTCTTACTGGCTGGTGGAGTAACTCATGCTTTAGCTGTCAATCTAGAGATCCGGATTCTAGTTCTGGCACTCTGCTAATTGGCTGTGGGACCTGGGGCCCTAATTATCCTCAGACACAATTTCTTTATCTGTATGACAAGGGGTCGTGCACGGGTCCTGTGAACTCTGAAATTCTTGATGCTTTTATTTTCATTCCCTAAAGAGGTTAATTAGGATGAGGTGCTCTTTAACTGGCAATTACACAGCTGAGACATCGCTTGTTAGTGAGGACGGCATCATTGCCAAGGTCGGTGTGGTTACTGATTACTGTTTACCATTCTCAGGAGAGCAGAGACCTGTGAGGAGATGGCATGCAATGAATAAAAATTTCCCCCAAACACTGTCGAATGAGAAAGCTATGGATCCAGAGCTGGGAACATTAGTGGGCAGGAGGTTTTCATTGCTCCTAATTGGGCCATCTTTGATGCTTCCTTAAGCATCTCTTCACTCACACTGTGAAATGAAGGAGCTGCCTTTGAGTGGGGGGCTCTGTGTCTCATGAGGAGGAAGGCAGGACAGGCCGACCAGATATGGACATGGGCAGAAAGAACCTGTCATCAAGTCTCACACATGGCCAGCTTGGTTTGGGGTTGGAACGTGTGCGATAAGCTAATTCGCATGGAGCTCTAGGAGCTCTAAATGGCTGCCAAGGATTATTTGCATTTTTCATCAGAGGGATGCATCATTCACGGAGGTCCTCCAGACATCAAGTGGACGTGGACTTACTGACTCAGCCTGTTGTGCCAGAACAGCTGAAGGGCTGGAGCACTGGTCTTTTGGGAAGACTTCACAAAACACAGCGAAAAGGTGACATATTGGAGGCCTGCTTGATCCAGGAAGGTGGTGCTCCGGGAATCTGTTCCAGAATTTCTAAAGCATTTGCAGAGAAATTAGCAGATTAGGTGGCTCTAAAGGGCTTTAAAGAGGACTGAGGACTATGAGCTCCAATTCAGTCCTGAAATCTAATGATCGCCTGCAAGTCCGGGCTGGTGCCCAGGACAGTGGCATCCTTCACAGGATGGGCAGCTCAGGTGGGATTGCCGATTTGCGTGTTCTGGGTGTGATCTTCCTGAGTTCAACTATATATGTTTGAATCACTGCAGTCATGCAACCCACCTTGGTGAGCATTTCCGGAGGCTCCGCTGTGTGCCAGGTGTTGTGGCTGTGCTGGTCCAAATCAATGTGCCGTGGAGAAAGCTCAAGTTCTGGAGTGTTCTGTCCACCGCAGGCTCATCTATGCCCATCCACTCTCAACCTCTGTTTCACGAGTCACAGCCTGATAAGGCAAGGCGACGAGTAGCTGTTCCTCATAAACTTCCTTGGGGTTGACACTGCTCTGACCCTTCTCTCTTGCACTGCCAGAGGCTATGACTCTGTCTTTATACCCTTCAGTCATCAGAAAGCCTCTTCTCTTTGTCTTGTCAGACTTCAGAAAACCCAGACTAATGATACTGATTTATCTTCTTAAACCCTCCAGTGGCCTCCCATTATGCTTAGGATAAAATCCAATTTCTTCCCAGAGCCTACAAGGCCCTGTGTGATCTCACCCCTGCCTGCAGCTCCCCCCTCATCTCCTCGCTCTCCCCCTCCCACTCCCCATGCTCCAGACATAGGACTGGCCCTCTTTCTGCCCCTCAGTAGAACAAATTTGATTTCGCCCTGGGCGTCCGCACTTGCTGTTCTTCTGCCTAGAAAGTCTTCCTTGGACCTTTCATGGCCCCTCTCATCATCGGTTACCTTCTTACACGTTGCTGCTCCCTTGAAACGGCCGTTGCTGACCTTCTCATCTCAAGGAGCCTCCTCTTCCTCGCACTGTCCATTACTTTCTTTTAGTTTCTTCACAGCAATTAGTATTATCTGAAATTATTTATAGTTTACTTTCTGTCCAGTGAACTGGAATGTAAGCTCCAAGAGAAAAAATGCCCCGTCACAGTTGGTTACCACTGTTCTCTTAGGTGCCTAGAATACTAGTGAGTAAATGAATGAATGACAATAATGATGGCAGCAGCTACTGTTTACTGCACGTCTATTATATGCCGAACCACATATATAAACACATTTAGTTATCACACCAACCACAAGTGGTCAGTGCTATTACCCTCACTTTACATATGATGAAAATCAAGATTTATACAGGTTAAGTTTACTGTCATTTTGGTAGCAAACATAACAGCTGGGATTCAAACCAGGCTTGTCTGACCCGGAAACGCATGCACTGTCTATAAAGAGCAAGTGGATAACTTACGGTGTTGTCTACTCTCCAGTCCCTAGCTGGCCTTATCTCTCTAAAGGCCCTGTCTCCAAATACAGTCACACGGGGGGTTAGGACTTCAACATATGAATTTGGGTGAACACAGTTCAGTCCATAACACCTTCCATGGAAAAATTTTCTCCAACTCTTTAGCTATACCCCATTAATTAAAATATAAAAGTTCCCAGTAAGTGTCTAAAAACATTGAACGAGGTGGTTCCTGTCCTCAAGGAAATTAGAGTTTCAAATGATCAAATCATTGAATCGTATGCTCTCTTAATGACCATGGGCTTTTAGAATGAATTCTGGATCCCCCTTATCGAGGCCCCTGGGCCCTGAGGGGCCACTGGGGCAGACACATGCTAAGAATGTGTCAACCAGATAATTAGCTTAATTTTAAAAGTGGAAACCACTGAAACATTAAATGTGGAAGATCCTATTGAAAATTGTTTAGGCTGCAAGTCACACCAGAGAGATGTCTGCATCAGCATTATGTCATGCTTTGGCCTCCAAAATTGAGGCAGAACGTGAGAAAGCTGGAGAGGGTCCAGAAACGAACAACAAGGATAAATTAAGGGACAGGAAACGATACTATGAAGAAAAGTGATAAGAATTGTGTTTTTTATTTTTCCAATGCAATGCCCAAGAAATTATAGCAAATAGGTGATTTACTATCTTCTAGGGTGGCTAAAGGAAGAATGCTGAGCAGCTCTTTAACATTTTTTAAAAATATAATGGGAAACATGGGCTCCAGTCCAGCAAAGGAAAGGTGGGGGAGGCGAAGAGGCAATCATCTTGATTTTTAGCATGATTAAATGCTGACTTAGAGAAGCGAGAGAATTGCACTGGTGGCAGTCCCGTCCTGACTGGTTCATATGCAAATAGACTCAAGCCTCTCTTGCCTGGCATCGTGAATATTTTCCCCCACAGTGTTGTGTCCCTGTGGGGAACTCTGAGGACCCAGAGATCCATACCCCTATCTTGCTTGACACAGGGTCTCCTGAAATTTCTGCATCTTCGTCATAAAAGGGAGCTTTATATCATCTAACTGCACCTGTTGGCCTCTCTCCTCAATTACATCACCATGCTCTTCGGACAACCCTGCAGTTTATAAATCCAGCTACTGGAGGCAGGAGATTAATTCAGACGACCTGCAAAGCCTCTTTGTCGCCGGAACATCCAATGACTTTTTAATTTATAACTTAACAATGGGTATAATATCGTGGTTGTCCACTCTGCCTCTCCATGAAAGGGAATTTAATAAAAATTCCCACTAAGACATTAATGGCCATAAAGAGTTAAAAGAGTCCCTCTCAAGGAGTTAATTTAGGAAGATTTTATAGGCTAATGGACAACAAAATATAAAAGGAAACACTATTTATTGAGTCATTTTTATGTTAAAATACAGCAGATTTGCAAAGGAGATGCTATTGTCCCAACCTCACAGAGCTCACAGTTCTTCATCAGTTAGGATTTACGATTGCAAGTGACAGAAATCCAACCTAAACTGTCTTACACAAGGAGAAAGATGTGTGTAACTGGAAAGGCCAGAGATAACTGTTTCCAGACATGACTGGATTTAGAGCTCAAGAGAGAAGCAAGGGATGGTCCCTCCCCAGTTGCTTAAGCCCAGACTCTAAGGTCTTCTCTTGGACCACCTTGGTTGGATCTTGGACCCATCCGTGAACACCCATTACAAAGAAAAGGAAAGATTGCACCTCAGGCCACATGGAGGCCATGTGCCCCCTGGTGTGGGGCATGAGGTCGGCGGCAATTAAAGGGTGGGGTTGGGGTAGTCACTAAGAGCTGGTTTAGCATACTCTCACTCTAAGAAGGAAAAGTGGACGCTTGATGGGAAAAAAAGGCAGTTACTTCCCACTACACCATTTCTCAGAGGACGGAACAAACTTCAGAGAGTTTAAATGACCTACTCAGGGTCTCGCAGTGGGAAGCAGCCTTGGGCGTTGGACCCAGATCTTTTCCTTCTGGAAGCCATGGGCCGGGGAGTCTCTGGTCCTCTGGCAGAACAGCCTCCTTCCTCCATGCCAACTCTTGCACCTGCTTCAGACATTCCCTCGCCCTTTCATCCCTCCAGACATCTAGCCCATGTCTCATTCTCCAGCATCTAGTTCTTTGTTTTTCAAAATGATCCATAATTCTATATTATATATAATAACACATACAAATATATTCCACACTGCATAATATGACTTTTCATAAAAGCAACCCTGTTTTTGAAAATCCCTTCATCGAACACTTTCAACCCTCCCCTCCTTCTGACCAGTGCCCGAGCTCAGCATCACACTATCCAACAGCAGCTCCCAGCTTCTGCACTCAGCACCATGCTGGACACACAGTAGACACTCATGGATGTTTGCTGAATGTGGAATCAGCCCTTTTCTCCTTCTGTAGTACTGCGCCCCTCGTGTCCTGTAAAAGCTCTGCCTGTCTCTAGCTGCCTTGGTGTATTTCAAGAGTCAGCCCTGGGGTTCTCTTCCTCGTGCTCGCCCAGTACTCTGCAGTGTGTGCTGCGTGCTCAGCACTTGGTAGTTGGCTGGAATCACTGTCCGGAGGCCACACAGAGGTCTGCAGGACTGCAGGGGAGGAGGCGCGCACACCTCCGTCACCTTTGCTCAGGACTCTTGGTTTTGGTGTCTGTGACACTCTCTGAGATGTTCTCAGCCCCTCTACCTTTGCACTCACTTCCCCCAAACCCTGCTTTTTTTTTTTTTTTTTTAGTACAGAAATAATACAACCACATTGCAAAAAGAAAGAGAGGAAGGAAGGAGTGTGGAAGGAAGGGAGGGAGGAAAGAAGGAAGGAAGGAAGGAAGGAAGGAAGGAAGGAAGGAAAGAGGAAGGGAGAGGGAAAAGAGAAAAGGCAAGAGAAAGGAGAAAAGAAAGAAAGAAATATGGAGAAAACAAGTATATAATATGTAAATCCACTTCCTTTTGTCACTTGGGCTTATTTCCTTCCAGCTTCTTTTCATGTGCATCTGTTTTATGTTGTTATTATTTTTTTTTAACACAGTGGTGTCCACAGTCTAATTTAGCTGCTTGTTTATCCCAAGTAATTTTATGTAATTTTTTTCTATACAGAATTGACTCTCAATCTTCCATAGCTCCCCGTGCCAGGACCAACACCTACACGCGCTGCCTAAGTATTGTAATTAGACCCAGAATGAATGCATGTGACTTGTGGAGTTGAAGGCCCTGTGCCCTCTCCCTCTGATTAGGAGATCGTAGAGATGACTTATTTTGAATTCTCATTCCTGACTATGCCTCTCAGAGCAGAAATGATTCTTACTAAACAACAAAATTCTCTCTAAAAGGCCACTTGCTGGGGAAGGAGGGATAATGTCTGGTTGGAAAAGTACAGCTAGTTATTGCATGAAAAACACCATGGGGTGCAGGCACCGTAATTACTGCTATTGCCCTTCTCTGAAAGGTAGGAGGCAGCCTGGCAACCCCGAAATGGCCCTGGCCATCCTAGCTCTCCTCGGCTTTGCTACAGGCTGCAAGAAGCATGTCCCCTGGTGACCAGCGACATGAGAGCCTCAAGGCACTAGCCAGCACATACTCCTGAGGCCCGGTGCTGGGGTGGGAGAGGAAAGGGTCTGGACCCGGACTTGGGGTGGGGAGGCATGATTGCTCACCTGAGAGGGAGCCAGCTGTATGGGTGGCTGTAGTACTGCTTAGTCATCGTGTGTCCAGCGAGCAGTAGGTACTTTCTGGTCTTAGAAGTGAAGCCCTTTGTGGCGGGGAGATATGTTGTTGGTTTTTACAATGATCAGAACAAATAGTAGCCTTTGGAAAGTGCCACACACAACATCAAACAGTAAGGGCAAATGATTTAACCTAAGGGGTAGAGGAGGGCGGACTCCATCCTCACTTGGGGGACCTTGGTCCCCACCTGACAAATGAGCTCCGGAACACAGAGCTTGATTTTGCAAAAGTTTTTCTTCTCTCTACGTCTCTGTACTTTTATCTGCAAAGTGATCCTAACAATAATATAATAATAGTCTTTCTTCTCTTGCTGATTTGATGAAAGACTGAAAAAAGGACTAACCACATACTAATGTTAATATTAATGTTAATATTGTTTCATGCTATGGCGGTCAGGGAATAATATCCTTTGTAATCAGTTTCGAGAGAGCTTTTAGTTTGTTTTCAGTTTCCAAACTGATGTATCTGTTTTGTAGTCAATTTGCAAAATGCAAAAACGCATGTAAAAATATTTTTAAACTACGATCTAGAATTAAAAACCATTACTATTTGCATGGACACCCCTTCCAGGCTTTTTCTTTTGTGTGTGAGCTAAGAGTAACAAGCATTTAGTATCTTTGTGCTTAGAGCCTCATCTATGTATTCCCAAATTTCTTCCTTAACACAGAGTTGGGATTTGCAGCAAAATATATGCAGTTTTAGATCTTTAGAAACAAAGTGTCAAATTGCCATTGTAAAAAATGATTTCAGTTCACATCTCCACCAGAAATTTAAGATAATGCCATTTTCACCTCACCTGTCCTTTGCTGGGTGTTAATATTTTGTAAAATCTTTACTAATTCGATAATACAAAAATGGCATTTCCTTGTTTTAATGTGCCTTTCTTTGATTGTCGGTGATGATGAGCTTGACTTCGTCTGTTTATTGGACACTTGCATTGATTTATCTGCAGTTTGTTCCTTGGCATTTTTTCTGCTGATGTATTTTATCTTTTTCTCACTGATTTGTAAAATAACATTTCGATTTATTAAAGACATTAACTTTTCAGCATATATTTTGCAAAATATTTCCCCAATTTGTCATTTGCCTTTTAATTTTGTTTATGATAAGTTTGACACACAGATTTTGATTAAATATTTATTTCATAAATTTTTTCAAAATTTTTTTTCTTCATAGTGTCTGCATTTGCTTACCTGCTTAGAAAATCCTTTGCAAACCAAGAGTGATATAAATATTCATCTATATTCTCTTCTCCTACTATTATGGTTTCAGTTTTTGCATTTCTTTAGCCTGTCGAGAATTTCAAGTTTGCTGCAAGGCAGAGACTTAATTTAATTATCTCCCGTGTGGTCAGCTAGTCCCAACACCATAAGTTGAATAGCATTTTCTCTCTTCTTTCTTTGAAATGCTACCCTTCTCATTTATAAAGATTGCTTCCTGGATTTATCATTCTGAAGTTTTGATCTGTGATGCCTACCCCATACTCCATTGTTTAATTTCCCTAGTTTTACAATTCACTTTAATATCATATAAGTCAATACCTTGTACTGCCTTTTCTAAATACTTTTTGGAAAAAAAGAAATTCTATTGGGAATGTATTGGAATTATGTTAATATTATAGGTTAATGTAAAAAGATTTCAAATTTCTACAATTTTGAATGTTGTAAACTGGATTAACTTTTTTGCCATTATATCTGGTTTTTGGTGTTTTTGGTTTTTTTTCTTTTTTTTTTGCTATTTTTATTTTGTAAGTTGCCTTACTAAATTATTTATAAATTCTAATAGTAACTTTGTGGATTGCAAATTTTTCCAGAAAAGATTATTTTTGTCTCCTCCTTTCTAATATTTCTTGACTTACTATTTTGTTTCCTTGTCTAATCACAATAACTAGACTTTCCAGAAAAAGTCATAGTCTGTTCTACGTGAATATCTGTTTTAATTCTAAAAGTAAAAAGAATACTCCTAAATGAATCATGGTTAAAATGATGTTGGTTGTTACGTTGAGACAGGATTTATTTATCATGTAAAGCAAGCGCCATATTCCTGCTTTACAATGGGAACAACTTGGGAGCTCGGTCAAGTGCCTCTTCTACATCTATGAGGTGGTTTCTCACGTTTGGACTGCCAGTGTGTTGGCAGGGTGGCTAAGAGTGTGGGTTCTAGAGCCACAATCCTAGGTACAAATGCTGGCATTGCCCTTTACTATATGTGCAGTTTGGGGCAAATTACTTAATCTTCTTGTGTCTTGGGTTCCCTCACCTTTAAATTAGAATAATAATAGTTGCTCAGTAAATATTGGCCATTAGGCATTACTGCTATTACTGTCGTTATGCATATGAAATTCATTCTCCCCAAATAGTCATGGAATTTCTAGAATTAGTCCCTCTCGGTCATGATGTGTTACTTTTTTTTAAAAACTAGTGTAAGATTTAATTTGGTAATATTTTACTTAGAGCGTTTACATAAGTTTTTATGAGAGCTGTAGTTCTTTATGTTTTATTTCTCATATGTTTATATCAGTGGTGGTTCAGTTTGTAAAATGATTTGGGAAACTCCATTTTTTGAATACACTGAACTGTTAATACTATTTGCCACCATATCTACTTTGTGTCTGATGCTACTATTACCAGCCCTGCATTTTTGTTGTTTGCTTTTTCTGATATTCATTTACCCAACAGATATCTATTGAGCACATACTATATTCTAAGCACTGATTTTTGTTTGTTTATTGTTTACTCTTTCTGTTTTCTTTTTTCCTGTGTTTTGCTTACTTTTTTAAAAAGCACATGTTCTTTGTTGAGCCAGTCTGAGTCTTTCGTTTTAGAGCAAGAGGATTTAACCTACTTATGTTTGTTATAAATTGTGTCGTGAATGAAATTACTTCTTTCAGCTTATTTTGTTTTCTGAATTTATGCTTCCTTTGTCTTTCTTTGTTTTCTATGTTTTACCCTATAAACTTTTTATTTTATCATCTTTCAGTGTTTTATGTATGCCCTGTTCTTAAATCTCCAACAGATTACCTTTAAAACATTTCAAAGCATTTTAAATCTATCTCTAATTCTCCAATCCATTGAAACATATTTTGAATCCCAATAATAATTCATTTCAACAAAATTTTAACCTTCTTTCTGTTTCCAATTTCTCTCCCTGCTCTTCTACCACTTTTAAGTTTTTATTCTTATTAGGTATTTGGAGCCAAAACAATTTGAAAAAATTTTTCAAAAATATGTGGACAGTTTTTATAGCTTATCAACCAACATAGTAGCATTTATACAGGTTTGTCTATTGTATATTTGGTTGCATGGCTTATCGAAGGTTTTTTTGTGGTTTCAGGAGACGTTAACTTTCTTCTCTTACTTGTATTAATATTACATTTTCAATCAATGCTTCTGAAAGGTACCTGAATATTTTGTAGTCTGAAATATTACATATCCAAGCATGTAATACTTTATGCATGGAAGACAACTGTCCTGGCTATACTTCTTAAATGAAATTATTTTCCCTTACAACTATATAGGCATTGCTGCATCTTCTTCCAGTATTTTGTGTTCCAGAATAAAAGTCCAAGGAAGCTCGATTTTGTTTTCTTGAAGAAAATCTGTCATTGTTCTTTTATTTTCTTGCCACAGTGCTAGAACTGCTTTTACCACTTTGTCTTTTGTTCCTCGGATGTTTTATCTGAGTATCAGCATATGTTTCGTAGTATCTTTTCTTCTAGAACATGGTGTCACTTTCAGTCTGTGCTTCGCTCTTTAGAAAATTTTGCCTCAGCTGTGTTCTAATGAATCGTTCTGGTTTGTCCTCTGGAGTTATGTGTGTGGGGGGGACCTATGGAATATGTGTTGCCCACCTGACACGTGTCCTCTGCTGTCTCTCTTCTCCGCACTCTGGGAAAGCTTCTGGAGTTTGTTTCCAGGTCACTGATTGAGTTTTGTACCGTTTCAGTTCTGCTCTTTACTGGCTCCTATGTGGATGTTAATTATGCAAAGTCATTTTCCGCCTTTTATAATCTTCCTTTTTCTAAGCGACCTCACTTTAGATTTCCTCATATTGTTCCTTCATCCTCTTCTGTTATGTTTTTGATTCATTCTCATCTTTTTATCTATTTCTCTTCTCAGTGGATTTCTGCTTCTCTCTCAAAAACCATGACTTCTTAATTCTATTAAGGCGCAGAAATTTTCTTAAATTTTCTTATGAATCCTAAAATAGAAACTTTTCAGATATGACTCTTCAGAATGATGTTCTCTTAATGTGCAGACTCCACCCCCCACCCATCCCTGCCCCCCAGCCCAGGCCTCCCATTGAGTTTAAATCCTTTACCCATCTCTGAAAGAGGAGTGATCAGGTCTCATATGTTATTGGCCAATGGACAGAGTGTTTAGATGCTCTTGTCCCATATAATAATTAATATATGATGCTTATTTGTGGAAAGAGCTCTGCCCTGTTAGAATATACATGATGTGAAAATGTACATATATATATATAATTATGTGTACATATATATATTTGAAAATGTACATATATATATATTTATGTGTACACACACACATACACACACACACCCCATGCTTAAGATTAGGCATCATCAGAGCAAAAAGCCTCTTACAAACTAGGATTAGTAAAAAGTGCAGCTCCCTGAAGGGGCCTATGAGATTGGAGAAAATGTTATCCAGACTTGGTATTACCTGTTTAATCCAATCCTCCCTTTCTGTTGACATCTAAGGTTACTGCGGCATCACGTGCAAAACCCATAGCTCTTCTTTCTTCCTGAGTAGATAGGAGTCTAAGTACATACACATGTGTAGATGAACGTATTTATCTTTTTACAGCCCATGATACGTAATTTCTGATACAAAATGAAAGTGATAAAAGAACACATGCATGCTGCCTAAGGTTCAGGATATGTAAAAATATAATTGAATGATAAGTACTGTAAAAGTCTAATGTGCAAAATTCTTGGAAGAAATACTTACATTATTCAGTGTCAGATCTTGTGGTTAAAAAATAAATAGATATATTGGACAGCAGCTGATTTCAAATTCCAACTCTCTAATTGAGTTGAGATCCAAGTCCTCCTACTAAGACCATGAGTCTTTCTTCGTATGTGGTGTTCACTCCAGCATCATTTGCCAATCAGCAGTGCTCATGGGAGCCTAGAATAGACACGCGTGAGTGATGAGGAGATCTGTATGGTCAGAATCGAGCTCCAGCTCTGTGTTAGACCATGTGTGGAGAGAGAGAGAGGAGTAGGACTCAGCGAGAAGCCTGCAGTGAGGTCGTGTTGGGCCAAACACACCCTCGGGCTTGGGGCTTCAGAGGAGGGAGTCACACTCCTGTGCAGCGTGGGTCCTACAGCTGTTCCTGGGACATCTGGGCTCTAAGAGCAAAGTCGTTCTCAGTTGAGTTGGAAGAATGATGTTACCGTGTTGTTTTGTGAGAGGAAAGAAGGGTGGCAAGGACCTCGCAGAATGCTGAAAACTACGAACTTCCTAGAGACAGAGAAACTGGAACCGTATCCAGAGCACTTTGCTCCCGGGCCCCCTGCGGCAGGGTGTCCTCACACTCCACTTTGAATGACGAGCAGTTCCATCTTCACTTCTCCTGCTGTGTCCTCTTGCTTCACCCCAGCACTGCCACTGCGAGCTGGCTACATCCTCTTTACCCTGAATCTTTTCTCTGCTTTCTCGTAACAGAGCTGCTGTGACCCTTCTGGTTCCCAGGCTCCCGCAAGACCTCTCTTGATGCTTCCTCTGAGACTCAGATCTGGGACAAACTGATTCATGCAGTGGGCATTTTTTTCCAATTATAAATTTCTGAAGCAGAGAATCCAATGGCTCAGCTTACCTCCTGGAATATGTCACAGGAAAGGCTTTGGATGTGCTGCCTTTGAATGTGCTCCCTGATCCAGTTAGCTATAGCTATGGCCATGGGAAGTGATGTCACTCAGATACGGCTGCCCAGAGCCGCTCTTTTAGCTGAGTCTGTGGCTGAGACCATTTTCCTCAGAAGGGGCTGTGAGTGTGGTAAAAACAATGAGTGACAGAACTGTGTACCTGGGCTAGCCACTGGGAGGAAGAGGGACTGTGGCACAAATGCATACGTATAGGTTCTTGTTCTTAAGGATCTGGTTAGAAAGACAAAGGTCACACATGACTCTATAAGTGAATGATGCTAGGTACCCCAGGCTCCCCATCGTGTCCTTTGCTAGAGACACAGACCCATAGCAGACCCTCTGTACTGCAGAGCGATGCCAGCCTAATTGTGGGGTCCAGTGGAGCCTGGCCCACAGCTAGCTCAGCTGTGTTTGAGATGTCTTTGAAGGCATATCTTCTGATCTTGATGAAACTCAAGGAGTACATTGCAGGCCCAGTCACTGAATTCACGAAATCACCTAGAGATGGAGCTGAGAGATGACCAAACAACAGAAACATCAGTTGCTACGGAGGCATTGTAAGAACGGCTTCTGCAAAGGGCGTCACCCCAGAGCTGCACAGAAACCGTTTTTGATGGATAGCTGGCTTTCACATCCCCATTTCACAGGTGGATTCTGAGGCCAGAGGAGATGCACATTAGAGGCCTCATACAGTGGGACGCAGCTTCGGCTCTGACCCTGCTCTCGGGCCCATTCTGTGACTCCCCAGCAGAGGTTAGAGGACAGAAGCATGGAGCTTCCGCCTTCCAGAAAGGTCTCCCTGAAGTCAGCACCCTCAGTAATACATGCACTAAATTTTGTTCCCGTTCACCTTTAAAATGCTTTGTTTTCTCCCAGTTCTCTTGGAGCAGGAGATAAAATCTGGGTAGGGAGCTGAGTCTGTGGTTTTTCCCTGTGCTGGGAAAATTGATCTTCCCGAATGCCCATGTGGCCTGTTCTAGGGGAAGGCCAAGGACTTCGCTGGGCAGGTGCAATAATAGACTCTAGAATCATGAATTCATCATGAGGAGCTGACAGGAAGGTGCCACCTGGACGACATGAGCTTGCAGCCCACCTGGGAGTATTCAGCACAGTCCTTGGGATTTGAAAGGTCATTTTTTTTATAGTGAAACCAGATCTTTTGCCTGCTCTCCATGCATGAACCATGGCACCTGGGACTTGTGCTAGACATTGTCCCCAGAGCCTTGTAGGCATTCGACATGTGCATGACTTCTGAGGCTCCTGCCCACATTCAGAGCAGGCGCTGCAAGATCAAGGCCCTCCACCAGAGGGCGCTGCCCAGGGCAGCTGAAGAGACGGCGCTGGCGCCCTGACTGCACAGCCTCGCAGCTGTGCTGTGTCTTTTCCTTTCTCCTGGTTGCTTACACATGTTACCATATTAGGCCCATTATCCATAATGAAACACTCAGAGTGTTTAACAACCCAGATGCTATTGCAGTCCTTCATCGAAGGACTCCGTCGATATGAAATGAGTCATTTCCAGAAGAAAACAAGTGAAAGTTCCAACAGCCACATTCTGTTCGAATAGCGAGAGAGAGCACTCAGTGGTCCCAGCCCCTTGACGGTTTCCTTGGTATAAACTGGTGCTTGCTGAATGGTCTGCTTCTCTGTGAGGGTATTCGGGGTTCTGGCCATAATGAGCGAATGAACGAGGAAGAGGCCAGTGCCGGGGTGGTAAAGCCACCTCTTTAATAAAGAACAGAGAAGAGGACATTAGGAAAAGCAAAAACCTGGGCAGAACATGAAAACGAGGAACGGAGAAGGTTGGCCAGGTCTTTCTTTGTGCATAAAGGAGGAGGGGGCTCTGTCCCAGAAGAGTGCTGAAGCCCAGGGCAGCTGAGGTTTGGGGGTGGGCAGCCCCACAGCCCTGGCATAACCACGGGACGGGGGGACCCCACCCCACCATCGCAGGGGCCAGCTGTCCTGGGGCTGAAGGAGCTTACACATGCACGGGGGGAGGAATGTGATGAGGTGTCAGGAGAAATACCTGCATTTTGAACAAACTTGCTTTCCTATGCCGTAGTTACTTTCGAAAGCGAGCACTAGACTGTTGAGATGGGAAAGGTAGTTTCTGAGCTAGTTCCAGAATGGCCTTCTGACCAGCCTGCTGAAAGGAGCCAGTGCGTGCAAGCTCTTTTCTGCCTGACTGGGAAAACTATAAGGAGTTGCTGCAGCATGCTGCATTGTTCATTTTTCTTAAAACGAAACAGATTTTCATATGGCCTGCCTTTTAAAGGCCCAGTCTAATTTATTTCAGATAAACCTTGCAGAAATACTTGCCGTTTGTTTATTCAGCCAGCTATTTCTCGAAGAAATAGTTATTGGATGATCCCACTTGTGCCAGGCACTGTCCTGGGCCTTGGGAACAGAGCTGGATGCTTAAACAACTCTGCTTCCACCTAATTTTCACCTTTGTGCCCTGTCTCGGCTCTCAGACCCATGGGGTGTTTCTGTCGCATCTGCTCTCACAACAACACCGGGCAGATGGTATCCTCGTTACACAGGTGAGAAAACATGCTGAGAGTGATGGTTGTCTGAAATATCAGAGGTGATGAATCAGAAACCAGAACGTCCATTCTTGTTCCCAATCCCCTCTTCCCCACCCAACTGAGTTTCCACTCTTTCTTCTTTCCCTGCCTGCTCATCAACTCTTACCTCCCCTTTTCTCATGCCTACAGGACTGAGCTATTGACTTTTCAGGGTGACAAGTTGATCAAACTAACTCCTCTGTGCTAATAGGTAGGAAGCTAATCATGGCTCACTGTCTCATTCTGTGCATATACTTGTTCCCTGGCATAGGGTCATCAGGTCGTCAATCAAATCTCTCACCTATGCCTCTAACAGACTCTATGTTAGCTAGAGTTGAGGGCACACCTGGATGAGAACTTTATAACTAAAAACATATTTCTGCCATGTCACAAATCCCTGGGCAGTCAAATGAATTGACACAGCTTTTATTTTTTATAAAATAATTGTCGGCGTTTTCTCTAAGAGGCGGGTTTAAATGACAGCTTCAATGATCCTTCATTCAGTGAAGGTTTCCTGAAGTTAAAGGTCCTTCTGCAGCTCCAAAGAGACACCCATCTTGTTGGGATTGGCAGGTAGCCCCTTGCCACTTTCCGGGATTCTGCAGTTGTCTTACCTTAAATAAACCTACTTGAAGAATATATTTCCAGGCAAGTGGGATGGGTATTTTTGATGGGGAATCGAGAAGAGCTGTAGTTTATTGGATTTCATCTTGCAACTGATTTGTTTCTGCCAGACATTGATATGCAGCCCCGATGCCGTGATTCGGGCCTCGGGAGTATTAATGTTATAAACAACCTTCCATTGTTTCATCTGCTAGGAGGAACCCTAATTTATCACATAGATGTTGGAGTCGCAGTTTCTCATCTGTTCATAAAAAAAAATTGGCGGCTATAGGAAATGCATTCCCTCTTTTAAAAATTCATTCCAAGGAATAAGAGAGAGAATTTATTCTAAAATATTTTCATCCCAATAGAAATAAAAATCCTGCCTAATGGCCAGGAATCTCCTTGGGGCTTTGATTCAGAAGGAACTGCAAAGATGGGCATTTCTTCTCTCTCTGTCTTTGGGGCCAGTCAGACTCCAGAAAAAAATTACCATCTTAGGTCTTTACTGGGGCATGCACCTTCTAGGCCATAGAGGTCTGCCTGTGACAACCTGCTGCTGCCAGAGGCATGCTAGGAGGGCATCGATGACACTGGCCCCCAGCAGTGGAGAGGGGTGATGCCCTCTTCCACCCTTTAATTTCAAACACGATGCCCCTGGTATTCTTAGGTTTAAAAAGAGTACCCTTCATAGTCGTCGTTGTTTTTTTCTGGTTATAAAAACAAAACATGTCCTATATCCTTTGTTAAGAAAAAACAAAAACAAAAAACTTGAATCTATAAATATATGTAGAGAGGAAGGCAAAAACGACTTGTAATGCCATCACCAGAGACAGTCCTTGGTATCATTCTGATTTATATCCAGCCTCATCTCTCTTAAAGGATTTATGTTGTTTCCACAAAACTGGGCTCCTCTATTCTATAACCTGATTTTTTTTTTCACTTAACACTGTGTTTTTCATTTATTGTTATTTAAAAATTATACATTCTGCACCTCTGCACCAAGAAGCCATGTGATATGAGGATACAGCAGTGACAAGTCCACAGGGAGCCTGCCCTCATTGAGTGCCCATTCAAGGGGGGCAGAACAGGCATTAAACAAATCATGGCTCCAATAATCATTTGAATGCAACCATGCAAAGAGCTATGAAGGAAAAGGACAGAGGACTGTGGGTACTTGAACTCACCTGAGTATCAGGAAGACTTTCCTGAGGAAGGGGCCTGAGGCTAGGAGCTGACGAATGAGTAAGGGTTGTTGTTTAACTGAAGAGCCAGAGGGAAGAGTGGGAGGTAGATGGGCGCTCTGGAACCTGAGAGTAGCCAGTGTGGCTTAGAAAGTGAGTGAGCGGGTGGCACAGGCGACACAGGAGAGGTAGGCAAGGACCAGATCACTCAGGGCCCCAGATAGGATTCAAGTTTATCCTAAGGGCAATGGTGAGCCATCAGTGGTTTTTAATCAGGGGTGTGACTTGATAAGACTTGCAGGTTTAAAGGATTATTAAAAAAAAGACTGTAGTGTAGGAGGCTCTACAGTAATCCAGAAGAGCAATGCCAGTTGTTGGAATAGAATGACGGCAGAGATGGGAGGAGTAAACAAGGACTTTGGAAACAAAGATGCTGCAGATGTAATTGATTGGTCAGACATGGTGACTTATTGGATGTGAAACGCCAGTAGGAAAGAGACATCAAGGACACACCTGGATTTACGCCTTTTGCGACTAGATGGAGACACTGGACATAGAGATGGGAAGCCTGGGGGAGAACCAGGACTTTGGGAGTAGGTAATGGACTCGGTTCACCATGTCAAGCTGGATGGGCCTGTGGGGAGGAGACGTGGCCGTTGGCTAGGTCGGACTGGAATGCAACAGAGGGCCCCGGGCTGAAGAGAAAGATTCGGGAGTCAGTGCATGTGGGCGGCAGAAGAAGCCCTGAGTGGCTAAAGTTGTCTGGGACACAAGGGTAAAATCTGAAGAGAAGGCCAGCGCCTTCGAGCTTGTCCATGGGGGGTGGGTGCACTGCGGCTGGGCCTCCTCAGCTCCTTCAGGCCAGGCCTGTCCGCAGCCCTTCAAGGCAACTTCTCATTCTGCTTTGGGACTCCAGCTGTTCGCCGAAACCAACTCGTACTGGTTCGTGAGAGCTTTCGTTCAATTTTCAGCAATTTTGTGAGCCAGTGGTTTGAAATTGGCCATTATAGAACCATTCACACCATGGAAATTGGCAAATGCTACAAATCAAGGACTTTTTTTTTCCCCTTCCTGGAGAGCCGGCTGTTAAACATTTACCAGCACACTACTGTTTATAACCAACCTCTGTCTTTATTTCTCTTTCAATTTTCTGAGTTATTTCCATTTGAATTTGAGAAGGAGAGTTATCTGTGATCAGTTTGTCTCTAAATTACCAGCCCTGTGTTCTAAAGAGGGTGTGACCAAGTGACATGTTGAGATAGTGGACTTCCTGTCTCTGTATTGGTTTTCTATTGCTGCTATAACAAACCACCACACACTTAGCACCTTAAAACAACATGAATGTATTATCTCAAGGTTTCTGTACTTCAGGAGTCCAAGTGGGCTAAGCTGGGTTCTGTGTCGAGAGTCTCACAGGCCAAGGTCAAGGTGTTGACCTGGCTGGGCTTTTGTCTGGAGGCTGGGGACCAAAAATCCAATTTCAAGATCTTTTAGGTCGGCAGAATTCAGTTCCTTGCAAAAGTGGGGCTGAGGTTCCCATTTTTGTGTAGGCTATGAGCCAGGGACCCCTCTGCTTCTGGAGACAACATGCCACCTCTCTCACGGCCCCTACATCTTCAGCTCAGCAGCAGATCATTGAGTACTTCTCACACTTCACATGTCTCTGGCTTCTATGCCATCAGCCATAGACTACTCTTTGCCTTTAAGGGCTCATGTCATTAGATCAGTCTCACCTCAGTAACCTCCCCACCTTAAGGTTAACTGTTCTGTTCTTAGGGCCACTGTTACGAAGTACCAGAAACTGGGTGGCTTAAAACATTGGAAATTTGTTGTCTCACAGTTCTGGAGGCTTGAAGTCCCGAATCAAGGAGTCAGCAGGGTCCTTCTCCCCGCCAAAGCCTCTAGGAGACGACCCTCCCTTGCCTCTTTCAGCTACTGGAAGCCCCAGGCGTTCCTTGGCTTGTGGCAGCACCGCGCCCGCATCTGCCCCCATCTTCACATGACTGTCTCCCTCTGGGTCTGTAACCTCCTCTCCGTGTGTCCGTGTCCAAATTCCCCACTTCTTATAAGGATACCAGTTATGCTGGATTAGGACCCAGCCGAAAGCCTCCATCTTAAATCAATTACATCTGCAGCATCTTTGTTTCCAAAGTCCTTGTTTACTTCCCCGATACCAGGGTTTAGGACTTCAGTGTATCTTTTTGAGGGACACAACTCAACCCATAGCTGTGCCATGTAGCATAGCAACATAACCACAGAAATGATATGGCATCATATTGATGGGTTCCAGAGGTTAGGGCATAGACTATTTGGGAAGTGGGGTGTACTTTCAGAATTCTACCTAACAGTCTCCAAAGATGGCCTTTAAGGAATTGTCTCATTTGCTGACTAACCTAAAAATAGATCTCATGCCATCCAGGGCTCCTTCTCGGGTTGTCTCAGTTCACACCTCAGTCTCCCTCCTCAAATTTTGAACATATCATCTGCCCACCAAAGAGAACTGTCTCA
Organism: Pteropus alecto; assembly: GCF_000325575.1. Classification (NCBI taxonomy): domain Eukaryota; kingdom Metazoa; phylum Chordata; class Mammalia; order Chiroptera; family Pteropodidae; genus Pteropus; species Pteropus alecto. The sequence continues at coordinate 10,434,744 of NW_006443124.1, forward strand.
TGGGCCATACTCTGCCCTCTTCCCCAAGGGCCTGGCTCAGTAGAAGCTCACTGCCACTGCCGATTGGTACAAGACACGGCAATAGGAAGGAACTCTCCCATCCTTCAAACATGACCAAGTTTGTGCGCCTGGCACCAGCAAAGGAATGTTAGCTCTTGTGTTTTGTTTTTTTTTTTCTCTTAAGACTGTGAAGCATGTAACAAATTGCTCCCTATCTCCCTTGCTTGGTTTTGGTTGGAGGATGTTGTCCTTTTACCAGCTACCCCCCACACCCCCCTGCGGCTCGCTCGGAGGTGCCCGTGTGCAGACTGCAGACATCCCTGCGCCCACCTGTTTGCCGTCTGCCCTGTCTTTTCATCTTCCCAGGAGCTCGTTTCCCGCTGTGAGTGATGGCCAAAATTACACAGCACTTAGAGTCTCCCTTTTATCTCCCCCTCCTCTAGAGGCCAAGCAAATTCGAAAGTTAAAGCACAGATTTTTATTAGGCAAACAGGAGTCTTGTCTGTACCTATGTTTTACAGGAATGTTGAAGGCTGAATGCCTTCCCTCCATTTTGTCCAGTTTGTTCTCTCTGGGCAATTTCTTTTGGAGAATTTAATTATGTTATCATATGATCCTCTACTCGATCTAGAAAGGTTAGAGAGGAGAATTAGTCTTTAGGAAATCCTTTATGGAAATGGATTTGGTTATTGTATCAGCTTTTATATCCTGAAAGGTTAATATGTTCATCAGTTTGATTTTTTTATACATGGCTATTTTGCCTCAGGGTTCAAGCTTAGAAAATTAACACCTTTATTATTTTGTGTGTCTGTGTGCTGATCTTTGCACCCCAAGATGACACAACACCTCCAGAATCAGGAGGCTGGGCCTTCTTGCTGCTGAGGCAAAGTTCCAGACATGTATGCTCCCGCTGGACCCTTTAGGATCAAAGCTTTGCCTTTTGAGTCATTCTGTGAAGACAGGTTGAAAAGGGCTTCCTCTGAGGAGGGAATTGAACTTACCACCTTGGTCTCGTTATTCCTTTGCTCAACGGCAGAGTCGTGTAGTGTGAGAAGCCTTAGCCCGGGGCTCAGTAAGAGTGAGCCATAGTGTCAACTCCGAGGCTCACTGATACATAAAGCGAGGACAAGTCAGCCAACTGCCATGAACACTGTAAAGTGAGGGCTCACCTTCTCTTGCAGGGACACTGGGAAGGTCACATGAGTTCATAAAAGTGAAAGCGTGAAAGTGGAGGGGAGGAAGAAGGGGGCTGGAGAGCTAGACCAATGAGATAAAAGACCCTTTAACTTTGGGACTCCCTCTCTAGTGCTGGAGCAGAGCACATACTTATTCAACACTCTAGAATTTTCTGAAGCACCCTTTCCATCCCCAGGCTCTGGCTGGCCCGTGAGAGGTGGTGATAAAAAGGAACACGCAGCATGGTGCATGGCCCCTGTGGGCTAGTTGTAAAGATAAGACTTGCACTGAGTGGGCACTAAATGCATATTGGCTGATGGAACAAATGTATGTCAAATAAAACACGAGAAGGCAGAATTTAGGTCCTGCCTTTCTTTCCAGGATCTCATAATCAAGCTAAAATATGTGCTGTGGGAGCGGGGGATGGGTACGGATCGTTGCTGCCTAGAGGACTTCAAAGGGATGAGAAGGAGGCGTGAGGTAGGATGGCTTCAGCAGCATGTCACAGGCCCCGAATCCCCAACACGGGATTAATCAGTTGAGCCCCTGCTCAGTCACAGAAGGAATTGAAAATCATATAAGGGTGTGCTTCAGTGAAGCAAATATAAGTTGTCACTGTTATGAATAGACAAACTTAAGCCACGGTGAAACCCTGGGAGGTTATCTCATTCCAGAGTTTGAATTTGGGGAAGCAGTTGGCAATTGCAATTTACGCAAGCCTTTCCTGGAGACTCAGCCCTGTAGCCCTGACCAAGGAAGGCTGGCCTTTGCCTGGTTCCACGACAAAATGCGTCTTCCACCTGTGTTACTGAGGGAGTCCTTTCACGCTCCCAGGACCTTTCAGGACCCAGCAATGTGTATAACCATGAGAAGGCTCTTATCAAATGGTCAGATGTCTCGGAGGGGTCAGCAAAGACTCGGCCTCTGATTACTCTCAGAGCTGTTTTCCTAGCTTTAAGCCAGCCAGGTTAGGACCAGGTTAGACAGTGATATGATGAGAGCTGCTTAGCTGAACTCCCGTGTGTGGTTTTTAAAACGTGGCCGTGAGAAGGACTGACATTTAGCTAGTCTGCACCCATTTGGCTGAACTGAGCATTGTGGCTGGGATCCATCCCAACTGGTCAATGCTCTGCCACACTACTCTGTGCGTGTGTATGCGTGTGTGTGTGTGTGTGTGTGTGTGTGTGTGTGTGTGTGTGTGTGATTTGTTGGTGTTGAGAACATGCTGGGCTTCTGGGATTTGAGAAGTTCCTGTATTCCCTGTCAGACATCTTTGTGGGGTGATGCTGTAGGCATTTCCTCCAAACAAGGAAGACACGTATGGACAGAAAAAATGGAAATCTCTATCCCTGGTCTCAGGCTTTGCAAGCACTGCCACAGAGCCCAGCTCTGAGGTAATTGGTTCAGAATTATCCAAGACCTCCCCTTCCCCACCACAGAGGAGCTGTCCCCAGAGGGACCAGGGCCGAGAGCTCAAGACTCCGTCAAATCTGAGTTCCAATCCTGATTCTGCCACTTTAGCTACGTGACCTTGAGATGGTTACTTTTCTTGAGTTTCTTCTCCTATAAGATGAATGTAATAAAGCCTACCTCACAGAGGGTTTGTGGAAATCAGAAGCCCTTAGAATACCGCTTGACTCATAGTGGACACTCAGTAAATGGTCGCTGTGACTGCTGACACTATTGTTATTGTTGTTTGCCTGAGGGGTAGGGGCAGAAACCTCAGCTTCGTCCACCAGTCTGAGAGTCTAGGAAGTCCTGAGGGCTGTTCTTTATCCCCATTCATCAGGCCTCTTTCTCTGTCATCCAGTTGTGGGGGACACATCCCCTTGATCCAAGGAAAAGGCATACTACATCTCTATCAGATCCAGCATCTGCATGTCACCCACACACCCATGGTGCCTGACCTGATAGCCCTGACCTGGCACTGGGGGGCTGGAGTCCACAATGCATTGACATCCGACATCTCTGATAAACTTGGAATTGACTCAGACCAGGATGCATGAACTTGTTGCTCCTGGAGGAGTCCCCGTGTCTGCCTGTTCTGCCCGCTGATTTTTCCCCTTGCTCTTTAAATGGAAGGCAGAATAGAACATGGTTATAAAATTGTATGTTATATTTTTTTAAAATAGAAGATGCTCCCAAGAAAGCCAGGATTTAACGAAAACTCAAGAAAGAGATTTGCATGAAAGAATTTACCCAGAAGGTACTTCTGCAGAACCCAAACTGAGTGGTCTGTGCATTGGGCTTGTCTGCGACTTGGGTCTGTCTTCAGGCATGGCACCCAACCTACTCACTGGTGGTACTGCAGGGTGGCTGGGGAGAGGGAGCCGCAGCTCTCCCACAATATTCTCCAGCACCTCCTTCAAAAATACATACTCTGAGTTAGAGCAGTGGGTGTGCTGTGCGCGTGAGGTTTCAAGATGAATCCTCAGGTGCCCCTCTCAAAGCGACTACCACCCCAATCCCTCCTCCTTGGAGCTTCCAGACTACCACTGGAGTTCATCCCACATTCCTTCATCTCTTTCTCTAGTCAAGTAATGTTTGAGAAAATTTTCTGTCCCCGGGATTTATCCGTGCTCTGGGTTAGTAAAACTCTGACTTTTTCAAAAAGCGCTGTTCAGTTCTCTCTTTGTAAAAGGGCTGAGAATGTGTCATACCCTAGGGAAGGGACGCCGTCCAAAATGATGATGCATAGAAGGAAACAGTTTTCACCATGTAATGGTCTTAAGCTCAGTTACTTGGATTATTTGTTCATCCCTTAGAGATATCCACAAATGGGCCAGTTTCACTGTGTGGCTTGTAGCACTTACTCTCAGGATTGATATTCCCTCACTGATATGGGCAACTGCCTTCCAGGTGCGACCACCACACCTGACATCCTTGCTCTTTCATCAGCAGTCCCAGTGGATTGTCTGGAACCAGCCACTGAGCTTCTCTGGAAGCTCAGAACCTTCCCCCAGGCAGTCTGACCCGTCCCCAGAGGGACCTGGGCAAGTCCCAGCATGTGCGTCCCATCTCTCATACCTGCTGTGTCTCCCAGTCCCGGCCGGTTTGCGAGCAAGCCAGCATTTGTGCTGATCCTCCTCATAAATGATTCTGGATGCTCATTCCTGGACTTCTTTCCATCAAGATACTATGTGCCAAGGCAGGAACCATCCTGCCTGCTTTGTTTGCTCAACACAGGTATGCTTGGCTTTCTTCCTCAGAATGCAGACAGTTGTTTAGAGCCTCACTAGACAAAATATTTAATAAAAGTAACCTGCAGCTTAAAAGAACTGTTCGCTTTGCAGATTGATCAAAGCATTTGCATAGGCTGCCTTGGCACATGAGCCTGTGCCTCTCTCTGCTGGGGTCTGTTCGTGAGAGGGTGGCACCGGCAGGTTTTTCCAGGGCACAGGCCTCAGGCCTCCTTCTTTGAATTGTTGTAAAGGAGATGAATGTGTATGTAAACCAGACCCTGCTCTTCAAAGTGACATCAGGATTTCAGAGTTTTCAGATATGTTTCAGCCCCTTGAATTTCAGACTCAGCTGATCAAAATCTATGCTAGGAATCCCACGAGGTCTAAGGATGTGGTTGTTGAACATTTTTTATCTTCAAAAACTACTACTTCTCAGTGTATTCTATGCTGGCAGGGCATCCGAAAATGTCTGCAAATATATTTCAACCGTGAGATTCCGTGTGTGCCGATGTTCCTGGGACATTAGTGATGGCACCAGTGATTCAGTGAACTCACTCCTGTGTGATGTCAGACTTGGAAAGCTTTCAAGGAAATTAAATTACACGTTTAAATAACATAATGTGAAAAAGACATCACCACAAATATCATCTTAGGCAGGATAGGCCAGCATTAAGGCCTCAGTGGCAGATAAAAGTTGTGAGACCATCACATAAGAAATCCTCCATCATCGCAACTCTAAGGAAGTGAAAATACCTTCCTTTCTTCCTCTTTCTGCTGTTGTTCAGGCATTCTTAATCACATAGCTGCTACATATGTTTGAGCTCTCTGTTCTTAGTTTCCTTAACTATAAAATGGATAATATTACCTACCTCGAAGGGCTATCATATAGATCAAATGTCTAAGTATGGCTACAGTGCTTAGAACAGTGTCTGGCACACAGTAGGTCTGTTATTCTTATTACACATGCTAGAGCTCTGTGCTTCACTATTGGAGTTTTCTTTTAACTTTGTGGAGTTTGAAGCAACAATTGGCTGCAGGCTGGTTTTTACCTCAGAAGAAAACAAATATTGAGGCAAGAGGCTGGAAGATTTAACTTCCTATAGGAGGATGATCTGAGTTGACACCAGACCCCTCCTCTCTCCCCACTCCAAATATAAACGTCAGATAAAATATCACTAGAAAAAAAGTTTATTTTTTTTGCTTACTTTCTAAATATATGTTTGAACCCGAAGGTAAGGAGATTTCCTAGGTGCTCTAAATGAACAAAGAACTCTCAAAGGTACTCATTAGCGAGCAAGCCAATGCCATGGCACCCTGCAGTTTGAGGGGGCAGTATCAGATTCAGGGTTTGTAGCAAGGGCTTTAACACCTATGCAGGACAGCAAGTGTGGGCTGGGCCTGCACCATACCAGCAGGCCCCAACATAGGCCTAAATCTGGGGAACTAAACCTTGATCTGCTGGAGTTTGCTCCACACATTTGTGTCAAAGTCTGAATTTACACTACTTATATGGTGTTGAAATTCTGAACCTAGAAATTAACTTGAAGATAAGTCTCAAATCAGTAAAACCACTAGGGATCCTAGAAGAAATACATGTAAATCCATTTCAAATAAATACCTTCATACCAGAATATATGGGATGCCCATGAGAAAGAGAAAAGTAAAGCCTAAAATATAAAATTGCAGATTATAAGAAAGTTATTTGCCAGGAGGAAGAGTTAACAGACTCAGCACGCAGGAGGGTTAAGTCCTCCAGAATCTTCAGGTAATAAAGCAACATAAAAGTGACCATTAAAAATTCATGTTTGAAATGATTAACATAGTTAAAAGAGAGGGGAGAATTGTAAAGAAAGAATTATAGAGAAAAAAACACAGGTAAATTTGAAGAAGTAGAATTTCTCGAAATTAAAGTTATTACAATAGATAACTCAATGGATGGGTTAAAAAGCCTATTAGACATAGCTGAAAAGAGAATTGTTGAACTAGAAGATAGCTCTGGGGAAATTATCCTGAAAACAACGCAGAGCAACACAAAGATGGAAAATATAAAACAGATATTGAGAGAAAAATATTAAGATATTGTTGAGCTATTGTTAAAAGATATTAAGATTTTTGAAGAAAGAATAGGGAGGTCAATAAGGAAAATATAGAGGAAATGGCAGAGAGGAAACGTTGGAGGTAATAATCGCTAAGAATTTCTCAGAATTAAAGGGAGATATAAATTCTCAGGCTGAAGAAGCACGCCAAGTCCCGAACGGAATAAATACAAATTATTTCACAGTGAACTGCAGAATATCAAAGATAAAAAGCAATCAAAATGACAAAAAAAAAAAAAGATTAACTGCAAAAGAACAATTACTGATTGCAAAACTTTCATCTGCAAAAGTGGAGTCCAGAAGGCAATCAAATAATTTTGTCAAAATATGAGGAAAAATAGCTTAGAATTCTTTTCAAGAGTGAGGGCAAAGATACTTCCTGACAGACATTCAAGAAGTTACCATTCACAGACCATCTCTGAAAGAGCTACTACTTTAGGCAGTGCCCTCAGCAGCCCCTCCAATATGTCTCTTGCTTCAACAGTGTTTGGACAGAATAGACCCAAGGAAACCCCTTCTTCCAGCTTCTGACCACCTTCCAACCTCTTTTCAGAACTTTCTCAACCATCTTTGGCCTCGGAGACCAGCCAACACCATTTTTTTGAGCTTAACTCATTGCTGAACAACCATGAGCTCTCAAATCTGTCAGAATTATTCCACCAAGATAGAGGCCACAGACGACCACTTGGTCAACCTGCATCTGCAGGCCTCCTACATCTACCTCTCTCTGGGCTTCTATTTCAACTGTGACAATGTGACTCTGGAAGGCATGGGCCACTTCTCCCACAAGTTGGCCAAGGAGAAACACGAGGGTGCTGAGCATCACATAAAGATGCAAAACCAGCATGGCAGCGGCAACCTCTTCCAGGCCCTACAGGCTTTTGAGGGGCCCCTCTGCATCCCTGTGGTGTTGGCCTTGTGCCTGAGCCTCTCCCTTCAATCACCAGGCAGCCTTCTAACCACTCTGGAGCCCTCTCTCATGCTTTGGACCAAATTGAAACAATAAAGCTTTTTGCAGTAAAAAGAAAAAAGGAAAAAAAAAAGAATATATATTTTAGTAGAAAGCAAATTGAACCCGGAAGATAATAATGGAATACAAAAATTACTAGTGAGAAAAGCTAATAGACAAACACATGGGTGGATATAAGTAAGCATTGACTATAGAAAAATAGCAATAATAGGATGACTAGTTTTAGAGTATTTAAATATGAGATGTTAGGTAATAATGATGACCAGTTGTAAAGCATTTTATGATTTTGTATTGTTTGAGAAGATAACAGGCCCTAATAATATATAAGTCAAAATGGATATTAAAAATTTAAGGGCAACCTATAAAAGAATAGATACAGAGTATAACTTCTAACACAGAAGAATAGAAAGGGAGGAGTTGGACAAATAGCACTAAACCCATTCAATAGAAAGCAAGAAAATAGAAAAAAAATCAAGCAAAGTAAAAGTATAATATAAAGTAATAAAAACAATAATACATAAATAAGAATAAAATAAGACGGCAAAAAATGTATGATGTATCGGTAATAATTACTTTGGGATTGGACTCATCTGTTAGTCACCAGCAATTCTCAGAGTGAAATTTTAAACTCTAGAGTTGTGCTATTTATAAAAGTCAGGTCCAAATACAATGACACAAAATTTAAAATGAAATTCAAAGAAAAATGTATACTAACACATACTAAAAGAAAAAAATGCTTTGCAGTAGCATTAAAATCAAGTATGCATTAAGATACAGACACATTATTGGATTTATTGTACACTGAAGACTGAAACAATTCACTGGGAAGACATAACTGACATAACAATTATGAACCTATATGCACTCAATATAGATACTAAATATACATAAAGCAAAGCCTAGAGATTTACAGGAGAAAATTGTCAAATTCACCATCATATTGGGATATTTTAAAATATGTTTCACAAAATCAAGCAAGCAAAATCATTAAAAATTAGATATTTGAACATTATAATTAATAAGCTTAATCCAATCACTGTATGTAACACTGTGCACCTAGTATACATCTTTTACACATACAATTACTAAAATTAACCATATTCTAGGCCACAAAAACTCCAACAAATACTAAGTAATTGATAGACTATATAGTCTTTTACCAATGTGCAATAAAATTATAAATCAATAACAAAAAGCCCACTGCAAATTCATACATTTAGAAACTTAAAAATATACTTCTAAATTCAAAGGTCAAAGGAGAGGTCATAATGAAAATTACTGAATATTTAAAACTGAACAATAATGGATTCATTATATGTCAAAGTACATAGGATGCTGCTAATGTGATACTTGGAGGGAAAATCATAGCCTTCAATGACTATAATGTTAGAAAATTAGAAAAGTTGAAAATCAAAGGGCCAAGAGTCAACTCAAGAATTTGAAAATAATAAAGAGCAAAAATTAATAGAAAATAAACAATAGTGATGATCAACAATACCAAAATCTAGCCTCCTAATGAAAACAATAAAATTCATCAAATTCTGGCAAGACTGATATAATAATGCTTATGTGCCAAAGATTTCCATGTGCCTTATTTTTAATTCATTCGAAGGTCAAAACAGCCTAAGAGGTACATAAGTTTATCATTCTGCCACACAGCTTACTGGTGCTCTGTGATACCTGAGCAAAACACTTTCATTGTAGTCTTTCCTTCATTTTTTTATGACACCATGTAGATTTTTTTTTTTAAAGCAAAGCAAAACAAAATAAGACCAAACAAAAACATGAATGAGGCAAAAAGGATGAGAGGTGACGTGCATAAAGGATGGGGTGGGGAGTCTTTTGAGAAAATACACATAAACCAGGGCAGGTAAATAAAGCTTAAAAAGGGAAACAAATTTGACAAAGAAGAGGATGACTTGTAATGAGATGTTGGTTCCTGGCAGTCAAAGTTAGCATGGAAATGGGCATTTCCTGGCAAAAGGGATGAGCTGTAGGAGATGATGTCACTGTTTGCAGCAATCAGGCTAGAGACTTGCTTCCAGAGCATAGGTGACCTGGCTTATGTGCATGAGCATCTGTTCAAATGTCAGTGATAAGTGGCTCTTTGCCCTTTGTCAACCCCCAGAGGGGACTCAGAGCCATCCTGGCAGAGACAGGGAGCCCCCTTGGACAACACAGAGCTGAGGAGATAGATAGGGGTCTTTTGCGGGGTGAGACACAGTGTGCTGTGTGTGCTCTGCAAGGGAAGGTTTCTCTCCAGGACCCACATTGGTACCTGAGCTTGTGCATGTCTTCTGAGTCTCAGCCCAAGGTTCTCCTGAGGGCATGGTTGACATCTGAGGTGATAAAGCCTTCTGGATAGAAACTCAGAGACACCGAGTGTTCCTCACTTGGAAATCGGAGGCCCCCACTTCATGCCACCTGACGTAGTCACAGTGAAAGTCCCTGGCATGAACAGCATGTGCACACGATGATTACATCGTCAGCTTGGTTAGGTTCCCCTTCTCTCCGCATCACACCTGGCCCGTCCCAACACTCAGTGCGATGAGAGTTTCTGAATAGGAAGCAGGTTTTCACAGACTACTAGGCTGGGTAGAGGTTCCTTAGCAGTGAGCTGAAGGTGAGTTCTCCTGAGGGCCTGCCCCTTCATTTCAGAAGTCCAGAGCTTGGTGTTTCTCTTAAGTATCCTGGATGTTGCTGGCCTGATCGGTAGCAACCTGTGTCAGGATGGGAGTCTTAGGAAGGAGGGATCCAGCTTCCAGTGGCACCGGCTGTGCTTATTAAACACCATTGCATGGCTGCTCCCAGTGCCCCAGCCCTCTGCTCACTGAGGGCTTGTGGGATGGCTGTTTGGACAGGTCCTACAGCAGGAGCTTCAGGGGCCCAGGTTCTGAATCTCTCGTGGGCAGTCTCCAGAAAAAGATCAAATGCCAGAGGAGCAGGGTTAGGGGTCCAAAAGCAGTTGGCGGGGGCAGGGGTGTGAGGGGCCCCATTGGGAGGTGAGGAGCAACCTGGGGTCTATGAGATTACGGTGAAGGTGGATCCTCTGAAGCATGCCAAGTTCATTCACAGCCTAGCACCCACCCCCACACTCCTAAGGAAGTTCTTGCTTCAGTGTTTTCATTTTCCCCAAGAATGAAAATTGACAATGGTTTGGGAGTTTTCTTCCCAATCTATATTTTTAATAGCATTTCTCACTCAGAGATAAACACGTGATCTCCACCCTGTACATGGATGGAGATGCTCCATTATCAATCTGTATAGGTTTCTTACCAAAAAGACAGCCTCCCGCAATGATCGTTTCATTTCTCCTGGCATTTTTTAAAAAAAATAGTGACACATAATAATTCTAGCAACAAAATCAAAATTTAAAAATCCAGTTAAGAAATACATATATGTATATATACTTCCAGTCCTGTAAAACACAGTTATGTGGGACGAGGTCTGATTCTAGTTCCTTAACTATCTTTGGAGCATGACCCCTTCCATCCTGGAACATCAGACTTCCCATCTATAAAGTGATAATGCTGGACTGGACCATCGTTTTCGGACCTCACGCTCCACACTAGGTCCTAACGATGGAGAGTCCGAGGCCCACAGCAGCAGGGTCGGAGGCAGACCAGGTCTCCCAGGATGCTCCTGAAATCAGAACCAGTCCGAGGTGCTAGCCCTTTGCTGAGGCTCTATGGAAGTCTCAGCCGAGAGATGGTGAGTGGGGGCTCTGCCACACGTTGCACCACCCACAGAGCGGGAAGCAGCCTCTTCCCATGGCTGACTCACCTTTCCTGAGTGAGAACTTGCCATCAACCAGGCACTGAGCTAAAATGTTTTTATCACCAGGTCAGGACACTCTCACCATGACCCAATAAGTTAGAAATTTTATATTTAATAGAGAAGACCTGAGGTTTAGAGGCAGTCGCTTATCCGAGGTCACAGAGGTAGACTGTTAGCAGAACAATTCACCAAAACAGGACCTTATGGTCATGTATCCAGGGCCCCCCATGAGTGATGCTTAACCTCAGAGTGGCTCATCCTCCATCATCTGCAAGGAAAGATGGTGACAGCTCAGATCGCAGGAGGAAGAGAACACTAAACAGGCAGCAGCATAGTCGTAGGCATCTGCCCTTTACTATGTGTGATCATCCTGAGCTCGGTGACCCTGGAAGTGGCACGTGCTAAGCACAGATGTAAAGGCATGACTTGGGCAGTAAGACCAAGAATTCTGTGTCAGGCTCCCCACCCCCCACCCCGTCTTCCATGCCCACATGGTCAATGTCCACAGCGGGGGTCCTCTTGAGCTTACACGGTGCTTTAAAAAGGACTCAAGACTGTTCCTGGTATCCGCCTGCTCTGAACAGTCTCTGCCAGTTCTTCTTTGTGGTTCACTGGCGCATTGGGTTCCAGGGCCAGACCCATGACCCCTAGACACTGTCAGAGCAGTCTAGATGGGTAGAAATCCTGACAAACTACAGTCCTCTTCTCTGGAGGCCAGAGTCAGGGGCCTCCTGCAGATGTGAAGCCCCAGATTCTCCTCCTGCTGGCTACATAACTTCCAGCGAGTTATCCTGCCTGAGCCTCCGTCTCCTCACCGGTCAGATGTGGATGATGTTACTTTGCGTGATTTTGTGGAGCTTCAGTATGGATGTGGTACTGAAGACAGGGTAGTCCGAAGCTCCTTCCCCTCTCCACCCACCTTGGCAGCTCCAGCTCTAAGGCTCCCCGGCCCTTGTAAGGCTGTCGCTCTCCTGCTCCTGGCTGTGGCCTGAGCCATCTCACTGTGGACCAGGAGCTGGGGCCGGAGGCTCTTCTCATAGCACACCCATCAGCCGTGAGGGGTCACCCAGGTTGCCTCTGCCTTCTTAGTGCAAGCCAGTGATAGCACCTTGTGTCGAGTGATAGATTTTTCATAGGGAACTCATTTTTCTTCGCCTTATCTCCTCAAAAGCATTTTCAGACGTGGTCGATGATTGAGCTCGTTTTAAAGAAACCGAAGACCAGAGCAGAGGCGAGAAAGCTTGCTGAGAACGATGTCCGTTTCTGCCACTGCTAGAGAAATCAGCCTCTCTCTCCCTCTCCGTCTCTTAGCCTCTCCTTCAGTCTCTCAGTCTCTCTCAGTCTCTCTCTGTCTCTGCGTGTCTCTCTCAAGTTCTGTCTTCCTTGCCCCTTCTTGGTCTCTTCTTTTCTCCCCGATTACCCGCTCCTCGCTCTCCTCTCTTCAGGTCTTCCTTATGCTCTCATAGTCTCTCACTCGCTGCTGTCTTGGTCAGTCTCTCTGTCAATCTCTTGCTCTCAGTCTCTCTCTCATGATCTCTCTCTCCTACCGTTCTACCCCTCAGCCCCGCCCTCTCTCACTGTCTCTGTCCTTCTATCTCAGTCCCCTACCCCACCCTTCACTCACTCTCTCTCTCACCCACGAGCCCGTGTTTTGTTTTCTTTTATTTTACTTTATTTTATTTATTTTTAATGCCTACAGCACCTGGTATTCCTAGGTGGTCTCCCATCCAAGTACTAACCAGGCCCAACCTTGTTTAGCTTCCAAGATCAGATGAGATTGGGCACATTCATGGTGGCATGGCCTTAGGAGCCCGCGTTTTATTGATGGCTATGTGAAGGTTACGTGTTCGTGAGTGTGAGCTAATCCTGCTGTGACTGCAGATACTTCCATTGGCAAGTACTTCCTGTCCACCTTGGGAATATGTGCATTTGGCAACAGGAAGACAGTCAACGTATTCCAGAACTGGGAAAGAGAGTGATTTGCCACTTGAAGGAGATTTTGTCTCTTGCACTCCCTCAGAGAACCAGGGTTCAGGACCAGCGTGTGCCCATGTACAGCGGACCTCAGCCATTCAGCATGCCTCACCCACAGCTCTTGATAGCCCGGGGCTGGCCAAGTTTTCCAAGGCCCGAGTGCTTGCTGAGACTCCAAGCTTGTCAGCCTGCATCAGAGTGTGCGTCCTGCCCAGCCAACCCACTCAAGACAACAGCTTGTTTGCTGCTGCCTTGACTGCTCCCATTTGCACATTTACTTGGAATTTGCTGATTATAAGCCATTTACCTCTTCTTAAGTGGGTTTAAAGGACCTCGCAGAGCAGCCAGTCCTGGCCATTTCTAGTTTGAGTTTTGCAAAACTGAAATTAAATTAGAGTTTTCTTTCAATGTTCCCAAATTCAGCCATTGCTCCCATAGGCTGGCCATCCTCCCAATCAGCCAGAAGTGGCAAGGTTTGCCTGCATGGGAAGCAGTGCCATTAACTGCCCATGAAGGGCTCCCTCCCGCTTCGCGCTCCCTCTCCGAGTCTCCAGGCAGATATTTCTTTAGAGAGCCAGCTGTGAATGTGAGCTCTGCCTTCTTCTTTGTTCCGAAGCAGACACCAAAAGAAAGTGTCCTGCATGGGGGCTACCGCAGGGTCCTCTCTGCAGCCGTTAAGAGAAGCTCTCGATGCTCGAGAATGTCTCATAAATGTTTTGTTTTGTTTTTCTGGGCAGAGCAATGGCACTACCCGAGGCAGTAACATTTCATTTTTACACCAAAATTCACAGCTACTATCAAGGGGAATATAAATGTATTAAAATCCTTGACAAAGAGATAAAAACAAGAGAAGAGCTGGGAAAGTTCTTTAGGTGAAGTTGCCCCTCACGTCATATCTGGGTTGAAATTTAGCCAGAATTGCATAGCATGTTTCCTGAAGCAGTAAGAATTGTTACTTAATGAGTAAATACAAGGTGTTTACATTTAGACAGCTCTAAGCCGTCTCACGTTCATGATCTTGAGTTATCCTTATGACTGTGCAAAGTAACGAGGGACATGTCTTCATTTTACTGAATGGGACACTGAGGGCCTCATACCGACATCAGTTACAGAAGTGGAGATAGCTTTGAAGTGTCCTCAATGCTGGCACCAGGCTTTTGTCACTTAAGAGACAGTAGACGATGTTTCTGAGCAATGTGTAGAAAGTGCCACTGCCAAGTACAGATCAAGCAGTGGAGGCCTACGAAGTCGAGGCCGTCAGGCAAAAGCGGGATGAGAATTCTCAGATAAGCCGCTTTAAGCCTTATATGAAAGCAGTTTTTCTTTGACACATGATGGTTCTCATAAATGTAGGAGAATATAGTTCTCCTCACATGTAAGCCAGTGAGCATATTCTGCTCTTCCTTTCTTGATTAGTCAAGAAAACAGGGATTTTAATTCTATTTCTTATAAAAAAAAAAGTCCTATTTGTGTAAGTGGCCTTTTTTCCAATGTCATCTTCAAAGTTTCATGTCAGAAGACCTTTGAGTGAAATCTCTTTCGCAAAAAGCTTTCTTCTTTCTGCATTTCAATTTTCTGCAAAAAGGGGGCTCAGAGAAAAGCGATAGTACTATTGCCACTGCTGTCTTTCATTTGCTTCAAGGGAGATGAAGAAATTGCCCAATTTGTTGTGCAGCAGAGTAGATGCCATACCCAGGGGACAAAGAACCTTTATGTACATGCTACTTGGGCAGAGGTACAGCTGGGAGAAGGTGGACAAGGGGCAGGGATGGCAGAGCCCAGTTTGGGGGCACCAAAAGGCAGCCAAGTATCTGGAGCCAGGGCATGGAGAGTGATGAATGCTGGAAATTTTGAGTAGGGGGAGGGGAGAGAAAGGTCCAGAGGAATAAAATGGAAGTAGACACTCTTGCTGGGAGACCTGGCAGGCCACAGGAAGCAGTAGAAACTTTGCAGCCAGCCCCTCCAGTACAGAGGGCTTGGGACACTCTCCTAAATGAGGGGCTAAGGAGGCATCCTGTAGGCTGTGCAGCAGGATTGACAGCAGGAGAGGATTTCGTCTTCTGCTGAGCCGACTCTGACCCTGCCTACTCTCCCGCCTGCCCTGAAGGCCTCCCACCACCCTGCCCCACAGTACCTTGCTGAACCACAAAAACTGATCATGAGAAGCTCTGTGAAATGGTGACCCCAAACGGAAAAGCATGGCTGGTGAACTAGCCCCGGCCTCCAGACTAAATAATAAGGCCAGTCTAAGGCCGAGGTCAGGAGTAGTCTGTGGTCCATGATGATGATGGCTAGCCCTGACTTCGCTGGCTTAGAAGGTCTGGCTTTAGAGAGTCCAGTCATAGTCCTAGCCAGCGTATCCTAGCCCTTTTGCTGGGCTGGGCTCTGGGCATGGGCTCACTACAGTGTGCATACGCGTAAAGATGTGGTATGTGAGCAAAGGCCTGCCTCCAGCCACACAGCCTTTGCTGGGTGCTTGGCTTTCTCTCTGAAGATGGCTTTAGTCCATGAGAGCTCATAGGTCTCTGCCCAGCACTCCTATGCGACCCTTGTGGATTATCAGCAAGGGGCCAGAGGGCCATTGTTCCCCAGGGACACAGAGCCCCCTGTGGGCATCCTCTGAGCCTCCCTTCTTTTGTCAAATTGCAGCTGACTGTTGCACTGGCTGAGGGATTCCCAAGCCTTCGCCCTTCCAAGGAAATCTTAGGACTCCCAGCCTCACACACACCACCTTCTCCTCGCCTCCCACCCTGCTCGGTGTGTGCTGTGGTGGGAAGGTCCCCTTGTACCTGCTCACTCTCATGATAGCGGGGACCCCTAGATCTGCGTTCACTCTTGGACGAAGGGCAGCTGCCAGGGTAACCCGCTTGCCTGGCAGGAGGTGATGTGCGCCAATGGGCAGGGTAAGAGGTCAGCCTCTGTTGGGCCCTGCAGCATTCTCTGGAAGCGAGCCATTTCTGAGGGCCTGTGACAAACGGGGCTGAGACCAGACTGAACTTTTGGCAGCCCCCACTCTTTGCTGATGATGTCTCACGGGAGCCTGGCCGTTTTCAACAGACTCGCTTGTCCTGAGTTGCACCCAGTCAGTGTTGCCCTGTGGCGCCGACTTCAGAGAATGCCAGCCAGGAACCTGGATCTGAGTTTGTGTCTCTTGGCATTGCAGTCTGGCTTCCTTCTTCTGTTTCAAACAAACAACTTGCGTGGCATTTTCTTTCCTTTTGCCTCAATTAGCATCAGCTTTTGGCGAAACGGGGGCTGCATCCACAGGCAGGCTGCCTGACTGTGGTCTCGCTCATCTTTCTCAGATGTTTTCTGTTTCCACCTGGTGTCAGCTGCCATCCCTCTCTTCTTCCCTCCCTCCTCCTCAAGACAAGTCAGCCTCAGGAGCCAGGACACAGTGCCCTCTGCCTGTTCTCCTGGCAGGTCGCTATAGGAGTGCCCTCCTAGATGCTGCGGATAGGACTCAGATGTTTACAGCATTATCCCTGCGCTAGGCTGCTGTCTGGGTAGCCAAACTTTCCATCTTGATGGTGGGTCAATTCTGGGTCACTCCCTGCAGTAAGGGACTGTGTCTGACTCGTCACCCTTGTGAACCCAGACATTGCCACAGAGCCTGGACCATAGTGGCACTCATAAACATTTGTTGAATGAATAAACAAAGAAAATCTTTTGAGCCGAGCAGCTAAGCACCTGTGATGAGTTCCTTCCACAGCAATGCTTGGTAGCTCATGAGTGATTGGGATAAGAAGGAAAACCTACAACCCAACTCCCGAGGCCACAGGGACCTGGACTACACGCTTGAGGCTTGTGGAGACACCAGACATGTGCCCCACTCACAGAATATCCTCAACAAGCAACCTGGTTCCCAGCCCCTGGCAGCCACTGTCTTCAGGTGTCTGGGACGTGCCAGGACTGTGTCTGTGTCATGGGCTGGCCAGTCTCCCCTCCTCCCACCTCCCACACAGGCCTCAAACATGAATTGCATGGCCCAGTGCTCATAGGGCCTGCTCTCTTCTAGCATAGGTAAAGCCTTGCGGGGAGAAATCTCATTTAAAATTTGAGTTTCTCTTCCCGGGGAAAACAGAGGCTCATCATCTAGTGAAGCATTTCTTCAGGGTCATGTGGAATGTCATTTGAGAGCAGATGCTTAAGGATTAAAAGTGAGAGTCTAAGAGAGGCATTGCTGGGGAAAACAGGAGAAAACACTGTTTGGGACGGAGGAGACGCTGGCTCCCAGCACTCATGCATGCCTGGCCCTATCACCTGCTCTCCAAGAGCTGTGGCCACAGGTAGACATGGGCTTAACCTTGACCCAAGCCAGACATCTCCAGAGCAAGGGAGCAGCCCAGGTCAAATCTGGACATTTTCCCAAGCCAAAACCTTGGTGACTTTGAAAGCTCTTTGCTATTCCAACAGCACTTGTAGCAACGCCTTTTACCCTTGGTGCAGCAAGATGACTGTGCGAATGCTTTGGTGGTATTTTAGCTCCTCAGATTCAATGAGAAACTCAAGTAGTATTGGCAAATATTTATATAGGGCTTATTCCATACCAGGTTCAGATCTGAGGACTATAAGGTTGATATTAAAATCTCAATTTTGCAAATGAGGCAACTGAGGCTTACAGAGGTGAAGTAATTTGCCCAAGGTCATAGGGCCAGTAGATGGCAGAGCTTAGATTCAAACCCAGGCATAGGGCTCCAGCACGTGTGTCCCGCCCACTCTGCTTGCTCAATGCCACCGGTGGGTGTCATCAGCACAGTCAGCATTCTGTTTAGTTCCATATCAGCTTTTCTCTCTTGCTTTAAGTGTTAAATGCCTTCACAAACATTGTCTCATTTGATCCTCATGGAGAGGGAGGGAAGATGTCACACTCTTTTTAAAAATTTTTTTGTCTCGTATGCGATTTATTTTGTTTAAGCACATGGAAGCTGTATTAGCTACATCACTAAGCACCCTCTCAGAGGCCACAGAAAGAACTCATGGCATTAACACAGTATTTTATTTTTTTAAACAACTTTATCGAGGGATAATTTCTATCCCATAAAATTCATTCATTTTTAGTGTGCCAATTAATGGTTTTTAGCATATTTATAGAGCTGTGCAACTATCACTAAAATCTAATTTTAGAAGGTTTCTGTCACCCCCAAAATAAACCTTATGCCCATTTACAGGCAGTTCCCATCCCCACTCCAGCCTGAGGCAATCACTGGTCCACTTTTCCTCTCTACAGATTTGCCTCTCCTGGGTATTTCATATAAATGGACTCACACTATGTGCCCTTGTGGGTCTGGGTTCTTTCACTGTTCATAACATTCTCGAAGTTCTTCCATGTTATTGTATGTATCAGTTTTTCATTCCTTTTAATCGTAGAATGATATACCATCCTATGAACCACATTTCGTTCATCCATCCAGCAGTGGAGGAAGACCTTGGTGTTTTCTATTTGGCTATTGTATCATCCTCTTTAGTTGGAGAAAGAAACCGGGTCTCAGAGAAGTCCTGCACGCTTGTTACAGTTATGTCATCAGTGGAGTCAGGCTAGACTCCGGCTGGTGGCTCCTGGTTCATTCACTGAGCTAAGCAAACACTTACTTAGCTTTTTTGTGTTTCCGACACTGGTCTAAGCTCTGGGAACCTACCGTGAGCAAGACACAGAAGGCCCCTGTTTTCATGGGACTGTCACTCCCATGGAGGAAGACAATTAGCAAATGAATAAACTTAAAAGACTGTTAGGTAGTGCTAAGTGCTATGAAGGAAATAACACAAAATAATGTAAGAACATGTAACAAAGGAGTTAAGGATTTTTATTTTACTCAAATGCCTCTAGATTTTTATGCAGCATTTAAAATTTCTATTTCATTTAAAGAATTATCCAAATAATTTCACTTTACTTGGAAAATATTCAAAGGTTTTGAGACAGAAGGAATCATTTTTACCTGTATACTTTGGGGACACATCCATTGGACTGCCTTGTGGTTGGGGTGTGACTTCTCGCCACACTCTGTGGGGTCAGTGCACAACCCACCCTGCCATCCCTCCCAGATCCCCCCCCACACACCCCACCCCACCAGACAAGGCCACCTCCTTTCCATTCTGTAATCTGGGGCAGCTTAGGTGGCCTCAGGAGCCTCCAGCTGAAATTGCATTAGTGTGTGTGAGCAAATTACCCCAGTTATCTGGCCATGTAGAAAGCTACAGTTTTGCTCTTCATGAAAAATTAAAATCTTGTCCTGATCTGATGGAAGGAAACAGATGAAGCAACTTGGATGAACTCAGCCATTGTTGATCAGGCAGATGATAAACTACGCATTTTCTTGACTCAAGGGATCAATGGAGAATCTTAAAAAGAAAACCACAGAAGAAATTAAGATTAAATTTGCAGGCCTGTAATACTGGGAATGCATTCTAAAACTGCAACAAAATAAGGCTGTCTCCTGAAATGCATTATTTATCCCTTGCCTGTTACCACAGTTACAGATGCTCCTTCCTGTGGTTCAAACCCAAGTCAGTGATAGAAGCAGACCAGAGGCAGGCGACTTGTAGCTCACCAGTAAAGTTAGAATTTCAGATGAGCAGCCATGATATTTTTAGAATGTTTGTGTGTACATCACATCATAAATCGTGAGGATGAAGGTAGCGGTGTGAGTCTAAATCCAATTGGGGCCACAATGTGAGCTTTATTTTAAGACGAAAAAAATTTTAAGAGGAAAAAATCATGGAATTGGTTATATGGTTCATTCTTACATATTTTTCATTAGTAAAATCTTGGAAGAACATCAAAAGTGATTCGGGGTTCAATGGGGACCTTCAGTGGAAGCACATAATTTGTGCTTCCTAATGAAACTCCCTCCACAATCATATTTACCAGAATGAGATTCAGAAAGAGAAAATTGTCCCACTGGTGTTAATGGATTGGCACCTGCCTCAAATGTCATTGCCGTTGAAGTTACACAAACCAGACAACAGGAAATTTTCAGTAATTGAAGCACAAAGTAGTATAAAATGTCCCCAACAAGAAGTATGCTTCGGTACCCATGAACACAGTTCTCAATTATCTGGGCAAATTTCTCTCTGAATTCTCTGGAAAGCTGGCACTTCTCAAGGGAAAAAAAAAAAAAGAATTTTGCAGAATTTTAAACATAAAGTTTGAAGAAGATGCTTTCAGAAAAGTTGTGCCTAAGCCAATTAAAATTTCAGCAGGTTGTTCCCTCAGAAGAGAGAAGCAGACAAAACATTAGAGGGCCACGTCTGTCATCCTGTGTCTTCCGAAGGAGGAAATCAGTGAAGACCAGAGATTTGGGAATCTCACAGAGCAGTTTGGTTCCCAGCTCTGGTGCTAACCAGTTCTATGACCTGGGTCAAGCCACGTATGCTCTCCAGCCTCAGTTTCCTCATCTGCAAGATGGCGACATCATAAGCCCCATCTTCACAGATTTTCAGGAAGGCTTCTATGACAAGTATGGAAATCACTGGGCAGAATAACCAGCATAAAGTAATGCCCAACATAATGGCAATCTATTGGAAAGATGTGGAAGGAATGGAATGTGTCAGAATAGCAGAGAGACCAAGAAAGAAAATGGTGAAACTGTTTATCGATCACTTATGAGAATTTGACTCTATCCCCTGAGAAATGAGAGCAATATTCTTATAGGCCAAATAAGTGATTAGCATATTTGGGGAGTGTATTTAACACTTTTCCTTCCTCCTTTTCTTCCTTTCTTCCTCCCTAGATTTTTTTTTTTTTCCATTGACAATTAGTGAGTCATCTGAACAGTTATTTTAAACCAGACTTTAAGCATAGTGGATAAACATTTGCATATCGATGATATTAGTCTGTTGGCTCCTTGAGCATAATGATAATGGCAGAACATGCAAAAATCTTCACTAATACGATGATTTACTAAGCACTACTATGTGCCTGGCTCAGCCCCAGGTTAAGACACTTTGCCAAGAAGCGAAGGTCAAACTTGTAACCTTGAGGTGGGTCATCAGGGTTTGTGCTGATCCATCTGAAGAATCCCATGACCTCAGCCGCAGGCAAAGTATCCCTGACCCAGGCTTAGCTTGGTTTCTGACCTCGTCCAGCCATTTCCTGGGGTTCACATTATGACATGAGAAGGAACTTAAAAATCAGTCTTCCAATTATAGTCTCTCTCTCTCTCTCTCATATATATATGTATGTATGTATGTATGTGTGTGTATATATATGTATATATGTATGTATGTAAGTCTAAAGATCACTCAGTGGTCAATGAAATGAGATGACATGAGGTCAATGAAATCTGCTCTCCACAGGAAGGATAATAGAGGAGCCGTGATTGGGGTGGGGGTGTCTCAGGAGAGCATGGTAGAGACGTTTGTGGGACAGAGACTTTTCTATCCTCAGAGAATGGACAACCATTGGTGAGGACGGTAGATTTGACATCTGATGTACTTTTTCCTGAGTAAGAGTTAGTGGCTGGGCTATAAAAATTTCACAGAATCATTTTCTCCACCACAACTTCTCTCTAGCTAGCTTTCCTATCCCTCATGAATATTTATGCCTTGTCTGTTTAAAATGCTTGGAGGGGGGAAAAAACAAACTTTGTTCTCAGACTCAAATTTTTCTGGAAGGTATAAGAGCACTCGTATAAGATAGTAACAATGTACTTCAGCTAAACCAAGTGCTTAGACCAATATTCACTTAAAGTCCAAGTCGGCTGTATATTAACACTGAATATTAACAAGGTTTACACGAGATAAGGAAATTGAGGGGCCCAATACACGGCGCCCGACATATATCAGTCACTGGCTATCTGCTTCCTTCATCTTTTTGTAATCAAGCTTCACATAATTTACTTGGAAATAAGTGACGAAGCTTCGGAGGATTTGGAGATTGATTCCATTTGGTTCAGAAATCCATCAAAACTCTTGTCTGGGTGCTGTAGTCTTTGCTTTGCCTCACGCACTTACCTTCTCCTGCAAAAAAACTGACCTCAACCCTTTCTTTGCTTCCACTCCTTGCCTCTTCTTTTCCCCTCCTCCCTCCCTGAATTTCCCTGCCTCCTGCACAGAGAGCCCCATGAGGCAGATCCCACCTGCTCAGACTCTTCTTCAGGGTCACTATCAAAAGGCAGTTCTGCCACTCAGCATTTCTAGCAGGCAGGAACTACCACATGCCTACCCAAGAGCAGGGTGTCAGAAGTGGCCAGTGAATCCAGCTTCATTCTCAGGCAAATTTCTGAAGTTAAGGGGGAGAGTCGATTATGCAGGCCACGCCGAATTCAATCTCCTGGTTTATGTTATCGCCGGAGCCCGTTAATTCAGACTCGCCTATTACTTATTCTTTATCTAGAGGAAATAAAGAGAAACAATTACCTTGGTGTGACATTCTGCCATCTCTACAAAGCCATCTGCACCTGAGACTTTGCTAGCAGCAGAAAGAACGAGTTAAATGCTAAATATTTCAGAGAGAAGAGAGTCGCAGGGTTATTGAAAATAAATTTAAAAGACCTTCATGTATTCTGGTCATATATTGCCGGCATAAAACTTTCCCAGATATAAAATAGCTTTCTGACAGGAGGGCTGTGGCAGGGGCAGGCTGAGGCGTGGAAGGTAACACTGGAGAACCCTCACGACCTCTCGTCCAGACGCGGACTCTCCTTTGTGAAGGCATCTTTGAAATGATTGAAGGTGGACTATTACCGCAGAGACCTTTTCAATAATGAATTTTAAATTATAAATGACATTTTGTTGTGTGCCTTTCTCTCCCACTTGTTGGTGGTTAACTGAGAAAATCGATGCCAGTGTTGTCTAAAGGGAGCGAACGTGCAGGAAGTTAAGCCCGGAGCTTAGTTTCAGTTCTTCACTGAGAATGCTCCTCGATTTAAACGTCTGTGAAGGCTGTGTCCTGGGACGAGCTCCCAGGCCCCTCGAGACATGCAAGCATTTCATTCCCATCTCTTCTCTCTGAGGACGGGCTGTGGGAGACAAATGGGAACGGTTTAGGACCATAGGCTGCCCTGGGGGACGCTGGGAGACTGTCTTCCTTCCATGGAATGACGAGAGCGAGGACTATCAATTAAAATTACAGGACTCATTCAGTGAGACAATTACCAGTCAATGTACAAAGAAATTGCTATTTGTTTACTGCCCTTAAAAGAAACTGCTAAGACAGAGGAAAGATAATGTAAGAGTAATCATTGGTGCGCCAGCCCTTTCCACTGACCCTGGCGGTCAGAGTTTTCTCTCATTGCATCAACCATTCTTGGCAATTAGGTGTGCCTTCCTTATTAATGCCAGGGTAGGGAAGCAGAAAATGAAGGCCCTTCTTCTCAAATAGCTGCTTAATGTTGCAATGCCTGCCTATAAGTCATGAAAGCTGTGGAGGTTTGCCCATCCCTAAGCACAGAACGCCCTTGATGCCAGCTGTAGAATAGAAGCATTAACACAGACAAGCAAATCCTGGCCTGTGCATTTTCTGGTGCACAGGTAGAACTGGCACATCCCTCTCGTGGGCTGCAGCAGAAAGGGCCTGCCCCCCGCAGAGCCTGAGCCTGCCTTCCAGAGGTGCCTCATCTTCTAGTTGGACCCTGAGCACCTGCTGCTTCTCAGCAAATACTTGGCTCCCTCTGCCCCTTGTCTTTTCTCCTTAGGCAGCATGATTGGGGCTGCTGGGTATGGGGGTGGAGGTGATGCAGGGGACATGGAGAGGTCGTGTATCTATATGTCTCTAGTTATTAGTTATTACTACCTGTGTACAAGATGCTGCCCTCGATGCTGTACACCTCTAGATGCTGTGTGCAGGTGTGTCATAGGTGGCACTGAACATGGGAACCAGCTCCCCTTTAGTTTCACTGAACCTAGAATGGGAAGAAAGCTTAGCAGAACGAGTTGAAGTAAGACCTGGAATCTGTTTTCTTTACTGCGGAGTAGGTCATGCCACTCTGTGGCGAAATTTCTTTAGAAGACATCTCTGTTGAAGTGTATATAGGTAGTAGCCGTGGTCTGGAGGCAGAGGACCGGCCTAGCTGAACTCTCGACCCCCTAACCACTTGAGCAGTCATCACCTCAGGATGCCAAAGGTGGCCTTACCCCCAGCATGCCCAGTCAGTCTTGATCTTAGATTCGGAGAGGCCATAGGACAGACACATTGCACATTGCCCAGTCCTGACTGACAGGCCAGGCCATGCGAACTCTCGCTAACACTCTGCAGACCAGGAAGTGTGGTGCTGCTTCCCTGGCAACCTGCCAAACAGCTAACATGCTTCAACATACCACCTGTACAAAGCACAGCACTGACTTCTTTTCGGATCAGAGCCTCCTCTCCAGTAGTATCCAAAATCCATAGGAACAGAGCCCTACATTAAAACACATTGGATGGGCAAGATTATCTCCTCTCTACTGGGAGGAGAAGTGTCTAAAGAAGCAGGGTGGGGAAGGCTCGTCAGAACTAGAACTGGACGGTAAACTCTGCAGAAGTCAGAACAGCCTTTGCTGAGAAGATGTCACAGGCAGAAGCCCCTCTGCCCCAGCTTGGTCCAGGCAAGGCGGGCAGTGCAAGAGACAGGGCACTAAGAGGGCAGGAGGGCAGGGGCCGTGGCCACTTTCCTCCAGTCCCTGCTATACCGAGGTACCTTGGGAAAACCACATTCCTGTTCCACTTCTGGTTTATTCATCATTAAAGGCTGGGATTGGACTCAATGGCTGAGATCGGTTCCTACTATGCCAGCATTTGGAGGGCCTCCCATTATTTGTCTGTAAGCTAGAAGTCGAGGACAAATAAATTACATTTATATTATGATGAATTTATTGCTTCCTAGAGAGTCAAATCATGTCCTCATATTTCATTAGATTCTCTATACATCCAGCACACTCACCCCTTCTTGTATCATGCAGTGAAGGCTTTTTCTGGTATCAGGTTCAGACAGATTCTCCTGTTTTGCTCTCCCTCAGTTGCCTTTCACATGTCCTCACATTCATTCATATTTTCTCTTTTGTCATCAGCTCTCTCTTCTGCCTGGGGTCTCTCTTATGGCGCCTCTTTTTCTTGTTCTAATCTAGAACGTTCTTTTGGGTTGTTCCACTGTTCTCAGGATAGCCTGACTTTTCCTTTCTTGGCTTACACTTTCCTTTTGCTGGAGTATAGCCTTGTGTAACTTTCTAAGAAAATGTATACAGGAGTTCAACTTTCTATTCCTCAAATATCTGAAAATGCTTTTATTCTGTGTTTGTACATAGATGGATTGGCTGGATATAAAACTCCAAGTTGAAAATTTTCCTGTTAATAGTCAAAGTAGGGTAACTCAAATATCAGGGGCATAACATAGTTTATTGTGCACTCACATCACATACTGCTCATTCCTCCATAAAAGTGAGATTTGGGGGTTCTCTGCTCCATACAGTAATTCAAGGAGCGTATATAGACTCCTTTTACATTGTGGCCTCCAAGGTCACTGTGGACAAGGATGAGAGAGAGAGAGAGAGTACCGCAAAGGCCCCTCTGCTCTAAGTTGATCCAGCCTAGAAATGATATATCATTCTAACACCTTATCTGTGAGAACTAGTCAGATGGCCCTATCTAGATGCAAGGAGCATAGGATGGGTAGTTTGTGTGTGCAGGAAGGAAAAACCACACTCTCAGACTTGGAAAGGCATTATCTTCAAGCAAACAGTGTCTTTGATAACAAGTCCACTACCAAACTGATTTTGTTTCTTGTGGTTTAACCGATCTGGAAACTATGGGGATCATCTCTTTATCTCCTTTAAGGTCCTTGCGAGTAAGGAGTTTGTTTCTCTAGTTTTTCCCTAGTATCTCTGCCTGGCATAGAACAGGGCTGGGATTAGGGTGAGATGACCGTGCCTGCACAACTCAGTAATCAAGATAAATAATATTTCAATGCAGCATCTTACAAAATAAAAGTTATTACAAAAATCCAAAATAAAAGTTATTACAAAAATCCAACTCAGTAATCAAGATAAATAATATTTCAATGCAGCATCTTACAAAATAAAAGTTATTACAAAAATCCAAAATAATAATATCTTTGGTGTTATGAAATTTTGTGATGATGTATCTGGCTTTGTGGACTCTTCTGTGGGCTCTTTAGTCTCAAGATACATATCCTTACTCAAATGAAAGCAATTATAATCTTTAAAAATAAATTCCCTCGACTCAATTTTCTCTCCTTTCTGGAAATCTTAATTGGATATATAACCTGGATCAATATTTTCTACCTGACCTTCTCTCTCAAAGTTTCTATTTGTATATCATTTTATTCTATATCCTAGAAAATTCTCTTGGTTTTATCATCAAATCTAAGTATCAAACTTTTTATTTCAAAAATTATGCTTTGAATTTCCAAGCACACTTTTTCATTCTTCGGTTTCTATAAGTGACACCTTCTTGAAACTGAGGATACTTGTTACTGATTTTTGGTTTTCTGTATGAATTCTGCTTTTACTTTTAGTTTTCTGTCACATGGATGATCTTTGTGTGTGGTTTTCTTGGCTATTTTCTATTTGTCTGCTTTTAGTGTGTTTGTAATCTTGCTCTGTTTTATGTTGTGGGTCTGGCAATTCTTGGTTTACCATTCAAATGTAAGAATGAGGAAGATACAGATGCTGACCTTGTTCTGGGGCAGGGCTTGTCAGCTGGCAGTTTCCACTTCAGGATGAGCTGGCCATGAGCCATACATTATGCTGGGTGGCCCCCAGGTGCCAGGTTAAGGGAGATGCCAACATCCATGTTAACTGCCGTGGTTCTCCTTGAGCAGTTTATTCCATTTCTTTAGAGAAGAACACTGGGTGTTTTTACGCATGCGTGACTTTTCCTTCTCTTTCCCATCCCCATCTCAGCTGTGCCTCCAAGAGAGGTGTCATTCAGCTACTGTCCCTTCTACACACATTCTAGGCTGTGGGCTGAGGTGTCCTCTGCCTTGTTCACCAGTATATGTTCTTCCAGAAATGTCTTTAAATCCCTTGCTCACTGAGGGTAGCTCTCCCATTCTCTTCATTTCTGTGATTTATTCTTCTAAGGTCATTTTAATTGAGTCTCGGAA
>NW_006443124.1:10462725-10463282 GCF_000325575.1 Pteropus alecto
CAGCTTTCAGACAGATTAAAATGAGGCACCCACAGGAACAAAATTAGCCTAGCATTGGACTTGTTACCAAAGACATCGCTCAGTTGAAGATGATGCCTTTAAAGGTAGGAGGGTGTGAGTTTTCCTTCTCGCACACACAAGCTACACTCCCCATGACCCCTGCATCTAGATGGGGCCATCTGATTAGTTCTCACAGAGCAGGTGTGAGGAGATCTGTTTCCCCCACCGAGCTATAAGATCTGAGAGGTGAGGTTGGTCATGGCTGGCCTGCCCACCGAGAGCCCCTTGGTAGACATTGCAGCACAGGAGCATATGAAGGGAATCAGCCCAGTGCTGTTGCCCAAAGAACCTCAGGGCTGGCACCGTAGGCCTGGGGGTACGGCCTACTGAATAGTGAATCCAGTGCCAGAGTGGGGGCATTGCTGTTATGATGCCAGTGAGACTATACTGTAACACGCTGAGTCCACAGTTCTGTGCTCCTCTGCTTTAGCAGGTAAGGTGGGCAAGCCTCTCCCAGCAGCTTCAGTTGTACCTCTGTGAGAACACCAAGGAAGCGA
>NW_006443124.1:10463775-10469940 GCF_000325575.1 Pteropus alecto
CAGATTGCGCCATAAATAATGAACGTGGAAGGAGTCTGCCAGGCACCTCCTGTGCGGTGTTGAGCCTGTTCCCTATGAGTGCCCCATTCTAAAGGCAATTAGTCTAATTGCTTTTGTTATTTCAGAAAACAAATTAAACCACCCGAGTGTTTCAGGGCAGAAAAATGTCTGCAGTGTAGTATAAGGAATGTTTCAGGAGTATTTAGTTCACAGCCAGCAGTGTCTGAACAAACAGCCAGGAAGCAGGCAAAAGGAAGGCATGAGGGATGGGGCACCCAGGAGGTCAGGACCTTGGCGAGGTGAACAGCACGCCCCATGGGGACTGGGCCTCAGGGAAGGTCCATTCTTCTGGCCATCTCTAAGTGGACTCAGAGTCCTGCCAATAGCCGGAAACCATCCCCCTGGACCCCTTCCCTGCTAGCTCCCTGGCTGTAAGGTCTGTGGATCCTGCGTCATCCTGTCCACTGTCCTCATTGCTGATTGGGGCTGGTCCACCCTCTGTGGCCAAAAATCAGAGCAGCCACCAGTTGAGCTCCCTCTCTTCCTCCCAGCCACCTTCTTCACAGCCACTGTAGGGCTGCCTGAAACACAGCTAACAAAAATGGGGTCCCAATTCCCCAGTTCTCAACAGCTTCGTGGTTTCCTACCAGACAGCCCTCAGCACTGGGGAGCTGGAGGCCCAGCCTGCCTACACGCAGGCCTTGGAAAACCTGGCGTCCTCACGCTTTTGCTCTGTGTTTCATGCTGCTGCGCCTTTGTCCCAGTGGGTTGTCGTGCACACACACGCACGTGCGCGCATGCACACACGCACACACACGCACACACGCACACACGCACACTCCGACCCTAGACTGCTCTCTACTCCTCAGCTCGCAGGCCAGGCATCCTTGCCTTGTGAAGCGGGAGGAGTTAGTTACTTTGTCCTTCGTGCCCTGCTGGGCCCAGGACCGTTCTCACATTTATGCTGTGTTATATCTATTTGTCTCTCTGGTGCTCTCACCAGACCGTACGCAGCTGAGCAAGGAGAGGCCTCACGTTGGTCTTCTGTGCTCCTAGCATGTGGCAAAGGATCTATCATTCAGGGAGAATTCAGTACCAGCTGGACAGGTAGATGGATAGATGGGTGGATGAATGAACAGTGAGTGAATGAGTGGCTCCAAGGATGGGTAAATGCACTTTTCCCAGGGAATTCTTCCACGTCGACCCTACTCAGTCCAGGAATTATCCTAGGGAAGAGAGAGAGATGGAGTGATTCATCAGGGACTCGCGTTCTCCACCCAGCACCACCTTTTCCTGTGTGAGAGCAGACGTGGTGAGAAAGTTGTTCTAAGAGCAGGTGAGTAGTTTGATGCCAACAGCCATGTCCTCTTTTCTTCCACTCAAAGCCATGTGAGGCTCACGAATTAGCCTTTCTCCCGGCCCTACGGCCTGAAAATGTGCAAATCCCAACTCAGCCTCTCCCTTAAACACAGGAAGGCTGGTTGGCATAAGGGCAGAGGACTGGTCTCTTAGATAAACCAGCCACCCCTCCACATACACACATCCTCGTAGGAAGATCCTGCAACACAGAAACACCCATCAATTTAAAGTTTTGTTTTGTTTTGATTTGATTATGTGTTAGAAAAACAGAAGACAGTATCACCAAGAGGTCTGTTCTTAGGACTCATTCATTCTTCAAACTCAGAATGAAGACCACCTACACCAGATTCACTGGGGGGATTCCTCAAAAATCACCTTCTGGGTCCCACCCCAGTCCTGCTTAATCAGAATCTCTGGGACAGGATTTAAACTAGCACCCCTGGATTTTCCCATGCAGGGGAAGGCTTAGACTCTGCCCAAGAGATAATAGGGGTAGTTAAAAAAGAATTTAAAATGGCAGAAACTCGAATCGCTTGCGTCCCCCTCCCTCTCAGAGACCCCAGACCTCACCCCTTGGAACTGCATCTAGCAGTCAGGCAGCCTACAGCCCTTCTCTGTGATCTCCTTCTCCTGCCTCAGCAGAAACACATCCTGCTCCCCACATCCTCAGAACTATCTTGTGTCTTCAACCAGTGATGTAATTACTTGGAACTACTGCATCCTGGTTGGAATTTATTTTAGCCACGCTTGTCTGCGTGCCACTTTGTCAGACTCATCGTTAAGGCTTTTTTCTTCCCACCTTCATCAGGCTGCCTTGTCTCTTTATGCAGTTTCCCACACCTGCTGGCACATGGTCCAGCCTGTGCCTCAGGTCCCCTGCTGAGGTCTGGCCGTAGATGACATGCAGTGGACACCTTCCTCCATATCATTGGGCCACTCCATGTGCTCCCCTGTGTGAGGTGGGCCATTGGTTCTGATCTCACGGTCCCCTTTCCAGAGCAAGGAGGGACTAGTTCAGGGTCACATGTGCCTAGGAACTCAGATTCTCTGCCCTTGCTCTCTGCGCCCCCATTACTCCCCCACTGCGCCACAAGCTCCGGCCCCCAGCTGTGGGCTCAGCACCCTGCCAGGGTCTTCTCAGAATGTGGGATGGGACCTGCCGCTGGGAAGTACACTCTCTGTTTGGGGAAGACACGACACGCAGGAAGGAACGGTGAGTGAAACCGGGCAGCATGTGGTGCCTCCCACACTTACGAGGAACAGAGTTATGGCCTTGAGGAGCTCAGAGGAAATGATTGTGGGCCAAGCCAGGTAGGAAGGGCTTTGAGAGAACTTGAGCCAGACTTTGAAGGGTGGGTAGGAAGGGGAGTGGGTGCTCCAGCGAGCGTGGCACGGGCAGGGGCCGGGTGAGGCCAATGGGGTGGCACCTTTCAGAGACTAACAGTGAGAGGACAGACAGCCCCGTGGGCAAATGATCATTTCACCCAGTGGGGAAATGCCTAGGGGAGTGTTTTAGTGTAGAGACTATCTAAATTAAGGCAGGTAATAGAAAAGTTTGATTTAAAGTTCTAATTCACTCAGCTACATTTTGCAGGAAAAGCATAAAACATAAGAAAATGGCCTCTTTTTTCACAAAACTTTTGAGAATTTCCCTCATCAAACTTTGTAGTTGGGTTGATCTTTTCCCTGGCTCCGGGCCCTGAAGTCACAGGCTTCCCCACTTCCTGCACAGCACCTCTCTTTCATGGCTGATACACACCCATCCATCCCTCAGTGTTACCGAGGCCCAGGGCTACAGGCAGGAAAAGGCCAGGGAGGGTCCCTGGAGCTCCAGTCAAAGCAATCAGAGGGCCTTGCCCCAGGAGGCTGGCCCCCTGGCCATGCTTTGTTGTAAAACTAGTAAATGTTTTTCTGTTGTGAAACAAAGCAACTTTCTTGGCACAACTTGAATATTTTAAGCCTGGTTATGGTTTTTGTTTAAGGTGTTTAAGTGGGGGTGGGGGTGGAGGTGGGGGTGGAACTATCTTTCTCATTGTTTAACCAGAAACACCTGCATATAGAGTCAGCAAAGAAGAATGTTTTATCCCTGGAGAAATGTAGCCGCCTTAAAGTAACAGGCTGCTTGAGGACTTTGACCCTTGCCTCTGGCCTGGAAGATTCTGGCTCAGACTTAGCAGAGGCGAGTTCTGTGCTGTGGGTATTTGTGTGGATGCAGGAGGGGAGGCACTTTAATGTCCCTGATGCACCCGTGGGGAGCAGAGCTGCCAAGGAGAACATTTTCAAGGCCCTGGAGATGTGAGATGGTATGATGTGTCCATGAACACACACTGCAGGTTCAGTGGCTGTCCCAGTGGGAGGTGATGGGAACTGAATTCAGAGCAAGGAATCAATACAGACCTGATAAAATTGTTTGGCACATGAAGGCTTGGGGGTGCCTTGCAACAAATGGGTAAGAAGTCAGTTCTTGCCTTACCAACCTCCCCCTGCCTTTTCTGGGCCTTTCTATCCTCTTACCTGCTCAGGTGCTCAACACCTTAATTTAGTCACGGAGTCATGTATGCAGTCATTTGTATTCATTCTCTCTCTTCATTTGCTCTCAGGAGCCAATATCAGCCATTCACACCTCAGCATTTATTAAAGTCAAAGTCCTCAGAGACAGGAGATTCACACTTGAAATCTTAATCCTTGTTATGGTGTGAAACTGCTCTGTTTCTTGCTTATGTGAAGATTTTGTACCAGAAAGTTGAGCCAGGAGATGGTGCTTTTGGGGTGACAGGCCTTTCCTGTGTGTTGCTGCTGAGGCCCGAACCTTTGGAGAGAAAAGCAAAGCATAGATGCTGAGGGGGAATGAATGACCAGTGTTAAGGAGAAGGTATTTTAATCCTTGTTAAAAAATGGCAAGGAAGATTTTATTCAAGACCACCGCAACAGGGGGGAGAGGTTAAACTCAACTCCAAATCAATGAGGACTAGGGGGGATTTATAGCTAGCAGGCCGAGTGAGGGAGGGGATGGGAAATTACTAAGAGGAACTCATTTATCAAGGTATCAAGGGTATGGAGAAGAATATCAAGAGAGGGAGATTCTGGACAAACTGGCATAGTAGGAATCTTTGCTAAAACTGGGCTCAGCAGGCCAAGGACAGGGTCTAGGGGAGAAGAGGACTCAAAGGAGCCTGACTAAAATGCGGTCAAGTCTTTGTCACTAGGTAGGTATTCAGGGTGGAGAGTGACCTGCAAGACTTATTAGCACACTGTCGATAATGATGTTGGAATGGCCGCTGGCTGTTGTGATTTCTTGCAGGCGCCCAAGCATGGTAAAGATGGTTTAGCTCCTGAGACTTAGAAGAGTCTTCACTTGGTGTTCCTCATTCGGGCTTTGGAAAGAAGTAGAGACCGGACTGTATTTGCATGTAGCTCCAGAAGAGCAAAGGCTCCCTGGACCACCGGCACACTGTCAATAATGATGTTGGAATGGCCGCTGGCTGTTGTGATTTCTTGCAGGCACCCAAGCATGGTAAAGATGGTTTAGCTCCTGAGACTTAGAAGAGGCTTCACTTGGTGTTCCTCATTCAGGCTTTGGAAAGAAGTAGAGACCGGACTGTATTTGCATGTAGCTCCAGAAGAGCAAAGGCTCCCTGGACCACCTCCCACCGCTGAGACCCCAGGGCTGGGCCCAGGGGCCGCTCAGGAACCAGGTGTTGCGTCAGTTCACCTGCTCTCTCAGGTTACAGAAGGCCCCACTAAAACCGGCTGGAACAATAGGGAGAGTTATCTTCACACATAATGAAGTCCACTGGTAGGGCAGGCCCCAGGCTGTGAACCGTCAACAGCGTCACAGGGAACAAGGCTCCTTTACCTGCCATCCACCATGGGCTGACTTTGCCCACTATCTGTCCCTGCAGTCACTCGCAAATATCACAACACCCACGAGAAGCGAAAATGTTCTTCTTAATCCTTCAGTGCCTGGGAGACTGCTCACCCACTTCAGTGGTCAGGGTTGGGTATTTGCCTCTTTCTGAACCAGACATCGCATGCAAATGGGAGTTCAGGAGTGTCTTTAATCACTCAGAGTGAACTGGAAGTTCTGGAGTCATCCGTCACCTCCTCACACGTGCTGTACCCAGTATCCCCCTAAGTTGAATGGAATTCTGAGCCACAGTGAAGTGTTGATCAGACTAGAAGATAAGGAAAGTGTTGTCTTCATCTTGGAGTGAGTGAGAGAGGAAAAGGGAAGCCTGGCATCAAAGGGGTACAGAGCTCAGCAGTGTTTCTTGGGGACCCTCCAGGGTATTGGAGAGAAGGCAGTGCCAAGTTCCCTGACCTTGCCCCTCAAGGCTTGTGTGTCCCTGGCCTTCACCTGAGCACCTGCTCAGCCCCTTACCTGGCTGGCTTTCTCGCTGAGAGGGTCCCATCTGATATCAGAGCCTCGAGGGCAGGAAAGGATGTCATAAAAACACATATAACTGGCTGTCGGGCCCCAGTAAGAATGTGGCTGTGAGGAGCTATGTCTGCCTTTCTCCATGCCACAGCCCCCATCTTGGATGACGATGGCTGTGGATGACTCAGGATGAGGCCAGAGGGTTTGTGAGAGTAGAGACCAACCTTTACTTCTCATAAGGCGTTATGTGCTTGGCAGGATGCTTCCTCTAAACCCACATAGGCTTGGAGCTTGCCTTATCCTTGCTGAGAGCTGGAAGGTTCTAAAGTGTGGTTATGAGGAAGTGTAATTATTTTCTCATTTTAACTTCCCAGGCCCTTTTGTCTTTTTTTTTTTTTTTTTTTTTTAATTTTTTTTTTCAAAAGGAA
>NW_006443124.1:10470172-10475808 GCF_000325575.1 Pteropus alecto
TGGAGATGAGGAAGTGTAATTATTTTTTCATTTTAACTTCCCTGGCCCTTTTTTTTTTTTTTTTTTTTTTTTTTTAATGTATTCTTCTCAAATGAAGAAAACTTAGGAGATTTATTACCCAGGCTGATCAGATGGCATAACAAATCATCTAAATGGTATAAAATGCTTAGATATGAATACCATAATAGTAAATAGGATTGAGCACCCACCCGTCTCCAAGGGCACTGGTGTGAAATGCACGAATCCCCAGATTCGTCTGGTCTATCGCCAGCAAGGTCTGCAACTAAAGAATTTCTTTGAAAGTGTAGAATTTTGCAAGGGTTCAGGTGAAAAAAAAATCTGCATTGATCCCAAGATGTTTTAAGGACAGATTTGCAGCAACAAATGTTGGTGAACTAAAACTGGGAGGTTACACTGTGGACTTGGGATGTGGAACAGGAAATTGGTCAATGCTCCGGTAAACTGCTCAGGAATTGAATGAAGTCCCTTGCAGGAGACCAAACTGCTGAGAATGTGAGAATCACCCCGTTATTCTCGGAGAACCACCTCTAAAGGCAATCAGTCCGTTTTGACAGGGGAGGATGGATGGCAGGTCCCAACACAGGATTGAAACCCACACTAGTGATGGCATTTTCCCTCTAGACTGGAAATTTTAATAACAGAGCAATGTCGACAGATGAAATTTGAGTAAGTGATTTGTGCAAGCAGTCCACAATTCACAAGAAGGTTTTGTTCCCAGGCATCTATCGTCTGCCGTAAGGCTCTTGTTTTGATCTTTGGAAACTAAAATGCAGTTTTACACAGGCAAAATCCCCCCAAATGGGGGTGGCTTTCCAGTCGAGTCTCCAAAACTTTATTTAACCCTGAATATAGTTAAAAATACTCTAC
This sequence comes from Pteropus alecto, assembly GCF_000325575.1. NCBI lineage: Eukaryota > Metazoa > Chordata > Mammalia > Chiroptera > Pteropodidae > Pteropus > Pteropus alecto. The sequence goes on from NW_006443124.1 coordinate 10,471,061, forward strand.
ACATTCAGTTACTATCAGAGAACTCAGTTTTATACATAGCACAGTAAAACTGAAGAGAAAATTGGGTTTTTGTGTTTTCTTTGATTAGTGTAACAGGAAGGAAGGTGACAAGCTAACCTCAGCATGCAAGACTGGGAGGGGTGTGAGTGATAATTGAGTTCAAGCCCCAGTCGGTCAAATGAGCAAGGACACTGAGAGGCGTAGCCTCTGGCCGGAGGTGACATAGCCAGCCAGCACGACTGGAACCCAGGCCTGCCCTGACCCAAAAAGTAATGCCTGGGGAAGTGACTATCAGATACACCTAGGGTCCCTCATTGTGTTGGGCCCCCTCGGATGTCTATTCTTCCCAGTTTCACTATAAAATATGTCCTGTTCCTCCTTTTAAAAATAGAGACAGGGCCTACTATTAGGCTTGTCTAGGAATAGAGTCCATAGACAGAGTGAAGAAGGAAGAAAGATGTGTCCATGTGACAAATGACAACCATGTGAAGCTAATTCCACTGGAAATAGCAGGAGGCCAGGAGCTGAGAATGTGGGGAAGGTCTGTCTCCTCCGGGAGAGTTGGGCTTTGCTTGGGAGCCGACCAAGGGCAGATAGATCCAGGCCAGGGGTTGTACAGGTGGCACTTCCGCTCCCATTCAGCTCTGTTATGCCCTTGTTGGAAACAGCACTGTGGCATAGAAGACCATGGGACCATGACAGGGAGGGGAGAGACTGTCACATAAGTCATTGACGAAGGAGTGGGGAGATGGTCATCTCCCACGCATAAGCCAGAGCACATACGAGGCTAAAACAAGAAATAAAAGCCAAAGTGATTCCCGTCACAAAGCCTAAGCTGGCCCACACGTGGTATCCGCATGCCCTCTGTCTGAGAACAGCCTTGGGCTGCAGGAATCCATGTCTCTTTCTTCTTCTGTAAGACCCCTCGCCTCGGACTGCTCGCTGCTTGAGGACGAGGACTCTTTTGTTTAGTTTGTAACTCTCTGCAGTCCCCTCATCAAATGTTTGATATCTATTGAATTCACTCAAGTTTAAGGTAGAGAACAAAACAATATTTTTAAAATAACAAAATTTAATATTTATATTTGAAATTCTAGACAAACATTTATTTATTTTTTTTATTCCCATTCCTCCCTTTGGCAACCATCAGCTCATTCTCTGTATCTGGGGGTCTGTTTCTGTTTTATTTTATTTATTTTGTTTTTTTTTAGATTCTACACGTAGGTGAGATCGTACAGGATTTGTCTTTCTCTGTCTGGCTTATTTCATTTAACATAATACTCTCTAGGACCACCCATGTTGTCACAAGATCTCATTCTTTTTTAAGGCTGAGCAATATTCCTCTGTGTATACATACCACATCTTCTTTATCGAGTCATCTACTGATGGACACTCAAGTTGCTCCTACATCTTGGCTATTGTACATAATGCTGTAATGAACATAGGGGTACATATATCTTTTGAATTAGTGTTTTTGTTATCTTCAGATAAAGAAAACAAATGTTTCTTTAAAATCTAGAATTTATAGATCTAATCTTGGTCACATTTGGTTGTCTCAAGTATCTAGTGACTCTTGCTGTGGTATCAGTTCTATGTCCAGGCTCTTGGCAGGGTGGTTACTGATGCCCCAAGGGAATAGGAGAAAACAATAGAATCCCCTCAGCTTCTGAAAGGTCCCCTGCAGGGTTCAGCCCCATGCGCCACCCTTGGAAGCACTTGGGGTCTGTTAGGGAAATCAGCACCAGCTCAACTTTCAAGGCAACAGAAGTGGGAATGTCTAACTCTCCCTCTGCCTCTCCCCATCACCCTTCTAGAATGTGGCAGTGTGTGAACCTGTCCTGCATGTTTCATGGCCTTCACGTCCTTCCCGGGAGGTTGGCCAAGCCTAAGCACATAGCAGGTTGTTTAGGAAACACTTGTTGAGATCATCTCAAAAGTTGCAGGTTTCAAAGCATTGGACTCTCGTGTCTCCACTCCTGCCTTCTGTTTAATGCTGACGCTCCTACTTTTAAACAGCAGTGGCACCAGCTCCTCTTGTCTGTGAGGCCCTCATAACTGGCCAGCAGTTGCCCATTATCTCAGGGCATACTCCTGAGGCCCAGTCATCCCCGTTCACAGCTGGGGCACAGACTCAGAGGACAAACGTCTTGCCGGATGTGGAGGGGCCAGAATTCCAACCCCGGGGCACCTCCCTGCTGTTCCATCGAGGGGAGCCCATTCCCCACTCTGCCTAAAATATAGGGGGTGGGACTCTGCCTTGGCCAGTTCTAAGACTCACTTCAAGCTGGGTGGAGACAGAGGCGGAGGAGTGGGGACTGTCTCTACCCAACAAGGCTGGGTGATGACATCTGTGTTTCCTCTCAAGTGTGCTGCTGGCTGGGATTGTAAAACCCAAGGTAGGTATTTCAAGGCCTCTATTACTCTTTTCTTAAGGACAAAAATCATCGTTGTATATTTATACGTAAATAACTGTTTTCTTGAGCAGGCTCAAAGAAATGAAACACAGATGGCGATAATGTTGAAAATGTTTACCTATTTTCTCTCTGAGGACATCAGATTAGCCCTTTCTGTGGGAGGAATGTGTAATCTGCTGGAAGACAATATCATCCTTTTGATCTTGCAATACATTTTTCATATCTTTGCCGCAAAAGCTGATTAGTATCGTGACATTTTTAAACAATGACTGTTCGCCGTGCGGAATGGGAAGGGAAAGCTGAGTCGAACGCGTGGATAGATGGACGCTTGTCGAAGGCCGGACTGTGGGAGTGAATTTTCCCCAGGTTTCTTTTGCTTGCTGACACTGGCATTAACCACTTCATCCCGGGACACGGTCTTGTGCACTGATTGGAATCTGATGTTCAGCTGTACGAATTGGCTTCTCTTTGCTCTTATGCGGAGAACCATTGATTAATGGCCTCGTCCACTCCTTCCAAGGTCGCCGTGCCCCCTTTTCTTCTGGAAGTTAAAGAATCCTTGATTAAATGGCAGAAGAGGACTGAATGGGGAAATAAATGTATGAGGAAGGGCTTTTATAAACTGTGCCGGGCCATGCATTTTGGAGATGCTAATGATCCCTTTGTAGACGAGCCCATCCTGCAGACGACATAGGCTGCTGCGCAGCGTGTGATTGGCCCGCTGCCTTGGCTCCCTAGCATGGAAACTGACATTTCTGAAAGGCTGCTCTGCACTGTGTACTCGCCTCCCTTCAGGGCTTCCCAGCATTTCAAAGGGAAAACATTGCATTAAAAAAAGAAAGCGGCAGAAATGGAAAGGACACAGATTTCCAACGTTTTCTGTTTCGTTTTGCCTCCAGAGAATTTTGTTTGCGTGGGGGATGGGGCTTGGCTCTCTCTGAGCCAGGTGCACCCACCTACATGCCCCAAGAGGTTCCTGATGCCCTTTCAAGTTGCCAAGACCCACCAAATGCTATGCAGGGTTACAGCAGTGGGAACAGCCAGCAAAAGAAAGCTTAAGGTTGCTAAACTGTCCACAGCTCCAGGCATGCAGCACCCACAGGGCCAGGCCCTGCAGCAGAGTTAAAATTGCTCTGCAGCCACAGGGAGGGATCAGAGAAATCGGGAATGAACTTGAAATTATATTTCCTTCTTTTAGCTTTCTCTCTTTCTTTTTGTTCCTTCTTTACTTCCCCACCCTGGAAACAATGTTACAGAAAATTACAAGTTGTAAATTCCACCGAGTGCATTTAACCCCATCCTTGCTAAGGGCCAAGGGATGCAGTCTCCCCAGTGGTATTGCAAGAGGCTGGTCAGCCAGTCCTGAAGAGCAAACACAGAAAGTCACCAGGGAAGAAGTGGAGCCAGAGGCCAAAAGAGCACAGGTGACCCGGGACTGGCAGAGGGCTTCCCCCACCTCTGTGAGCAGCCGGAGTATGGGCTTCTAGTGTGTCTCAACTTAGAACCTATGCTCATATCACAGGCTGGGCACACTGGGACCTTGTTCCCTGTGCTGGGCCAAAGCTGTAGTGAAGGTCTCAGGCTTATATGATTCATGACTTGTGCCGTAGGGTTTTTTTTTTTTTAAAGCAAAGCTTTGTGTGATGTTGTACCTTGATCATTGACAAGTCTTTCTAGGGAAAAAAGAGAGAGAGAGCTTCTCACTTTCAGGGCCCAACCCAAAGCATCAGTGACTAGCAAGGGTGGCCAGCCTGAGCAGGGAGAGCCTGTGTCTGGGTCTCGGGCAATGTAGTCAGGAGGCAGAGGGTCAGCTGGTTGTCCACGTTTGTCAACTGAACTTTACTTCACAGGAAATGGGTTTTATTTTCACCCGCCAGGAGATTTGATCTGGGGAGTATGTGTGTGCATGCATGAATGACATGCTCGAGAGGTGATGCAGAAATCAAAGCTGCAGAGGGACCTCGAGGAGTTCCTCTGAGGGCCCCTGGGGTCATGGTGGAATCAGGAAATTACCTCCTAAAGCTCGATCCATGTGGCCGAGGCTCTTTCCAGGAAATACCCAAGATGCTAACATCCCTGTCCCCTACCCTACAGAACGACGCCCATGGAACTTGCTAATGCCAGGAGGCCTGGGGTCCTGAGAAGTGCTGGCTGACCATGTGGCCCTCCAGGAGCACTCCTGCGGGTTCAGGGGGAGCACACATGAGGCACAGCCTCCCTTCCTGCACTGGGAGTGGACGTCAGCACACCCTTCACTGAGGGGGCCCCGGCCAGAGGTCTTGTTCTTAGTTCCTCATCACCAACTCTCTGCCTTTGCCTTTTTACTCCTCTCCC
>NW_006443124.1:10477691-10479050 GCF_000325575.1 Pteropus alecto
GTGCCATCTTCTGCTATGGAAACCTCTTGGAGACTTGTCTCCGCTTGACGCAAAGCTTCCTCAAGATGGTCCTCTGTTCTCTCGACTCTTCTCTCGTACAGGCCTCCTTCAAAGACCCAACCCAAAGCATCAGTGACTAGCAAGGGTGGCCAGCCTGAGCAGGGAGAACCTGTGTCTGGGTCTCGGGCAATGTAGTCAGGAGGCAGAGGGTCAGCTGATTGTCCACGTTTGTCAACTGAACTTTACTTCACAGGAAATGGGTTTTATTTTCACCCGCCAGGAGGTTTGATCTGGGGAGTATGTGTGTGCATGCATGAATGACATGCTCGAGAGGTGATGCAGAAATCAAAGCTGCAGAGGGACCTCGAGGAGTTCCTCTGAGGGCCCCTGGGGTCATGGTGGAATCAGGAAATTACCTCCTAAAGCTCGATCCATGTGGCCGAGGCTCTTTCCAGGAAATACCCAAGATGCTAACATCCCTGTCCCCTACCCTACAGAACGACGCCCATGGAACTTGCTAATGCCAGGAGGCCTGGGGTCCTGAGAAGTGCTGGCTGACCATGTGGCCCTCCAGGAGCACTCCTGCGGGTTCAGGGGGAGCACACATGAGGCACAGCCTCCCTTCCTGCACTGGGAGTGGACGTCAGCACAGCCTTCACTGAGGGGGCCCCGGCCAGAGGTCTTGTTCTTAGTTCCTCATCACCAACTCTCTGCCTTTGCCTTTTTACTCCTCTCCCAAGACCGCGAGTACCATCTTCTGCTATGGAAACCTCTTGGAGACTTGTCTCCGCTTGACGCAAAGCTTCCTCAAGATGGTCCTCTGTTCTCTCGACTCTTCTCTCGTACAGGCCTCCTTCAAAGACCCTCTGTCCCTTAGCCTCTGCCGGTGAAGTCTGCAGGCCTGACGCTTTCTGAAAGGCCAAATCCATTTGAAAAGACAATCAATATAGATTAAGAAATATAATCAGTAAAGAACAGGGACATGCATGCTTTAAAAATAAATGTCTTTCCTCTTTTGCTGTGTTCGCATCAGCAGCTGCAGTGTATCACCTTCAACCAGAGGTCGCTGAGTCTGACATTCTCCCATTCATTCCTTTGGCTTAAGCATTTCCTGCCTATGATTTTCTTGGGAAATAAAAACTACCTCTCAAGAAAATATGCCTGGCATTTTCACATGATGAGTTTATCTCTAGCAGGAAAACTAGGAAGTACTGAAGTGAGGAGCCTGGGAAATAAAAGAAATTAAGAGGAAAGAAGGCCAAAAATAGGGAAACTGCTGAATATTTCACGTGTACTGTTCTTTCTCCCTCTTCCCCAACCACGCTGCCAGCTCCTCAGGGCAGGGGCCGTCTCGGGCTC
>NW_006443124.1:10488671-10507780 GCF_000325575.1 Pteropus alecto
CATCTCACAGGCTGGGCACACTGGGACCTTGTTCCCTGTGCTGGGCCAAAGCTGTAGTGAAGGTCTCAGGCTTATATGATTCATGACTTGTGCCGTAGGGTTTTTTTTTTTTTAAAGCAAAGCTTTGTGTGATGTTGTACCTTGATCATTGACAAGTCTTTCTAGGGAAAAAAGAGAGAGAGAGCTTCTCACTTTCAGGGCCCAACCCAAAGCATCAGTGACTAGCAAGGGTGGCCAGCCTGAGCAGGGAGAACCTGTGTCTGGGTCTCGGGCAATGTAGTCAGGAGGCAGAGGGTCAGCTGGTTGTCCACGTTTGTCAACTGAACTTTACTTCACAGGAAATGGGTTTTATTTTCACCCGCCAGGAGGTTTGATCTGGGGAGTATGTGTGTGCATGCATGAATGACATGCTCGAGAGGTGATGCAGAAATCAAAGCTGCAGAGGGACCTCGAGGAGTTCCTCTGAGGGCCCCTGGGGTCATGGTGGAATCAGGAAATTACCTCCTAAAGCTCGATCCATGTGGCCGAGGCTCTTTCCAGGAAATACCCAAGATGCTAACATCCCTGTCCCCTACCCTACAGAACGACGCCCATGGAACTTGCTAATGCCAGGAGGCCTGGGGTCCTGAGAAGTGCTGGCTGACCATGCGGCCCTCCAGGAGCACCCCTGCGGGTTCAGGGGGAGCATACATGAGGCACAGCCTCCCTTCCTGCACTGGGAGTGGACGTCAGCACAGCCTTCACTGAGGGGGCCCCGGCCAGAGGTCTTGTTCTTAGTTCCTCATCACCAACTCTCTGCCTTTGCCTTTTTACTCCTCTCCCAAGACCGCGAGTACCATCTTCTGCTATGGAAACCTCTTGGAGACTTGTCTCCGCTTGACGCAAAGCTTCCTCAAGATGGTCCTCTGTTCTCTCGACTCTTCTCTCGTACAGGCCTCCTTCAAAGACCCAACCCAAAGCATCAGTGACTAGCAAGGGTGGCCAGCCTGAGCAGGGAGAGCCTGTGTCTGGGTCTCGGGCAATGTAGTCAGGAGGCAGAGGGTCAGCTGGTTGTCCACGTTAGAGGCTGGTTAGCCTCTGCCGGCGAAGTCTGCAGGCCTGACGCTTTCTGAAAGGCCAAATCCATTTGAAAAGACAATCAATATAGATTAAGAAATATAATCAGTAAAGAACAGGGACATGCATGCTTTAAAAATAAATGTCTTTCCTCTTTTGCTGTGTTCGCATCAGCAGCTACAGTGTATCACCTTCAACCAGAGGTCGCTGAGTCTGACATTCTCCCATTCATTCCTTTGGCTTAAGCATTTCCTGCCTATGATTTTCTTGGGAAATAAAAACTACCTCTCAAGAAAATATGCCTGGCATTTTCACATGATGAGTTTATCTCTAGCAGGAAAACTAGGAAGTACTGAAGTGAGGAGCCTGGGAAATAAAAGAAATTAAGAGGAAAGAAGGCCAAAAATAGGGAAACTGCTGAATATTTCACGTGTACTGTTCTTTCTCCCTCTTCCCCAACCACGCTGCCAGCTCCTCAGGGCAGGGGCCGTCTCTGGCTCATTGCGCTGCCCTCCTCCTTGGTCTGGAGCCTGGCACTCAGGCACTTAACCGACTCATGTTGAGTGAGGCCTACCGCGTGCCAAGCACTATGCTTAGGGGTGGGACATTGAGTCAAACGAGACCCCGGTCCTGCCCCCAGGGTGCCCGTGTCTGTGGAGATGAGCCGCAGAGAAAATTACAGAACAAATGCCACGAGGTGAGGCCAGCGATAGAACAGATCGCTTTGAGAGCCCCCACATTTAGGGTCTCAACAACGACAGACACAATCTAGTTGCTGATGGATCCCTCACAAAGCAGAAGCCTTCATGCCCCAGCCGGTGACTGATAGACTCTGGAGGGTGTCATAACAACCAAATTCCAGGTCAACAGAATTTGGGTGGCTGCTTATAACAGGGCATAGCAGCCATCCCGCTGGGGCCTTGCAATGCTCCCAGCCTACATGCAATTCTACAGGAAGAGAAGTGTCCCCTTTGGCGGCAGAGATAGTTTTCTTTCTTGGCAAATGGTTCATATGTCTGGCAGTCATGTGCCGTGAACTCTGGTAGTTTCTGCTGCAAGTTCAGACCCAGGTTTGAGTCTGCATCATGGTGTTGGTGGTGGAAGAAGGGATCTTCCCATTGGTGCAGAGCCACCACTTAGGAGAGAAAAAAAAGGTCCAGCACCCTGTCAGCTAGAGCTCACCCAGGACTTCCTTGCCAAGTTTCATTTTTAAAAGCTCTGCAACTTTATTTAGATGTGTTTTTGCTTTGTAATCAGATTTTCACCAAACTGATATATCATTAAACCTTTGTTTTTACAATACATGCTTTATTGCAAAACCAATTTCAGCAAAGTATTGCAGATGCAATGTAATTTTTATGTCTTAGTTGTTTTATATTTTCCTTTTTTGGTTGCTAGGGTACCAAATACTTTTGAGAAAGTAGCTTGATAGTATCTATAATATGGTGGTTTTCTGGATAGGAGATTGCATTATCCCCATATAATATATTTGGACAGACTGTATTCATCCTGGCTCGGCTAGATAAATAAATTAAAATTCACTGATTGAGGAAGAAATGTGATATTTCCACTGCTGAGAATGGTTTACGCTGCCTTTCTGACAGCTGCTGTGTTGCAGCGTTGCCTCATCCCTACCCTGCTGAGTCGTTTCCACTTCTGTGAAAGATAAACATGCTGCAGTGGCTTTCCGGGCAGTAGAAACACTGCCTCTGAGGCTGGTGGCCATGCCCCACCCCCGCCCCTGAGCCTGCAGCCCCACAACCCGGCCTCTCTCCCTGATGCTCAGGGTCCTTACTGGGCACTACCATGTGCTCCACATGGTTGTCCCTCCTGAGGACGACCCACCCTTGCCTGGGTGTGTGCTGTGACTCCCAACCATGGACTCACCTGAGGAGACCTCAGAGAAGGTGGCTTGTTCCTTCTCTTTCATCTCCTTCACTAAGTTGGCAGCCTGGGCTGGGCGAGAGTCGGTGCCAGCCCCAGTCTCTGACCTAGGTCAGGCATTCATCCCAGATGCCAGGCCAGGGCCCAGGAGGGCCTTGTCTTGAGAGAGCTGAGGAGAGTCTGTACAGGCTCCTGTGGGAGGCTCCTGCACCAGGTGCAGCAAGGTGCTGCCCCCAGGGAAGGGTGCCATCGCCTAAGGGTGGAAGCTGGCATTCAAGAGCCCATCTAGTCTCCATGCAAGAACTTGGAAAGCTATAATCCAATCACCGCACAGTCAGAATATTGTCATATGGAGACCATGACGAGGAGGATAATGATGATGATGATGATGATGATGATGATGGACTATAGGCTGTAAGAGAAGGTGGCATCAGTTAAGTTTTTAATGAGTATTTACTGCTGGTCTCACCTCACCTCCAGCCCCTTCCTCCCATGAATGGGGCCTGCAGGAGAGGAAAAGATTTATATGTCTTGTTCTGCCTTCTCGCTGCCTATGTTGTCACTGCATGGAAGAGCAGCATGGGAGATGCAGTATATATAGCACAGTGAGGTGAGGCCTGGGCTGGGATCTGGCTTAGTTTGTTCATTCAGGCATTTGTTCTTTCATCCGTTCATTCATTTTTGAGCACATACGGGCTTCAGTCTCTGTCCTAAGCACTGATATGAATCCAAGTTCACGAGGCACTATTTGTGTCACCTCCAACAAGTCGCTTCACCTCTGCACCTCGGTTACCTCACAGGGTTGTTGGAAGGACTGAATGAATAAACGGGGCACAACAGAGACTGAACCTGCAATAGAGAAGAATGTTGTCACCATCACATCTGTGCTTTTCAGACGTGGTTTGAGGACAGCAGAGCTGTGTCGCGTGCAGCCTCTCTGGGGGAATAGCACCGGCACACCCCGGCCAGCTGTCCGCGGCCCTCCTTACCCAGTGAAAGACAACATACCCCTTCCTTCTGTGGCAGAAGGACTGAGGAGGCTCAGAGTAGCAAAGCATTTTCATTGTTCCCTGTTGGAAAAGTCCCTCTCTGAACTCCTTCTGAGATGGACTCCCAAAACTAATTATGCCAAGGTGCATTACAACTAACAAAATCCCTCTGAACCAGCTGCAGAGGTCACTGGCACTAGGGGCAGTTCTTAGGAAAGTTAATCGAATGCTTTCGCAATAGACCATGTACCATTCACAGCACATTCATGGTTAGCATGATAGATTCTGGACCCAGACTGCCTGAGTTCAAGTCCTGGCTCTGCTAGTTACAAACTGAGTGATCTTAGGCTAATTGTTTAACCTCTCTGAGCCTCAACTCCCTCATCTGTAAATACATCTAACAAGAGCACGTACCTCAGAAGGTAGTTGTGAGGGTTAAACGAGTTAATACTCATCAACCTCTCAGAACGGTGCCCAGCACTTGCTAAAGCACTGGATGTGTTAGCCGCTGTCATTAGTTTCAGGAGGAATTTCCATTTAAATGAGAAATGTCTATGGAAATTGCCTGCACAGAAATCTCTTAACTCAGGAAGATTTTCCCAGCTGCAGTTCCCGCTAAACATTCCTGTGTTGTTTTCCCCTCGTTGCTCAGTTCAACACAAATACCTTTGTCATCTCTTAAAAATTCAATTCTTTGGTTTGGTACTTGAGAGATATGAGCAAAGGATGATACAATGAGAATAGTCTGTATCTTCTTTGACAAGCTTCTTCCCAGGTAATCAGACAAGCAAGAGTGACGCTTCTCAGCACAGCTGGAGTTTTTATGTTTCCAGCGGGCGCTAAGCCAAGCAGCCGTCCCCATGGACTGCTGACGTTACTGTCCCCTGGGAGCCTTGATCTGCAAGGGTCCTGGCCACAGCTCTTGGCCCCCCGGGTTTTGCACACCGACAGGCTACACCCAGGCAGTGGTTGGCCAGGTACGTGCTATGGCTCCCAGGAAGGTCGATGAGAGACTGGCCTGGCCCCTAGAACCCAAGGAGTTTGACCTTCACCACTACCACCCGCTCCTTCATAGGATCAGGGATGCTCCGTTGTCTGTGCTTCTGCAGCCTGTGTGAGGAACCCATGGAAGCCCAGGGACTCTGCAGGTGCGTCTCCCCACCAGGGGAAGAAGAGGGACCATGGAAGAACCATGTCCTTTACGTCTGCATCTGATGCAGGGGAAATTACAAGGCAGGCAGACAGCAAGACAGATGGTCTTTTTCTCTTTGGCTGTGGCCACCTTGGTGCTCATAGCTCACGGCAACCCCAGCCCGCTTTCTTTGATAAAGAGTTACAGTGATTTCATTGCCAGAGAAATAGAAAAGTCCAATTCTTCTGTCTTACTCTGACAATTCTGCTTTCTTCTGAATTGCACAGGGGCCTTGGAGAAATCCCTTCCCCTTCTGGACCTCAGTTTCTCACCTGTAAGATGAGATCGCTCTGTACCCAGTCTAGCGCTCCACAAAACTGGTGGCTCTGTCCACAGGTGTGTTGGTGGCTGTGTTCCAGCCCAGCTGGACTTTTGCTGCTATTGACATTCTCAAGCTTTCTCTTCATATATAATAGGCCCTCCAAAGATTTCTCGATTGGAATGGAAACGCTACCCACTGGCCAATGCAGGTAGAACCAATCAATGCGTACAGTCCCTGCCTAGATCACTTCAGCCCGTCCTCAAGGGACTCTGCCGGGACTGAGGTTGGGGTAGGGGGAAGCTTCCTTCTCTAGTTGCTCAGGCCCAGCACTCACTCTCTCCTTTCATGTTCCCCTCCCTCCCTTTCCCCTTAATCCCTCCATCCTCTTTCTCTCTCTGTTCCTAAATCTTTCTACTGCTCTTTACCTCTGTCTCTTCCCCTCTCTCCTTCCTTCTTTCCTTCCTATACCCTCTCCCTCCACTAATCTCTCTCCCTCCTTCTCTTCTCCCACTCATTCCCTCCACTCACCCCGTGCCCCCTCTAGTGTGAAGAGCTAGGCCACCTGGGAATACCTGGAGCCCAGGTCTTGTCCAGCATGCCCTAAGTGCTGGCATGGTTGCCTCCCCCACCAGTGAGTCTCCCCTCCTCTGTGAATGCCCGAGCTCTTTGATGGATCTGATCTGAAAAGGTGCCAGTGGACTCCTGCATCAAGTCGGCTGCTGGTGGCACTGAGATGACAGGTGCAATGTTTTCCTGAGGATGCTGATCTGGGAAAAGCACAATCTCCTGTCGTAATGGAGCTAATGGTGTTCCGCTCAGGACAGCTGCACTTACATCTGGTGTTAAACCACCGTTATTTAAACTTTATGATGCGAGAGGATGCCAGCTCGTCCACTTGCAGCATATAAATTATGTCGATTGCTCATGCACTTTTTTTAACCCTGATTCTCCTGAATTATGAACGATGGACAAGGCTGGTGATGGTTCTCAGGGCTCCCCTGAGCCCTGTGGGCCGTAGAGTGCACTGAGGAGCCCTTGCTCGGGCTGTGCAGATGGCTAAGAGGCTGGAGCCCGGAGCCTCCCCCGGCCATTAAGGTGCAGTCCTGGCAGAGCCCCCAGCTCCTGAGGGGCCCATCACTCTGGGCTCAATGGGTTCACCCTCAGGTGACCTCCTCTGCCACCGCCTCTTAGGGAGATCTAGATTGCGTGTCATAAAGACAATGGATGCTGTAGCTGGCTGGCTTGTAAAGGTCTCCCCTGGGAGAAGCTGGCTCACTGGCTGTGAGTTTGCATCCTGGATTTTTTTCCCAAGGCATGGAAATCAAGGAAAGGCTGGCTTTTGCGTTTGGTTAAGAACATGGATAATGCTCTAAGCAGAAAGAACTTTTCTTTCAAAGTCAGTCGGTGAGGGGTTATATATACCAAAGCCACTTGCATAGTGACTGCCAAACACAGAAGATCTTTCGCGTTTCTGAGGCGAACTTGACCTGAACCTGGAAGGAGGAGCCTGGACTATAACTTCAGCTGGACAACTAACCACACATCCCCAGTAAAGGCCTAGCGGAACCCCAAGAGCAGAGGGCTGGGGGTCTGTTGTAAAGGTCTCTTTCACGCAGGAGGAAATCCAATTTGCCCCTATTTCCTTTTCTTTGAATTTTCTGCACTCGCCAACCCTTAAACGACGCAAAGAAAATGACAGGCAGGGACCCTGGGGGAGGGGGTGAAAAGAGAGTACCCTGGGGAAAAGTCAGCCGTCTCAAAAAAAATCTGGGACTATTCACGTGGACCTCAAAATACTGGAAAGAAGGTGTGACTATGGGGGGGCCCCTCCCCGCAGACTCCACCTGGGGTGGATGCTTGTAGCAGGTGCTCTCTGGACCCATCCTCTCGGGGGCCGTCTGTTTCCCAGGTCTTCCTCATTACTTTACTGAGTCACAAACTCCAGGCTTTAGTCCTCTAACCCCATCCCCCTGGATACGAGCCCCAAAACGTGCCTCTCCCAGGAGACGACCCACTACCGCTGACTTTAAGAGAAGCCCACGTGTCCCTAGATTACTTGGCAGTTGTCTCACTTGGCTTTGCTGCATGTCTCCAGCCCCAGAATGTCGCTCCTGCCTCTCTCCGAAGGCCTCTATGTGGTACTTAATTCCATGGGACTCTACAAGCTGCGTTGCGATGCCCAGTGTTTTGCAGGGTCACCTGAGTGCTGATAGTCCATCTGGCAGGGCTGGGCTGGTCCTGCCCTACAGGGCTGCTCAGAGCCCCAGCGAGGTGATGCAGTGGTGTGTACATGTTGTAGGGGATTAGAGAAGGGGTGGGGGTTCTGGATGCCCCCCTTCCCCTTTCAGAGTTTGTGTGCCTAAAGGCCACCACTAAAACGTAAATGTTATCCGGAAGGGAAAACCTGTTAAACCCCTGTCGGAATTAACTCCCCAGTATAAATTAGCCAATTCGCCATAAACATCTGGGTGTGAATTAGTCAATTACCTGAAACACTGCTGGCACCTGTGCTTATGGGGACCTAAATTGAAATCCTTGTCTAATCTCCTTTAGTTGATGTCAAGCTGTATTGTGCAGAAGACTGGGGACATTCAAAGCCCCCTCCCCGGGAGTCTGAATCAGTGTCACTGAATGGAGACTGACAAAAGCTAGCTGAGCTCTGATGGCAGAGAGGGCCTTATTGTGTGTGTGGTCCCCCTGTAGCTCCAGGAGCCAGGGAGCACCTGGCATCCTATGCGCCATGAGGGGATGCTGGCCTCCGGGGACAGGAGTGACACCAGAGAGGGAACAGGTTGCCCATGGCCATCAGCACACCTGCGCCCCAGGTGATGGTGCAGGCAGCTCCCTTCAGATGGAGCAGTGCTGGTCCGGTGTTCTCCCAGATCACAGAGGAAGTTTGCCAGGCCTGGGAAGGCAGAAGATGTAGAGAAAGAGCCGGAAGCCACGACTCTGTTACCGACTGACAGAAACCATTCAGAAGGGCAGCTCCGGGGAGGGAGGTGGCATATGGCCTCATCAGGGGCCAAATTAGTGGAATGGTATCTTCCTGCTACTTTACGATCACTGTTTACTGATAGTGCTTAATTTAAAGTGTCTTCTCCGCATCGCAAGTGTGAGCAAAGACTACACACAGCTGCTTTCATGCTAACATATGAACCCTCGCACGCTCAAGCAAAGGGGGGAATTAACAATTTCCTCCATGAAGTTATTCGAGATAAAAATCTTGCCATCTGTTCCGTGAAAGAAAAAAAAAAAGTTCTGTTGAAAAATTAGGACGTTTCCACTGGAATGCTGGGGTCACGTGGCTCGCTCTAAGATGGGATTTAAACACAGTGGTCCTGTGCGCTGCTGTTCCACGTGTTCCCACGAGCTTTATGGAGTTCGAGCTGCAAGAATCTGCCCCGATCTTGCCGAGTGTCTTCGTCATCCTCTCTCCCGTGCCAGCCAGGTGCTTCTCCCAAGTGCAGGGTTTAGGAGTTTCCCGGGAGGCAAATCATGTACTGCTTTGAAAGGCAGAACAGCACAGTGGCTCACAGAGAGACCTGGGGTCTAGGTGGCCCATACGGCCTTGGGCAGGTCCTTTCCTTGCTCTGTGCCTCAGTTTGCATAAATGTAATACGAGCTGATAATGATGCAATTATCATTGACAAGGCTCGTTAAGTGCCCAGCACACAAGTTCTCTTACAGGTTGGCCATCACTGCTCTTCCCACCACCTCTGCAGCTACCACATCGGAGGGAGGGATCTGTGCGGAGCGGACACATCCCGTGGGGAGGGCACTGGGACGGGGCTGAACCATGGCAGGGCTGCCCCTGAGAGGAGCAGCTCCAGAGCTCCTACCTGCAGAGGGGCCTGGATGGGGGCAGGGACTGGAGTCACTCAAAAGAGCGGAGCAATCTTGGAGGCGGGAGGATGCAGATCTGGAGCTGGGGCAGCGATGTCAGCATGTTTGGGAACAGAAGTGGGCCACGGGGTCTGCCTGTGGGTGAGGGTCTAGGGGCCTTGATGGGGTCAAGTTACTTGGGGGGCCCTTGGAATAGCAGTGGGATAGGAGGGGAGTCTCCTTGTGAGGAAGGAAAGTCGTAACTATTAGCATTTTTATGCCCTTTTTCAGTCACTCAGGGAAACCCCTAGCCCTTAAGTTTGTAAACTACATATAAACCTGTCTCATCCATTAAAAAGAACTGCCAGGGGACACATGGTTTGCCTAGAATGGCACCCAGCTGCCATCTGCTTCTACCTGTAAATTATCTGTGTTTTGTAACCTTTCGTGGAAGTTGTTTAAGGAGGGTTTTCTTTTTTCTCCTTCTTCAAAGCTCAAGCATAAATTCAAAGCTCGATTAAATAAATAATCCCCAAGAATTTCCCTCTGCTTTAATATTGCTGGGGCTCTGGCAGGCAAATACGCAGGTCTGGGGAACCAGGAAAGCCCACACACTTGTGGGAAGAAAGCCACAACTGAAGCCCACTCTGGCACATGCCTGCCAACCCCATCCTAATCTGCATTTGGAGGAATCAGTCTGCCTCAGGCTGGTATGTTAGAGACTCCGCAGGTGGGGCCAGCTGGCCACAGTGGGGTACCCATTGTCACTAGGGGACAGTATGCCCAGGACAGCATCAGGCATTAGAGCAGGCATGGCGATGGGATGGCAGCCTGCCTGCAGGTGACGAGAATGAGGCTGGACCAGATCTCCACAGCCGTCTGATGGCACATGCACATCCCTTACATGGATGTCCTCACAGGGTGATGCTCACCCAGCAAGGCCTTGTTAGCTGGCAGCTGCCCTTCCTTCCTCCTTCTCTGATTTTTAGAGGTAGATGGTGCTTCCACTGTCAGAAAAAAAGCTGACTTGATCTTTAACTTGAATGTGAAAACTAAATGGGGTCCAAAGCGGAACTGGGTTGCTGGGGCTTCAGTCCAGGCTGTTTGAGAGGCGCTGCATGCTGGGCGCAGGGCCAGCGTGCTTTCATGTACTCTCTGAGCCAGCTTGAGGCCACGTCTTCCCTTCTGCGGTCTGCGCTCGGGTCATGGCAGTAGTGGGGGACAGTGGAGGTAGAACAAGAACTGCAGGCAATCAGGCATCTCACCCTCCTCCCTGGGGCCCAGAAGTGGAGGCTGGAAGGAGGATGCCATGGGCTCAGTGGAGCAGGCAAGAGGCCTGCTTGAGACCTCACATGTAGACAGCCCCCTGCCAGGTGCCCTGCAGCAGTCCCCACGTCACCTTCACCTCTGCCCAGTCTTGAGAGCATCAAGGCAGTCGATGGGGCAAGCCAGGGCCTAGGGGCTATAGCCCACTGCTCACAGCTGGTCAGGCCCTCGGTAGGGAGCAGTGGAGGCCAACAGTGGTTTAGCAAGAGAGAGAAAATACAGGGGCACAGCACAGACCTTCATGACCGCCCAGAGTGCACAGAGAGTGAACTGAATCTGAGCAAGAATGTGTCTGGGCAAGAGCGGGAGCAGAGGGACAGTGTGGTCCCCGAAGAGGGAGACCAGGCTGATGTCTGGTTGCAGGTAGGACACGTGCTGGAGTTCCTGGGCCGGCCTTCATTGGCAGTGGGCTTTGGAGAAGCTGGCTGGCCCAGCTTTGCTCAGCACTTCTGGCTGCCCTGGGCACCCTC
Organism: Pteropus alecto; assembly: GCF_000325575.1. NCBI lineage: Eukaryota > Metazoa > Chordata > Mammalia > Chiroptera > Pteropodidae > Pteropus > Pteropus alecto. Next base: position 10,499,673 of record NW_006443124.1, read on the forward strand.
CCGGGGGATTGCAGGGGGTGCATCTCAGTCAGCTTGGGCTGCTGTAACAAAATATAAACGACTAATATCACTTTTCATGGCTCTGGAGGCCAGAAGTCCAAGAGATCAGGCCGTCAGCATGGCCAGATTCTGATGAGGGCCTTTTGCAGGTTGCAGACTTCTGGCTATGTCCACATGTGGTAGAAGGAGCTAGGAAGCTATCTAGGGTCCTTTGTATCAGGGCACTAATCCCATTCAGGAGGGCTCCGCCCTCATGACCTATAGTATTAGGCCTCACTCCTAATACTACATCCTTGGGGGTTAGGTTTCAATGTATAAGTTTTGGGGGACACATTCAGCCCCCTGCAAGGGCTGTGAGCAAGAAGGTACCTAGCTATCTGTCTTAACGTTTTTGCTTTCCCTTTCTTTCTTCCTTTCAGTTGTTAATCCATTTAATAAACTGTAAGGAGCTGGGGATAGCCCAGTGCAGATGTGATTTCGCCCTCCACCTTCTCTGGACTGACAGCTGCAGCTCAGCACAGGTGCCGGTGGGAGTGGGGGCGGCCAGCATGCTGTAGGAGCATATGGCAGGAACCCCTAATCCCCAAATGGAGATTTAGGAAAGATGTCTCAGATGCCATGATGTCTAACCTGAAAGTCAGTGAGGTCCTAAGGCAGAAGAGTGAGGGACAAGTGTTCCAAGCAGAGAGATGGGCTGTGCAAAAGCTGGGGGCAGAGAGAGCCTGGAACAGAGTGGAGGTTGCTACAGGCCTTGAAGTCTGGTAGGAATGAGGTGCAAGGGGCAGAGTCGAGGTGGGGCCTCCTACAAGGCTGGAGGATCCCCATGGCCAACCAACCTACCGGTGCTGGGGTCCCCTCAGAACATCAGGCTAAACCCAAATAGAGGCTGGCCAGAGCATCTTAACTAAGGCAACTCAGAGCATCACCACCCTGGCCCAGGTCCAGACACACCCAAGTCGGAAAACATTCTCAGAAAAGTGGCCGTGTCTGGCAGAAGACTCACACCCACCTTCTCCAGCAGGACGGATCTGAAGGGTTAGCTGCCCACCTGGTTTTAAGGGGACGACACAGCAGCAGAAGGGGTCAGGGACCTCCCCAAACCATGAATGAGTTTCCTTAATACCTTAAAATACGAGAATTCTCTTCAAGCTTGGATGCCTAGAACATTTGGGCTTTTCATTTGGGAATTCTTGAATGTAGCCATTTCTACCTTGAGGCACATTAGGAGAATTGAACTTCCCTTATCACTTTTTTGCACCCAGAAAAAATCTCAGATAGGAACGATTGGATATTTTTGGACCTTGAGTAAATTTAAACTCTACCGCGCATGTTTGATTTCTAATTAGAATGTCACTCTTACCTTATGAACACAAGGTAAGACCTTCTGCAAAGGAGGTAGGGGATGGCCAGAAATAAAGGAGGCCCACGTGGAACACAAACACTATTTCCGCTGGTATATTTAGAGGTCGCAATTTTCTGATAAACTGAATCTTCAAAAATATTTTTTAAAAACCACCAGATTGACTTAATGTGTTTTGTTCACATTTAGTAAGATACACTGGGTAACTGTTGTTGCTTTAAAGAAGGTACAAAGTGTACAATTGTACATGGCAAATAAACGAAATATTACGTAACATCTAGAGATACTGATTGTGTTGGGTCCATTGTAGCATGAGACTTAATCAGTGAGTGGTTGTGTCTTGGTGACCACGAAAGTCCGATTGAGCCTATTTGAGAAGGAGAAGGGAAGACATGAATTTTGGGGTCCTATGACTCTGCGTGGGTCATCGCACAGATGCCTCTGTGTTTTTTCTTCCTACTTCCATCAGAGTTCAAGATGACATACCACTGCATAGGAGTTTTTTAAAGAATAAATCAAAGAATGACACCCATGACATATTGTATTGGCTTTGCTGAACATGTTTCTATTGACTCTGGTCAAAAAGAGATGAGGATTTTTTTCTTAATCTTGAAAAAAGATAGAAAACATCAACATCACATCTCTCAAGAAAAGCTGAAGAAGAGGATGTTCAATAAAAATGGATTTGACTCCATGCTAGCATAGACTGATTTACTATCTTTCACTTCAGTCTAATGACTTAATGGTGAGAGATCACAACTGTACAATTAGCAACAAAGAGAAATACTGGGGAGCTGAAAGGGGTGCCTGTGCTATCGATTCACAGTCTGGTTGCATCTTCTTGTAACCAAACAGAGGGAGAGAGATAGCTGAGATCGTCTCACCCCACAGCACAGACATATAGCTGTTGGCCAGGGGGAAGTTATCGCCGCGTCAGGTCATCAAATCAGACAGTGCATGGAGACGCCGCCTCATTCCTCCTGGAGGATGCTACCCGGCCCTGCCTCTGATGCGCATGTCCGGTGTACCTGTTGGAAGCTCACATCCAGGGAAAGGGACTCCTAGACTCTGTGTGACAGGAGAAGTGGTCTCTGTTCCCATTAGCCCACTAGTAACTCACTAGCTGACAGGCATGGCAGTTTACAGCCACTCAAAGATATGACACTCCACCCTTGAGCATTCTGTCCCACGCCCTGCCAACCTGGACTGGAATCCCTGCAAGAAGGTAGGCTCACCCCATGGACAGTGACCTTTCCCAATGATGCTGTTGGTGTGTGATCAGTATCAGCCAACCAGGTCACTCTGGGGCACATCTGGCAGGAGTCCAAGGCAACAGCGCTGGTGGGAGTTGGTAGGTCTGGGTGTCCTGCTCCTAACCTGGCCTCCAGCCATCTCCGTGTCCTGGTACAAGTAACTCAATTTCCCTGGACCCTTTTCAGGGTTCAGTAGCCCTGTGTGTCAAAAATGCTGGCCTCAAGCCTCCATTCAGATTTTCACCCCTTGCCAAGCCCTCTGTGGTACTGGATTATCCACCTGTGACCCTCCCACTCTGAAATCTTTACTAAACAATTCTTGGCCACCATGGCGTATGCCAACAGTGAGCCATGAAGGCACCTACTGCTGCTGTCTGCCTCACTGCGGGCCTCTGCCTGGACTCTGGGCCATGCTCGGTCAGTGCACCAGACAGGCCAGAAGTACTAGGCAGTTAACGTCCCCAGAAGCAGCCTTTAACCAATGATAAACAGGAGCTGGCTGATAAGCCTCAGCTCTGCACCCTGCAGGTGGGTAGGGAAGCAGGCCCTGCCTCCATCGCCCAGAGGTGCCTGCCCAGCAGGTTTGAGTCCCAGCTGCCCATGGCTATAACCTGCTCATTAATGTCCTCTGTGTCTGCTTCTGTCTCTTCTTTGTTCCATTTCTTCTTCCCCACCATCACTTGCTGGGGTCACCTGCCAGTAAACTCAAGGACTGACTTGGGGCCTGCTTCTGGGAACTGCACAGGACGAGCAGGGTTGCCCTGAGCCAGGCCTCTGCTGTGCAGGTCCTGACACTGCCAGTCTTTTCTTTCTTTTCCTTGCCATTTTCAGGAAGAGGACTGACTCTGTCACTAAGACAGGTGGCCCAGGCCAGGAGGAAGTGGTCAACCTCTTGTACGCCTAGCCACTAGGACACAGCCTCGTCTCTGGTGCCATGGTGGGGCCAGAAGAGGTGTGATGAAACCACGGGGAAGGGCTGGGCTGCGGTTCTGATGCTGTGCCTGGAATTCCTCTCTTGTGCTGGGCCTTGGCTAGGCGCTGTCATCTCCACTGTCTTCTCTCCTGCCAGTCAGCTGAGCCGGGCCACTGCCTTGATACTGCACCTCCAAGGAGGTAAGCCAGCTATCTGGAGCATCGTTACACTCCTTGGCATCTTCATCCTGGGGCCACCAGTGCTCTGCAGGCAGTAAGCTTTCTTGATAAAGCTGATGTCCCAGGTCAGGCCTGACATTGCCAAGAGCTCCTCTGTTAGCCGGACAGATAGACGTCTGCAGTGCACCCAAGGCCACAGTAGGTTGATTGATTAGGCTGGACATGAGCCCGTGGTGCAGCCACAGGCAGACTTTGATTCTGTCTGCAAACAAGTGCCTTGACCCGTCCCCAAGTGGGCCTGGTGAGACATCTTACAGGTGCCCCCAAGAGGCTCACAGCTACCCAAATGGACGGAGCTGTTTCCATGTCCCCACCTCACCCTTAGAGCCCTTCTTTCTCACCAGCACCAGGAGTGATTCAGTGAACAGGTGTACCCCAAGATGTTCTGTGCTGTGTCTGTGCCACCCACCCAGCTGGACCCTCCATTCTTCTGCAGCCAGAACTTGCACTACAAGATTGCTCTTCCACTACCCACCCACCCACCGCCGCCCCAGCCTATACCCCATCCATGGAGCTCTGACTTTCAGTCCATAAGTCCAACTTCCTGTTTGGCACTCAAACTCATAATATGCAAATCTAAACTCATGGTCTTCCCCCATCGCCAACCCTCTTACCAAAACAGACATAAAACGAAATGCATCTCAACCAGCGTTTCTGTCTCACTGACATCACCATCCATCCATTTGCACAAGTCAGAGGTCGGGGAGCCATCTTTATCACCTCTTTCTCCTGTAGCCACCCAATCCGATCCATCACCAAATCTTTGTGGCTCTACATCCTGTATGTGTCTGAAACCCAGCCACTTCTCTCCATCTCCACTACAACCACCCCAATTCAAGGTACAGCTATTTCTCAACCAGATTCTCATAATCACATCCTAACCAATCTCCCCATATCCTTTACTCTCCTGGAATCTTTTATCCACCAGATTCCACAGTGATTTCTTTTCAGAATGCAATTGGTGACTATGTCAATCAAGGATATGAAGGTAAATGTTTAACAACCGGCTCTCCATAGGAGAAAGCCCTGATATATAGCATTTGCCAGTTTATGTGGTGTAAATATGACCACCGTGGGTGGTTTCAAGTGACCAGTGATGTCCCTGAACACAGAGTTGGGAAGAGAGGTGCACAGCTCTGCTCCTGTGTGCAGAGGTCTGCAGCACATCACTGCTCATAAACTCTCAGCTTAAAACCCTTTAATGACCTTTCATCGTTTTAGAATAAAGGCTGAAATTCTCAGCAGGACCTAAAAGGTGCTGCATGGTCTGATCCCACTCATCTTTCCAACCTCAGCTCACACCCTGTTCTCCTGGTTCTCTGCTCCTAGCCCACCCGCCAGCACCAAGCTCCTTTCTGCCACAAGCTCATCCTCTGTCTGGAAGTCCCCCGGTTCTTCGCCCTGGTCTGGGTAACACATTTCTTAGAGCCGAGCCTAAATGTCTCTCTCTCTGGATAGCCTTCCCCCAGTACTCTCCCGAACTAAATGAAGACATTTCATTATTAACTTAGTAGCTCATCGTGAAACATATACCATCAAACATCTACCACCATTGTTATTTTCCATATACTTAGGAAATTCTTGATTAAGGTCTATCTTTCATACCGTACTTTAATTTCTATGAGGGTAAGCAGCATATTTGTTTTAGGATCACCATTGTATTCTCTAGTGCCTAACACTTGGCACGTAGGAAGTACTCAATGCACTTGTGATGAATGAGAGAATGAAAAGACACACACTTAAAATCAAAGGGCACAAGGATGGTAAAGGGAAAGGCGGGCCAAGATCTGTTAGTCAAAAACATAAAAAAGAAAGCAAAGGTAACAATTTTAGAAGCAAAGTATAATTCAAGGTAAAAACATTGAGTGAGAAAAAAAGGAGGTTATTTTATGTTGATAAAATCCATGTAAAAGATGCAGTGACCCAGGAGCTTTACGCACCAAATAACGTCAGTTGTTAACTGAGAAATTGGAGGGAAAATGTGAGCACAGTGGTGTGAGGCTTTTACGTACTAACAGAACTGAAGAGAAGGGCCAGAAACAAACCTTAGGACGCAGAATGCTAACATGACAACAGTATTTCAGAACTGTCAGAAAGGGGTGGGTTATTTTCAAATGGTGCTCGGACAAATAATTGTGTGGATGGGGGAGCGGGGGGGCGGGGGTTGGTTTTTTGTTTTTTTAAATGAGATTGTCCTAGGATTCCAGTTGGACAAAATGGCTCTTCTAAAGTGCTTGTCTCAAAACACTCTGATAGAACATTAATAAACTTTTTCCCCCTAACCCTAACCCAACCCTAACCCTAATCCTAACCAAGAACATTAATAATCTTAATAGGAAAAAGTTTCTGTAATCAAGTAAGTTTAGAAGCATTATGTTAAGCCAAGGTAAGCAGATTTCTTCATTGCAAATTTTTCAAAATCTTCCTTGCTACCATGCACTAAATCATTTCAAGAGAGAACTACAGTACATACTGTTCCCAGAGTTATTTGAACACAGAATATTTCATGAGACTGGTGTTTTATGTTCTGTAGAAATCATTTGTGGAAAGGTAGCTTCCAAAGTAAATAAAATTACAAATGACCTCAAATAAATTTACACAGATATTTATATGCTTTTATCCAGGTGAGTGAGACTTTCCTAAGCCAAACCAAAAAGGAAAACACAATTAGGGAAATGGTTGATATATCTGATGACATAAAATCTTCAGTCTTCTGAATACATCATAAAGGAAATGAAAAAGGTGGGCGGAAATAGTTGGAGTTAGGAATGACTTTGCTATATAAAGAGCTCTTAGTAATCAATAAAAAAGATTACCATCCAAAAAGAGAAGTTGATGAAGAGCATAAATGGGAATGCATGCACACACATTTACTTCCTTCTACCAAATATGCGTGATCATTAAATATTAGGAAGATGCTTAATTTTACTAGTAATCAAAATAAGGCAAATTAAAACAGTAGCATAATATACTTTAGCTATTAAATTGGCCATTTCGAATAATAAAATTTGCTTTGAGCAAGATAAAGTGAAATGAGAACTATCAAATACAGCCAATAGGAATATGAAATGGTATTACCATTACCTCTCCCGCCAATAATTTGGCAGTACCTATATATCAATTCTTTTTTTTTTTTTTTTAATGCTTTTGATTCAGTAATTCCACTTCAGGCAATCTATCACAAGGCAACAAAATCAGAGATTGCCTAAAGATTTATGTACAGGAATGTTTACTGTAGCCTTGTTTATAATAGCAGAAATATTGGAAGCAGCCCAAATGTCAAGCAGTGATTGGTTAAAGAAATTATGATATGCCCTATATGATGAGATATTATGCAGCCTTTTAAAATTATGACTTGTAGAAATATTCACAAAAAGAATGTTAAGTTGAAAAGTATGATGTAAAACTACATCCAGATTCCAATTTTATAAAAATACTAAGTATGTTTATGTAACTGGAAAAGACTAAGGTGAAATATACTGAAATGTTGAGTTATTCTCTCTGAAAAATATTCCGTTTATTTTTCTGACCATCCCCCACCTCTCCACATCTAATCCGTCAAGCCTTATCAACTCTGCTTCCAAAGCATACCCCAGGTCTTGCTCGCTTTTCTCCTTCCCCAATACTGCACACTCCTCAGAGCCATTTTCATCTTTCACCATGACAAACAGGAGCCTCTCATTGGTCTCTCTCCTCCGCTCTTGCCCCATTATAGACCAATCCCCATACAATAGCCAGAGTAATCTGTTTTCAATGTAAATCAGATCACATGACCTGCTGCTTAAAAGCTTGAGGGCTTTCCTATCTCACCTTGAATGAAATCCAAAGGTCTTTCCTATTGCCAGGGCCCTGAGGCCCCTCTTCATCCCATACGCCTGTCTGATCTCATCTGAAGCCACTGTGCTATGCCCTCTCTGGCCCCTTCTCTGTCCCTCACGTGCCCCACTTTGGCCCGGCAGTAGCCCTCCCCCTGCCTGGAATGCTTCCCGCTGCCTTTTACATAGCCAGTTCCTCCCTGTCGAGTCACCTCGGAGAGAGAGGCCTCCTGATCAAATCGATGTGTTTTAATTCTCTGCATAGCACTCATCACCATCTGATTTTTTTTCTTATGTGTCTATTTCTTTTCGTATTGTCTAAACTTCCTCAACTAGAATATAAACTCCATCACAGCCTGTTCTATTCACTTAGAACCCTGCCTTAATAGGCAATAAATGCTGGCTGAATGCATGAACTAGAAAATGAAAATGTTTCATCAAAATTGGAAAAGTTAAATCGTGACAGGCTACTTGACCACCAATCTTCAAAAAATAAAATCCTCTGGAAAACTGGCAGGCTTGGAGGGG
>NW_006443124.1:10507819-10509458 GCF_000325575.1 Pteropus alecto
TTCCCCCCCTCTCGAACCTCTCAGACTAGAAAATAATATTAATGTGGATGGACGGGCAGAATGGACTGCAGTGTCCCCTGCTTCAGAAACAAATAGCACGATTCGGCTTTTGCAGGTCTCTGGGGAACTGGTCCAGGCTTTGATGAATTCCAATGAGCTCCAGTTTTAAACATGCAAGATTTCACCTCTGGCTTTAACTCACTGAAAGAGAGCAGCCTAGGTATTTATTTGCCTCACAGCTCCAAGTCAGAAGTAGAGAGCTCAGTGGGGCCAGATGACCTAGCTGACCTGTCATGAGCTAGGACCCAGGAAGCACTCTCCGCCTTCATAAGCCATCCTTTAGGACTGCTTACCAGAACTGGGCTGCGACCTTGCACCGCAAGGCCACATGAAAACGTTGCCAGATTTAGTGTTTGTGGTTTTGACTGTATTGTAAAGGTCTCCGAAGGACACTAACTTGGCATGTTGCTGTGGACTAAGTTTGAATTGAGTGTGATCCAAGCCTACTGTGTGAAAACAGATCCCGAAGCTAGTGAGTGGGCCTAGTCAGCCACCTGGCAGCCACCTCACAGATGCCTCCACTTAATCCTGGAGCGTCAGATCTCTAAGAGGCAGAATTCTGCCTATTTTGTTCACTGCTGAATCCCTGGTGCTGAAACCAGCACGTGCACGTAGCAGATGCTTCGCCTTCGATGTCAAGAGAGTTAACAAATGAATGATAACATTTGCCTCACTTACTGAGTACTCACCTTGTGCCACACCTGCCTCGATTCTCCCAGCTGCGTGAACTGTCAGTGCTCACACTCACACTCACACACACACACACACACACACACACACACAAACCACGAGGCAGGTTTTACAGTGGAGAACCTGAGCAATGAGGGGCTACAATCTCAGGCAGCACATGTCTGTTTGAAAGTGAGAGTTCATTTCCCTTGTAAGGAAGGATGTCGTCTGGTCCTCACGGTGCTGAGTAGGTGTTGTGGGAGAGGCAGGAATGTCATGGTGAAGAGAAGCCCTCTCGACTGGCTAATGTGTTGAGGAGAGGCAGTGTGTTGTATGGGAGAGCCACTAGGCAGGCAGTTGTCACATGGGTCCGAGTTCCACCTCCTTCTCTAACCAGTATGAACTTGGATACATCACGAACTCTCTGAGGCTCCATTTCCTCATCCGTTAAAAAAAAAAAAAAAAGGTAGTGAAACCAGCCTTGCCCAGCGCACACGGGGTATAGTAAGGCACCAATGAAAGACGCAATTAGATAACTGTCAAATCCTGTTAGGCTGAATTGTCTTTGAATTGACTCTCAACTGAGGCACCCCCATCAGTATTGGCCCATTCCTGGGACTTTGGCATCCATCCTTGGGTATTTGGGGAAATTTTGCATATAACCGATTTATTCCATATAAAATGTTGCCAAGAGTCTTGCACTCAATCAATACTAGTATTACTATAATATTCTTGGGAGAAGACTTCTGTTGGATCCTGAACACACTTTCTTTTTATCTATCCTCAAGGTGGCCGATGAGTTTCACCTTGTATGGTATTCAGTTTATTTACAGTGTAACAAATTACCCACAAAATTTAGCAGCTTAAAACAACAGCCCTTGTATTGTTGCCCACACTTGTGTAAGGAGTT
>NW_006443124.1:10509519-10543116 GCF_000325575.1 Pteropus alecto
AGTGATGCTCGGCCACCAGCTGGGAGGCTCCCCCATGTAGTCTTAGAGCATTTCCACACATCTGTCCTATAGATATCATACCTTTTACGTGGTGGCCCAAGGCTCTAAGAGTGAGTATTCCAAGACACCCTTGTGAAGCAATGCTTCTGAGCTTCAGTTATCTCTGTCGTATTATGTTGGTCAAGGAAGTCACTGAGGCCAGACCAGAGTCAAGGGGAAGGAAATTAGACTCTGCCTCTCAGAGGCATCAGAAAACTCATTTCCATCTTACTCAGCCACAAGTGGTAACGCTGATCTCTTGGTAATGTCTGCCTGGAGTGACATGAGAGATAAATGAGAAAGCTACACCCAGGCTCAGTGGGAACTAATGGGGTGATCCCCACTGTCGGCTGTGGGAGCTGGGGCATAAGTGCCCCACATTTGCCATCCCTGACTTAGAACTTTCATTCCCTCTCCATGAAGCTGTTCTCTTCCCATCAACAGTTCTTCTGACTGCATTTAACTATTGCCTGCCAGAGAGTTTTATAGGAAATTGTACTGTTTGCTGCCACTTTGCCAGAATGGTGGGGCCTTAGATCTGTGTTGAGGACTCATGTCTTTATCAGATGCCTTCTTCTTTCAGCCTTGTCCGTGGAGCCATTTCTGAAGACTTTGCCGACCAACCACTCTCTTATAGCTTTGTCAAGTCAGAGTTAAGCAAGGCCAACCAGGCGTATTGCACCCAATTATGGGTGCGACCATCAATAAATAGTGAAAAACACAAATGCTTGTGTTACTTCTATTACTACCAAGTAGACTAATATTGAAATGCACATTAGGAATTTGTGGAAGGAAGGAAGGAAGGCAGGCAAGCAGAAAAAGGGAAGAGAAGGGAAGGAGGGAGGGAGAGAGGGAGGAGAAGAGGAAGGGCAGGCAGGAGGAAAAAAGAAAGGAAGGAGGGAGAGAGGGAGGGAGAGAGGAAAGAAGGAACAAGCCAACCTGCTTTTTATTTTGGAAAGCCATATTTCACTCTTTTGTTCTGCAGAGTAAGATTCTGATATAATGAGATGAGCTAGACTGACACACGCGGGGAGCTAAGGCATGCCTGAACAGTTACCCCTCCACTTCTTTTGCTAGGTCACGAATGCCTGTAACCAAACCTGTAAGGGCTCCGACTTGTCCATTCCTCTCCCAGGTCCTGCTGAGATGACAGTGATGAACTAGAAACTTTATATTCGTTTCTGTGGCAACAAACATCACTGTCCTAGGGCCACTCCCTGAAACCTTTGCAAATGCCACTTTCCCATGAAGTCCAACCCCCGGGAGGTCACAGAGTATAGGCAGAAGCAGCAAGACCCAGCCCACAGGGCTCTCTGGCTCCACATACACACAAACAGCAGGTGAAACAAAGACAATTAACTAAATTGGTGTTTTCTCCAATTGTTTCTTCTCTTGTAAAGTTTACCGCTTGTGTGAAAATCTTACTTCCAGCTTCCGTTCCTCACCCAGGCAGCTTTATACCCAGAGTCTGGAAGTTGCCTGGATACGGAAAGATTGTACCTCACATTTCCCAAGCACTTTGTGCATCTTGTGGCTATCGATCTTTCTCAAGTACTAATTATGAGCATTTATTTCCAGAGCACGTCTCAAATGCTGATGGCGTGCAGTGTGTGTCAGTAACCAATGACTTGCCATTAATCAATAATCAGAGATCCAAAAACAAGAATGTGTGAACTATGGTACGGACCCAATTAACCTGAGATAGGAGAGAAGGGACTTTTTCCTGTAATGAAGTCACATCATGCTGTGGAGTACGCCCATAGGTCCCAGGGGGTCACTGAGGGACCGTGACATAGGACGGAGAGTGGATGCCTCACAGGGAACGGAATCCAAGGCTTGTCACACTCTGCATTCCCTCCTGCAGGGGCTACAGACACCCATAATGTGGTGAACCCCGATGGCCTAAAATGTCTTCAAGCTTAGAATCCTGGAGACCCCCACTCATAGACCAGGCCTAATTTTGAGCAAAGCAGATTCTGGAAGAACAATGACCTGAGCCTCAGCCCCTATCTTCTCTCAGTTTGTCTGTTGTCACGGCTACACCGTTTCTTCCCATCGTTCCTTGGATGGCAGTCCTGAGCACAAGACTTGGCCCCAGGCAGTCATGGGGCAGAGTCCTCCCTCTGTCTTGTCACCTCTAACAGGGGAAAACTGGGACGTGCCTCGTGAGATCGTTGTGAAGGTCAAATGAGGCCACGCTCGTAGCCTGGCACGTAGTGTGGGAAAAGCCCACTTCATAGCCTCATCGTCGTCATCCTCACCATCGGCTGAGTTGAGGTCGAGGGCAGCCCCTTGGTGTTAGCGACTCTGCCGGTTGTTACCTGTGCTCTGTAGCTGTAGAATGAGGCCCAGAGAGGTTAGTGACTAGTCTAAGTCCACACATTTGGTAAAAGCAGAAGCATGATTACAGTTCAGGGCTGGCCGATTCTCTCCCGGTGACACCGCCAACATCTTGTGGAAGGAACGCCGGGATATTTTCAGACGTGATGAAACCAAACTTCCCCTGGGTCTTCAGGCATATGAGAGACCAAACACTGAGAACGTGACAAGACACACTGAGACAGAGAGGTCGTTTTAGAACTGGAAAACTTAGCTTGCTCTTCTGAAACCTGTGCTGTCTTGGGAGGAGGAGACAGTTTAGCCTGGCTTTGGTTCTCACCTTGTCGTGGCAGTGGTGTTAGTTAAATTCTCGATGTGCAGGGATTGGCAGGTTGTCCGCCTGGGGGTGGGGCAGCAGCAGGCCTGACACTCTTACCTGCAGCCGGAGATGACTCCTCCCCCAGCCCCACCATGGTCATCACACTGCCACCTTCAGCTCCACTCCCCAGCCCCCCGTTGACCCACCCCTTGAAGAGGCAGAAAGCCAGAATCAATCATCCTCCAACCCACAGTGCAGCTCAGTGTCCTCTGCTGCTAATTGGCTGTGGGAGCTGTGTTCTGAGTAATCAGAATTGTTAGTTCTTCCCTAATGATCGCTGTCAGGAGACCACCTCCCGGACATTGTGCAATTAGGGAGCGGAGGAGCCAGCAGGACAGCACTGCCCATCTGCCCAGAGCCCCCGTGCAGTGATGAGAACTTGTTACGCAGGAGAGCCAAGTCCACTGGTCCTGCAGGACAGCACAGCCCCAAGGAGGAGCAAGGAGCCAGGTTTCCTTTCCCTCCTGGACTCCCGGCCACTTTCTCCTTCTCTTCATGGGGAAGCTTTCCCTTCGGTCAGGCCTGAAGGGAATACTCACTATTCCCATAGCACAGTCTGTGTTTTAAGAATTTACAATAGAATATACAGATGTCGTATTATAGTTGTACACCTGTTATTGACTGATGCTACCCCGATATATTTTATTAGAAAAAAATTTCTAGCTGGGAAAGATGGCTTCTTTTGAAATCAGAGGCCCACTCTCAAAGACAGCGGACCAGTCAGGGAAGACGGAGGCTACAGGGGAAGTCAAGAGGGTCCCAGTCCCACCCCCCACCCCCACAGAAGAGGACGGAGCCAAGGCCAGGGAGGGGAGGGTCTTGTCCAGTGGGGTGCTCGACACTGGACAGGAGGACTAGAGCCCACCCGAGTTGTTCCTGCTTTCCTTCCCTCACCCCAACTTCAAACAGTCTCTCTTTGCTGTGTCTCTGTGCTCCCTGTGAAGTCCTCCCTTCCCCAGGGCCTGGCTGTGGGCCAGGGGGAGACCTCTGCCACACCAACACCTTGTGGAGACATTGGTGACACAGTCATGGCCGTAACTGTGTGTGCAGGACCATCTCTCCAGGACCAGGACCAGGCAGAGCCTTTGTGTAAATCAGAATAAAAGCACCCCGCAGTGGGCAAACAAAGCCCTATGGGCTCTTGGCTGCAAGTAGTAGATGGCATCTTTGTGCAAAGAAAATGGTGTTCCTTCATCCAGGCAAACTCAGCCCATATCAGGACACATAGCTGGGCAAGCAGAGTAGGCACTGGATTTCATCCCCCACTCGACACATTATGCAGTGCACAAACCGCACAGCTGTATATGGTAGCCGTGAACGGGACCATAGGCTCTGAGAGCAGGGTCCCTGTCTTGTTCTCTCCCATCCCCCCAGGGCCTAGTGCCTGGCCCAGAGTAGGAACACAAAATTATTCAGTGAGTGAATTAATTAATTAATGCTTTAATTTCCAGTTCAAATTTATACTTTCAGAGAGGAACCCAGAAGGGCTAATCAAAGAAGCAGATCTCCAACAGTGGAAATTCAGATGTCACAAGTGTTTTGGGAGGTCAGTTCAGCCATAAATCTTTCCACACAGGAGCCTGCTGATTATGATCTGAACTCACATTCAAAATAGTTTCGTTATGTCCTTCTCTTAATATTTCAGCAAACTTCTACTGTGGACAGTCGTTAAACCTCAGGCCTGGAAGGCTGGTAACATGGTCTAACGGCTTCGTCACCTGGGAAGGGCCTTCTCGTCCTGTGTGTGCCAGAGTAGAGATGCCTTGCTCTGTGAAGGATAAGACCAGTAGGGACAGGGGACCTGAACAGCTCGAGAACAACTTCTGTAACAAAGCTTGGGCTTCAGCTAACGTTTTTTTGTTGTTGTTGTTGTTGTTTGTTTGGTTGGGTTTTTTTTGGTCACTTGAATGAAATTTTAATATTAAAAAGATAACACAAACTAAAAACTATGTAGTAAAGTGTTTTTAAAAATTGATAAAGTAACCCATGAAGAAAATCTATGTCAAGTACTTATAGTACCTGCAATGTAGTAAATGCTCAATAAAAGTGAACCCATAGATCTCTTAGGTCAATATTCACTTGAAATAGATTAACCCACACTTTAAAAAAATCTATGTCAGTACTTATAGTACCTGCAATGTAGTAAATGCTCAATAAAAGTGAACCCATAGATCTCTTAGGTCAATATTCACTTGAAAAAAATTAACCCACACTTTAAAATCAGACACAATCTGATACCGATGAGAAATTTTGCTATATAAAGGATCTTTTGTTTTTACAGATTTCCTTTTAATTGCATCAGTTCTTTGTTGGGAAGCGGGGACAACTCTAGCATTTTTCTGGCACCCACTATGGGCCAGAGATGGTGCCAGGTGCCTCATATTCATTGCTGCATGTATTCTTCCCTGCCAGCCTCAAAGGAAGATGTCTTCTGCCATTTCCCAGATGCAGAGCTCAGGATTGTGGGACCCCAAAGCCGTGTTCTTTCCCTTCTGTGGTGTTCAGAAGTTAACCCAGGTACGGGAAGTGTTGGTTCCATGGTGAATTCTGAGCCAAAATGGCCCATGGTGACCCCATGATCAATGCCAGCTTCTCTGTCCAGACCAGCTTTTCTTTGTCCCGAGATGAACAGAGGTGCCTTTCAGAGAACACTGTCACCAAACCCATTAGTATTTCAGCATCGCCAACAGGGAGGCAGCTGGGCCAGCAAACCGAGCGGGACTGTAGGGAACACAGATGCCCCTGGACGTTCCAGGTACCGCAACCTGCGCGCCTGAAAATGCAGAGCCCATCAAAATATGCCGTTTCCTCGTCTCTAATATGTCAAACAAAAATAATCATGTTTTATTCCCCATCTCCCAAACAGTCCTGTCAGGCCGTAAATTTCTCAAGTTCACTGGGACATTCCTGAGTTGTCAGCTAGTCCCAGGAGTGTGTTTTTGTCACTCTGACGTGACTGTCCTATACGGTTTCCTGTGCGGCCTGCTGCACTGCCCACAGTTCTCCACCAGTAACCCCGAGTGGAGTCCCTGTGCTCTGACTTTTTGAACTGCTAGGAGATCAAGGGCGCCTGCTGCCTGACTCACGTCTGAGTGGTCCCTGAAATCAGGGGCATGGGTGTTTCCTCCAATGGTGTCAGACAAAATGCCCTTTCTCCCTGGGGAGCCCATCCTGGTCCCACAAAAGCAGATATGGCCCTGCTGATCTGCAGGTGCCTTTTGCCTTTGAGCAAGCAGTGACATTTGTTGGAACCACCATGCTATTCCTCAGCTCCACCGTCAGCTTCAGCACGTGACTGAGTGCACCAAGGGGCCCTCGTCCCAGCCTGTGGACACTCAGCCTTTATGTACATATTGAGTGTTGTGCTGTGAAAAGGTTATACTCAGCCATATCTGTCTTCCTCCTGCCCTCTGCAGGGTCCCATGGCCTTCATCATGAGTCATTTGTGTGGACTTGTTCTTAGAGGGGAAGAAAATGTGCTGTGTCTCTAACTTGCTGGTGTCACCCACAGGCAGGGTCATGGCCACCTGGTAGAAGGCATGCCAAGAGGGCAGTTGAAGAGCTCAGCAAACTAGGCATCCCACATGCACAGCTGCCTGGCCTGGGGTCATGCAAGAGGGCACGTGTAGAGAGCAGGCAAGGCATCTAGGACTGGCTACAGAATTTGTAGGGCCCACGGCAAAATGAAGACAAAGGACCCCAGACGGGGGAACAGAAGTCAGTCTCGCCCTTCATGGGCTCACTGCCCCAGCCCACCATAGAGAAGCATCCCTGGGGGCTTGCAACTCCTGCAGCAGGAGGCGTTCAGAACCTGACTTGCATATGAGTGAGGGGCCCGCACCGTACGCACAGTGGTGCTGTCAGCCTAGGACAGGGACAGCCGTCATCATGCCCCACCCTCAGATGCCTGGTGTTGTAGGTCCAAACATTACCCTGCCCGTGCACCCACCCAGGCCCCTGCCAGAGGTGGAGAGCAACAACAATGCAGACCCCTCCCACATCTTGACCCCCTGACTGCCTAAGGTGGAGGGCAGCAGCAGGGGTGAGTAGGGGGAAGCTGCCCAGGGTACTAGGGTGTGGAAAGCAGGCCTCAGAGAGCCATGCAGGACAGGCGAGGATGCGGCCTGAGTTGAGGCTCCAACCTGCAGGCACAAATTTCAATATCCTGTCAG
Organism: Pteropus alecto; assembly: GCF_000325575.1. Classification (NCBI taxonomy): domain Eukaryota; kingdom Metazoa; phylum Chordata; class Mammalia; order Chiroptera; family Pteropodidae; genus Pteropus; species Pteropus alecto. The sequence continues at coordinate 10,516,429 of NW_006443124.1, forward strand.
ACTTCCCTTACAAAACACAGATCCAAAGGTGATTATGAAGAATTTCAAGACAATAGCCCCAGAGCATTAAACCCTAAGCACAGGGTCCCTCTGAGTGTTTATCAGGTGTTTTCTTGTTATTATAATAGAAACAATGATCTTTTTCAAACTTCTGTATCCTAGTCAGAAGAATTCTATGAGATTTTAGGTGCCCTATTTTTTCCATATCACTAAAAAATTGCAAGAACAATACGAAGAATTTCACATATCCTTCACCCAAAGATTCCATTCAAGTTTTGCCAACTGTCCTCATAGAAATTATACTTGTCACCTGTCCTCACCCACATCAATTCATAACAGTTCTTCGGTCCTTTGCATCCTCAACATTTTTAAGGTTATAGGCTGGTGATTTTAATGATGCCCCTGACTTGGGTTTCTCTGATGTTTCTTCTTGAGTACACTGAGGTTATGAATTTTTGGCGAGACTATAACTGAAGCTATGCTGAGCTTTTCTCTCTGTGTCCCATCAAGTAAGAATTGCTGTCAACCTGTCCCCTCCTGGCAGTGTTAACTTTGATCACTTGAACACGGTAATGTCTGCCAGCTTCCTCCACTGGAAAGTTGCTCCATGTTCCTTTAAAATTAATGTGTTTTGTGATAAGGTACTTTGAAACTATGTAAATATCCCGTTATTCTAACTTTCACCCACTAGTTTTAGTATTCATCTATTTTTTTTATTCCTGAATTAATTAGTACTATAGTGATGGCCTAATGAAATTTGTCAATCATTTCTTCTACATTCATTAGTTGAAAATTTACTGTAAGGAAGAGTTTTCTCTTTTCCCATTTATTTGCTCCTTTTTAAAAGTCACTGTGGATTTGTGGATTTTTGTTTATGCAATAGGACATTACCTGTTACTATCATTATTCTCATGCTCAGAACATACCAGATTTGGCCAATGGGCACTTCTTCAAACTGGCTTCTGTGTCCTTTGATATGGTCCATGATTCTTCAAGTGCTTCTTTATTTTCTGGCACAATAAGATGCTCTGTCCTATTCTTAGGCTTTCCCTGCCCCTTCTTGGAATAAGTCATTACTTCAAAGAGCATTGGTTCCCTTCATGGCGAATTGCATTTAGAAACCAAGACGTAAGAATTAAATGTGTTCCTTGCTGTTGGGGTTTTGCTGCTCCCGGATCCTCTCAGAGAAGCACTATAGGACATATATGTATGTGTAGACATACATATGGATTTTGAAAACCATGAGTTCACATCAATACCTCGAATGCTAACCCACCACGGGGTTCATTCTGGCTTCCCCTCTTTTCGTATTTGTAACTCTCTTCTTTGGTGAGAAACCTAGTTCCCCTTATCTTCAATACATTTATTGATTGCTAGGTCCCCCCGTGTGTAAAATAATCTCCTCACCCCCACCAGGCTGCTGCCCCGCTCAGCCACCTCCCAAGTGGGTCTTAATCCCACCTCGCCATCACCCAGCTAGTGCCTCCTAGGCCACCATCCCGTCGGTCCTCTTCCTTGTTGAGGGCCTGACCCTCCCTTGGCCATGACCATGCTCTGCTGCCTTCCTCTTAACTATGAAGTTCTGAAGATAAAAACATTGTTAGAATTTTTCTCTGCTTGGAATAAAAAAGCAGAAGTCATTTTGAAATGTTGAGAGTTGAGGTAGTAAGTGTACTTGTCACAAATCAAAGATAATTTTGTTTTAGTTAATAGAACTTGCTTAGAATGATATTTTTTGATTTTTAATATTGTCTAATTCTGCTACTATAACTAAGATTGGACCAGTACTAGCTACAGAATGATTTCTGCCTGGGTTTTAGGTAGAAATGTGTCAAAGAGAGTAAAGCTGCCTCAGGGGAACAGGACCAGTCAAAAACAGGCTTGTTCTGATCAATGTAAACTAGAGATCAGGTGACTCTTTATAGGTTGGAGACCCACACCAGGGTGGGCCGCCTACAGCAAAGTGTTGCTGACTCAGAAGGTACCTCACATTCGACTCAGTCTTTTTATTTCTTTTATCAGAGGTGGTCCAAAAGAGTTCAGTCACTGACCTTGTATTTATCACCAGCCACATCTATATACTGGGGAAAGTACTGTTCTGGAGAGGCCCCTCCTCTGAGCTTTAAGGTAGAAGATAGGGCCATAGGTTAATGGTGACAACTCTGTCTTTGTCTCTTTTTTCTCCACTGTACTCCATTAATAGATTTCTCTTTACCGTTTAAGTTCCTGGTGATGAAAGAGTTTAAAATTGCTTTAAACATGGAAGTGGACTCAGGAAAATTAAAATAGTCCATCCGGCCCTGACCCCGGCCCTTCCTGAGTCTCCTCTGCTGCGGGAACTGTTCTCATCCACTCTCCAAAGGGCTAACTGGTGGCAAGTTGAAATAATATCCCTGTATTTATCTCAAAGTGGTTTTTAATTGTTGGATTCTATTTTTAAAAATCATAATCTGACTTCTGCCTCTGGCAATAGAGCAGATAAATATTTTCTAAATCTTTTTAAGCGCTGATGTACTGGTAAGAAAATAAAGAATACTTAAGAGGCTAAAAAAGCAAGAGAAATCGAGAACCCAGCGGAATAAAATGGCCGTGAAGCTGCCTTGACCTTGAGGCCTTTGCCAAACTGGGTGAATTTCAGCTTTGGTTTGCACACCCTGCATAATTCAAAGTACCAAGGACAAATCCCAGGGTCTTCCCGTGGTGGAAATATTTTGGGGAAAATCCCCTCGATGTAAACCTGGGACCCCAAAGGTTATATCTGCCGTGGAAGGGTGAACAAGAAAGACACCCACCCAGTCTCAAGGGTGTTGCAGGACAATGTGCTCATCTCAAATCCTGGCACTGAGTAGAGAGATAGAAAGTCCCCTGAAGATGTATGCCGATCTCCACATGGAATGGTAGCTCAGATGCAAACCACCTGGATAGTCTGAGAAACTCCAAACATGAAATTTGGTTTCACCCAGATTCTGATGGAGTCCTTGGATGCCTGACACGATCAAGACAAGCCCATCTTCAAACTGTGCCTCGGAAAGTTCTCACAGATAAATTTCCAGGAAATGTGAGGTCATTTTAAAAAGTCTCAAAGCACCACGAGGAAAAGCACCATGTAAGATCTAGCAGAATCTATAAATAGCAATATGACATGGAATATAAAATATGTATGTTTAATATTTTTTCAAGAATGAAAATATGATTGAAAATCAAGAGGTTTTACAAATGGCCAAAGATCTTTGTAAAAGACTATATGGAACTTCTAGAAATAAAAATGCAAAGTTAAAAACCCAGTGGAAGAGCATAAAAGTAGATTAGAAAAAGCTGGAGAGGGAATTCAGGAGCCGGAAGATGAAGCTGAAAAAAATTACACAGAATGCAACACAGAGAAACCAAACACAGGAAATGTGAAAGAGATGAGAGATATTGAGATAGAATGAGAATGTATAACATATGTCTAATCAGGAGAGAATAACGGAGCAGAGGTAATATTTAAAGGAAGATGGCTGTGAGTTTTCCCAAACGGATGAAAGACAAGAATCCTCACTTCCAGGAAACCCGATGAACTACAAGCAGAAAAAATGTGATGAAATATGCATATTTACAACATAGAGAAACTGCAGAAAACCAGAGATTAGCTTAAAATTCTCCAAAGAGAAAAAAGATGGATTACCTACAAAGGAAAGGAATGAAAAGGCTGTCAGCTGCATCTCAACAAGAGAAGCCAAGGAGCAGGGAATACAATGTTGATTGAGCTGAGGAAAATCTGTGAACGTGGACTTAATTACACAGCATAAATAACTCTTTAGAATGAGGATAAAATCGATATTTTTAGACATAACTAAGAGAATTTGAGGCATATGAAGGAATTGTGGGGAATAAAGATAGAATTAATATACACTACTATCAGGTGTTTAGGTCAGGAAAGGAGTCATTGCGGTTCATATGTTCTAAGGTTTTCATGTGGAGGGTAAAAGTATTGGTTAACTTTAGACTCTGAGTTAATTATACAGTTTTAAATTTATGGAGTAAACAGAAGAATAAAAAGAGTATATTTATTGTGTATATGAGTGGGAAAAAAAGATGAAATAGTTCAAAATAAGGAAACAAAAGTGACAAAAAAGGCCAAAGAAAGAGCTAATAAACAATTTGTTATAGACTATATAAATGAATAATGGTATGTGTATACAATGGACACTATAAGTGAAGAATGAATCACAGGTATATGTAGAGAGATGGATGAAATAAAACATAGGGCAAGAGAAAAAGAAGTTAAGTCTTGGTAGATATAGTATAATTCCTCTTTATTTATAGAAAGTTCAAAAACATGTAAAACAGAAAACATATTGAGTAGAAATACAAAGATGAGCTCAAACTATAAAGAAAAGCAAAAGAATAATAAACAAAATTCGGGATAGTGCTTACCTCTGAGTGGAAATGAGGAAATGGAATTGTAGACAGGAACATAGAAAATTCTAATGAAATGGTTCTTTTTCTTTAAATGGGTAGATGAATCCATAATTGTTCCTTGCACTGTAATGCTTATACTGTCCATGAAGTGTATAAGTATTCTTGTATATCTACTCACTACTCAACAAGAATAATTTATAGTTATTTGAATTTATTTTTACGTGGTGTGAAATAGGGTTCTAATGTCATTTCATTCCAGGTAGAAAGCTAGTCATTTATCAAATGACTGTCATTTTCCCAATGCAGTGGTCGCTCTTATCGTACATCAAATTTTCACATATACTGGGATTTATTTCTGGATCTTCTCTTTTTTACTGTCGAATCTACATTGATTTGTCTATTCCTCAGTCAATGTCTTATTGATGTGACCATAGCAGCTTTCTGGTTTGATGATCTGATATCTGGTAAGGCACATCCCCCTTCACTGTTCTTTTTCTTATTTTTCTTGGTTATCTAGGGGCCCTTATTCTTCCAAATGAACTTCTTAAGATCATTTTATCCAATTCTGGAAGGATTTTCTTAAATTTATAAATTTATGGTAATGTCTCCTCACCCAAGAATAAGAAATGACTTTGCATTTGTTCAGATCTTATTTTATGACCTTCAATAAGGTTTTATAGTCTTTTTCATATTGGTCCTGTGGCTTCCTTGTTAGATTTATTCATAAATATTTTATAGTTTTTATCATTATTATGAATAGAATATTTCCCCCTTTCCCGTTTCTAACTATTTATTGCTAATGAAGAGAAGAATGATTAATTTTGGCATATTTATCATCTATCCAACCACCTCACCATAATTCTCTTACAATTTTAACATTTTTTCACTAGTCTCTTCGTTTTCTAAGTTTATAGATACACAGTCAGTAAAAAGATATAGTTGTTAGTTGCCTTTTCTAAATTTTTACTGATTATTTTGTTTTCTTATTACTTATACTTCCTTTTTAAATAAAAATGGCGATGACAAGTATTCCTGTCTGGCTCCTGATTTAACTGAAACCGTGGCTAGCCGTTTAAGATGATATATTTAAAGAGTTTTCCTCCTTTTCTTTTCCCTTAACATTTTAATTTGGAATGACTACTGTATTTCAAGACTTTTTATTTCTATTTTTGCTCTGGGCTTTTGCTCTGCTTGATCTCGGAGGCCACTAATTTGAGTCTCAATGGTGACTATTCTTTCCTTACATTCCTCTGATGTTTCTCTTTGATTCAAAACTCATGGTTTTCTTGAAAACCCTCTTTTTGCTATACTCACTTCTCCTGGACTTTTGATACCTTGTCTCTGTGGACACCATCATCATTCTCCAGCAGCTCTAGTTCTGGTGGTCCTTTCCCTCTCTGGAGGCTGAACCCTCTCATGTATGTGGTTATTTTCCTCTGCCTGCTCAATGGGGGTTATGTTCTGACACGGAAGTACCTTACGGCAGTCATGTCCCACAAATAGTGCCTGATAGGGGGATGACTGACCCCGAGGGCCTGGAACAGAGAGGTTGTCAGGCCCCTGTAGAGACACCCGGAGGAAACCTCCTACTCTGGTTAGCGTGTGCTCTTCTGGTCTTTAGGAGTAGAGCAGACCCAGCCCATCCATGTAGCCAAGAAAGCCAGCCTCCCTTGAGCCTGAGGCCCAGCTGCCAGAGTTCTCAGCAGCTACATAGCTCAGGTAAGACAGGGGTTGGGAGTTGAGAGTAGAAGAAAGGGAGTATCTATTTGATACTGTGACTAAGCTTCCTTTTGATGTTATCTAGCGCATCTTTTTATGGCTGCTAATCTCATTAAGAGAAAAGGGCAGGTCTTTGAGAAAAGAAATTTATACCCTTCTGATTAGAAAATAATAAATTTTTCTGTGCTAATATAAGGTATTGTAATTGAGCTCCCTTTTTTTTTTTTCTTTAAAAGACTAATCAAGGAGAAGAGTGTGTTATTCTTTCTGGATGTGAGACAAATCTAGACAAGTGATCTACCAAACCAAGATGTTGACCTAGGGGCAACAGCACTTGTACAGCAGACGAAGGGCCTAGAGGAAGGTCGCACCTCCTCGGTGCTCATGAGTCTGGAGTACAAAGTGACGGGGAGCATCACAGTGGCTCACGCTGAGTGTCTCCACAATAATCCTTGAAATAATTGGAGGCAGCCCGAAATGTCATGGCCTTGAATCATTAGCTGGTGGAGAAGCAGGAAAGAACCTGCGTAATAAGGAATCAGCAAGAGAGTGAAGACCCTCGAGAGCAGCAACACCTGGCCCTGCAGCTCAGAGATGCAGGGAGCCCCAAGGAGCTAGAGAAAGTGACAAGGGAGTTTGGTCCCAAGAAGAAAATGACAGCTCTGGTGAAAAAGAATGAAACAGATGCAAACTGAAGAGGCTTTAGGCAAAGAGAGAGAACTTGAGGATAGGAATGTTTTTGGAAGAAGTGCTCTAAAACAAAACCATTTTGTAAAAGACACTTTCCCAAAGGCAAAAATCCTATCACGCTTCACATTTTTATGCAGCTTTTCTTTCCAAGAAGGTTTCTGAAATAACCCTTCAGAAGCCAGCTGAGATTACTTGCTAAGGCAAATAGAGGTAAAAAGAGAACACAGTGTTGTTCTATTATGGCTGGAAAACACACAAGCTAGAATTGCAGGCTTTTATACACATCCTAACATCACAGGTGTGAGGTTATTTTTCCATCTTGTGAAATCTGTATACAATCCCTTCTTGTTACTGATAAGGAAACTGAGGCTCATATGTGAAAGAGACTTGCTTTTGGCAGAACTCAGAAGGAACCCAGGTCTCTGGTCTCCCACCCTGAGGCTTACCACAATCTCCACTCTTTCTCGGTGTGTTCCCATGTCTGTTTCTTTAAAACCATTGGTTTCCGATTACTCAGACCTCTAGCGTGCAATCTTGGGTCTCCGCAGTGTCTTCATCAGAGTCACTCTTGCACCTGGCATCTTCCATAGCCCGCTCTGTGCCAGGCCCCTCGACCTAAGAAGTAGAACCTGGTCCTCGCCCGGAAACCACAGATACCACTCATCCCCAGCCCTGGAGCTGAGGGACTGTGAAGTCCAGCCGCTGTGAGCTCTGCACCCAGGGCCTGCTATTCTGTCTGAGGAGCCAAAGGAACAGGAAATCCCCACTTTGCAGAAACAAGTGCCGAGTGCTGTCAGGCAGCTGGAAAAACGTCCAGGCCATCAGCCTAGGAGCCTGGTTTAGGTGGAGTATGCCTGTGGGTGGGCTCGGGGAGTTAGCTCTAGAAATCATGAGTCAGGTAGCTGCACTGTCATCACATAGTGTAGAGGGGGAGGTGGCATAGCAGTGCAAAGGGCTCTTAGAAAGAAGAGAAACACGAGGGCCTGACCATGGTAAGCCGGCCCAAGGCACCTGTGGGCACCAGGGCCCACGCCCTGGGCTGCCTTTGAAAGTGGACCCTGGGCTCACCTGGCAGGTCAGGACCCTGGTGACTACCCGACACCTCCTCGAGGTATTGAGTAGAGCCTGCAGAGTTTGGGCTGCAGGTCAGTTGTGGTCACTTTGCCTTGAGAATATGATTTCAGAAGCCTTCAACTTGGAAGCTGGGCAGAGTCTACTTGGATCAAGCAAATCCCCCATGTAGAGGACACTGCAAAAGAAGCATTGCCTTGAGATATTGTGAATTGTTCTATTTTGAGTCTGCCTTCTAAAACCAGTCACTACTTCCAATATAAACGTGACCTCTTCATGATGGCAGGCCCCCTGAAGACCGTGACCAGCCCACACTGTGTACATTTATTGAGTCTGCCTTCTAAAACCAGTCACTGCTTCCAGTATAAACACGCTCACCTTTTCATGATGGCAGGCCTCCTGAAGACCGTGACCAGCCCACACTGTGTACATTTGTGTCAGCAAAACCAAATGGCTTACCTTTCAGTCTGATTGATTCAACACAGCACTAATTCTGAATGTCTGAATTGAGCACTTACTGTGTGCCCAGCTCTTGATGTGAGTTACCTCTTTTAATCCTCAAAACAATCCTGTAAGCAACAAACCATTGTTATTCTCATTTTTATATTAGAGGGAAAGGAGGGTAGGGGACTTGTCTGGGTCACGAATCTAAACGAGGGCTAGGAGCACAGGGCTGAATCAGTACCGGGGTCTAACTGGTTACTTGAAACCCAGCCATGTTTACGTGAGCCCCAGGGTGCGTTCTGATGCAGCACTCATGATGGAGAAGCAGCACTGTGTCATTAGATCACACAGAGGCTGACTCCACCTAGCGCCTTTGCCACATGAGCGTTCTCATCTGTCTCAGCAAAGCTGGGCTTGGTGGTTTGGGGCTTCCAAGGAAGGAAATGCCTTGGGTAGGGGGAAAGGGTGACAGTCTTGGCTGCCTACTCATATGCCTACTCAGTGACTTCTGTCACTGTCGGCACTTGTAGTATTGGGAAAATTATCCAAAACTTGGGAATAAGGCAAAAGGAGGGTGGCAAGGCCTCCCAGCATCATATTGAATCATTGTTGAATAGACCCACCCAAGGATCATGCTAGTGGGTTGCATCTTTGTCCACTGTTTACTGCTCATTCTTTCTGGTAGAAAACTAACCCCAAAAGTTATGGTCTTCCTTCCCTGGAGGTCACTAACCAGCTGTGTGCCTTACCTAACCATCTCATCCACCTGCTTCTTCCAACGCCCATGTACCTCTTCCACTTCTCCAAAGCAGCTTTACCCTCCCGCAGGTTCCCTCATTAATGAGTCAAATCTTTAACTCATGCTCACTCTATATTATTCTCACGAGAGTCATGGCTTTAAGTTTTCAAAAAAGATATTTTGTTATTTGTGTTCATCTGCAACCAGAAATAAGCACCTCCAAAAACCCAGGGACATCAGACAGTATTCAGAAAGCTCATTTGTGCTCTGGTTAAATACAGACTCCTTAAGCAGAATTGAGAGCCAACCGACAGCTTAAAGGTCTTTCTTCCTCTCCATGTTCCAGGCACTTCTAACCTTGACTTAGTGGTTTCTTTGGAAGCCAGTTTGTCAGACCTCGGCTTAGGATCTGTGAGCACTACACATGACAAGTTATGGTACCTTTCAGCAATGGGTAATGGTATGTTTCTGTTAAGCTTTGGGACCTGGAGAATTTGGTCATGATGGAGGTCATAATTCTGAGACTTTCAGAGCTAGTCATAATTCTGCTTTCATAAAGTACACAGTTGCCTCGGTTTGAGCTCTGCTCTGTGGTCACCGAGAGGACATCACATCTCCCCAGTAGTCACCTGAACAATTTCAGGAAAAAAGGCAGGAGTGGGGGCATGGAGGCATTGAAGCTGAGAGACACTGTAATGGAGGGAGGGACGGCCAGGTGTCTGTCCATGACAAGGTGTGAGTTCAGGCCTGTGATGTTCAAAGATCCAAGAAAGGCTTCCTTCTGTCACACGGTAAACCTCCAGCCCTCAGAGAAGTTGCTTAATTGGCCTCTGAGCTGCAGGTTCTTGATGTGTGTGAACAGCAGAGATCCGATAGGCCAGGTGTGCCGATGTTGGCTGTATCCTGATGTTGGAGAAGTTCAGACTGTGGACATCTGGCCCCTCCCGGCATCAGGCAGGAACCACGTGCCCGGCCAAGCAGATGATCTCAAATCTGTGGGATATGAAGTGAGACTGATCCAAATCGGTCTCACTACAGCCTACAGCCTACTTGCTATCTGACCATAAGCAAGTCAATCCTTGACCCATATTTCCATATATACATGCCTCAGAGCAAGAACTGTTAGGAGGATCAAATGGGGATTAGGTGAGCTCACATATCTAAGAGGTGGGCATGGTGCCCAGCCCTGGCACGCTGCGGTAAGCAGCAGCTACTTTAAGCACTGCCCTCTCTGGCCGGGTACTAGGATTGCACATCTTCTTGGGAAGAACTGCAGATTTTCCTCCCAACGCATTAGTGTGAGTGAGATTTTACAGGGCAGAGGTGGACCTGGAGCAGCCCCAGCACCCAGGGCACCCAGAGGGTGTGGAGGTTCCCACCGAGGTGGCCAGTGATGAGAGCCCACGGGGGCTGCTCTTCTCCCCACCAGCAGCCCAGGAAGTGCCAAGAGACTTCTGGCCTATAGGAGTGTTTGAGGACGGGATTGCCCTCCAACTCTCGGTTCCCAAGGGCTGACTAAAGGCTCCAAGGAACCAGAGTCACCCCCACTCTCCCTGGAGAACAGTGGGGCAATGCAGCAACTCTGCCTCTGCGGTCACGGCTCCTTACAGACTGGGTCTGCCCAGCAAGGTCTGCCTCGGAGCAGGGCTTTGTAGGCCAGGCCTCTTTCTATGCCAGCCCTTTGCTCTGCACATGGGCTCTAGGGCCCTGGGCTACTCTGCTCTCCCCTGCCCTGGTGCTGTGCCCCTCACTTTCAGATCTCAGGTCAAATCTCCCTCCAACAAGGCTTCTCTGTCCGCCAGGTGAGAGCTGACTCACTCAGCACCGTTTATTTCCTTCCGGGCATTTACCTCAACTCACGTGTGTTTTATTTGTTTGTTTTCCTGTTCACACTCTCATATGTCTTCCTACACTGCCATATGAGTGCACTGAGGCAGTATCCTAATCTTCTTTGTGTCCCCAGCACCCAGAATAGGGTCTGGCACATAGGAAGTGTTCCAAAAATATTTGTTGGAAGAATCGGTGGATGGAGAGAGCTGGCAAGCAGGCCCCCCTGGAGTGCCCCGCTGTCACCACCCCTCCATGTGGGGCATAGAAACTGCACTGGCTGGAGAGCTGGGTCTCTGCCTGGCTTTCACACAAACCCAAATTATGCAGCCACCTCCAAGGCACTTGGGGGGTCTCTGCGATGAGAGAGTCAGAGTGTTCTGACACCTGGTCCCTGGGCCACCTGGGGCAGGCCTGAGAGTATAAGCTGCCTGGGGGACATCGAGAGTACTGGGACCATCACCTCCAGCTCCTGGATGACACACCCCACATATCCGCACACCTCTGTACACACATCCCTCTTCCAAAGGCAAGTCCTCGGCTTTAGATCTTTAAAAACCTGACCACAACCCACAGTATGGGCTGCAACTCTTTGGTCATTTGGTATGATACACGGAAAACAAAGCACATAATTCACGTGTAAGGGGTTGAGTCTACTGACAGGTGGGCACTTGGCTCCTGTACAAGCTCCTTCCGTCTGCAGAAGCTGGAGGCCCCTGCTGTGCCAGGCTAGGGTACACGGCAGGCAGCAGTGAGGCCATCAGTGCACGAGGTGGCTGGTTCTTGGCGCTTTGCATGCCTGCTGCATCCATGTCCCACTGTTCTTGACCCTCACAGGGCCCTACAGATTGCACAGCCACTTTAGAGCCAAGCTGTCACCTCACTGTGGCTTTATGGTGGGGTGGATGGGGTAGTGGGATTTCAGCCCCACTCCAAGGGCCTGCAGGAAGAAGCAGGCCTAGGCAGTGCCTCCGGCTGAGACCTCGAGTGGGGACCTCCCAAGGCCATGTAAGGGGAGGGGGCTCTCCTCAGTAGTCAAGCCAAGGACATGTACTCAGACGGAAATGCTATGCTGGGCAAACGGCACGGCAGCCCGAAGTGGAAAGCTAACGGGCTCCCTGTCACGTGCCACTCAGAGCATGATCCCTGAGAGGCTGGTTTACCCCATGCGGAGGAAGCTGTTACAAAGACTGAGTCAGTTGGGAAGCGAAATCAGCGAATTGCCTGTGCTCTGGTGTGGTCAGCGGTGAGAGGCTTCCTGCTCCAGGTGAAGGAAGAAGACACACTCTCTCCGTGTTGTCCTTCCGTGGGCGTCGCCCGCCTTGACTTGGACCATGGCGAACCCCCACCCCTCCACGTGCACTGCAAGTTGGCAATCCCAGGTCTGTGACGCTGGAATCGAGAATCTGTGCCTGAATCACAGAGCGTGTCTTGAGCACTGACTGATACAAACAGGCGTGTTTCTCCTGCCGCTGTTAACTTTCGTGTAACAGTTCCCATTTCTGGCCGTGTTCAGTAAATTTAATTAGTGCTGAGAAGCAGCTTATTTGGTATGATGATCAGTTTCTAACCTGGGTAAACGACTTTCTTTATGCCTATAAATTAAGCACATTATATCTTTCTCGTGCATCATGGCTGTCCTCATAAACACTGTAGGCAGTTGCCGGCGGTCTCACTTGGTTACGTTTCCCATTACTGTTTTATCACCGTCCTGGTAGGAGAGGGGAATTCATCCTGTTTTAGTAACAAGGAGGAAGTGGTGACGAGGGGCTGTTTAATTAGGAAGCCACCACTTACCAGTGTCTCTGTGACCGAGACGGGACCCCAGGCCCATCGCTATGTAGACGTTCTCAGCTTGTCATAGGTTGCTCTCCGCGGACTGGAAAGGGGCAGGTGCAAAGCTTTAAAGCTACTTTTGCCTTTCTTGCAAATAATTAGGAATCAAATGTTTGCTGACAGCTGATTTCCATGTCAGAGAGAACCTGCGTGTTCTTGACGACTTCCACAAGTGCGGATTGGCATGTTTTCTTAATTCGGGCCCCTCAGAGCACAGCCTGTGGGGAAGGCCTCAGTCATACCTGCAGGCCCATCAGACGTGAGCATTGGAGGTGTCACACACAACGCTGCTCTTCAGAGGCATTCACCGTAACCTGGGCTTACAGGTGTCTCAAAGGAGAAAGTGTCGGGTTGCGGGGTTCGCCCACCACCCCATCCGAGGTGAGCTGGCTTTCTTTTGACTGCCAAGGCTGGATTAGCTGGGCTCTGAAGCCCCTCCTGCTCTGCCACACAGATTCTAATCCCCTTGACCCCAAAAGGCCCACCTCCGTGGACATGCTTCTCCTCTCATGCTGCCATCCTTCCAGTTTTCCTCCTGCCCCCACCCTTGGAAGAAGCAAGGGGAGAAGCAGCCCTCGAAAGGTCTCTGTGTGCGGGGCCCTCACCACCCTTCCCATCCCAGCCTCTAGCCTGGGGTTCGAGCAGTGGCGCAATCAGAGTTAAAGAGACCGGCTTTTAAAACTGCTGTGTTTCTTAAAACCTGAGTGTAAGGAGACCATGTGAGGACAAAGGCCCTGTATTCTTGGGGCCTCCTGAGGCCAGAGAGTAGGGCAGACACTTTAGGACGGAAGTAGGGGGTCGAGTCAGAGAGAGGCACTCTGACTGGGGTGGCAGGAGGAAGTGGCCCCCAGTGGGGAGTTGGGGCTGATTGAGGGAGGGGGAGACAGTCTGAATGGGCAGCACAGCAGGAGCAAAAGAGACCAGAGGCTCCAAAACTTGAGCTGTTTTTTCAAAACTGGGTGATTAGTGGGTGCCCTTCCCACTGCACATGGAAAGTCATTAAAATGGCGATACAATGGCAGTGCTTTGTGTCCTGGCTCTGTGTTGGAAGAGAAACAAAGGCTGATATTTTTAGAGCTGTGTTAGTTTCTCCTAGTAGCCGCCAGCACTTTCTAAAGTAACCCATTTTCCAAGCAGCCAGGAGAATCAGCTAATCAAACACCTTCGGTAGCAAAGCAGCCGTAAACACCATGGGTGGGGGCCTCCAGCCCAGAGCCTCCCTCGCCAAGCACCTTTGTCTCCCCTCCGCCTGTCAACCTTGATAGGAAGATGTGCGCTGGGGCCGGTGAATGCCACTGAACCTTCACGGTGACATGCAAACAATTAGCAGAGTGGATAAAGGAGATCCATGTGCCCGCGTAGGAGCTGCACTTTTACACTGCTCAGAGATATTTTGACCTTCCAGTTGATTATGATTCAAGAAAAAGTCAATATTTCTTAGCTTGCCAAGGCTGGAGGAATTTAAATGAGTTATTGAATCAAGCAGTTAATCTACCGATAACTGATTTTTTTTTCCCTTTCAAATCTATAATGATGAAAAGCGGACTTAACCAAAAACAAGACAAGGAAGTTTTGTTTTTTTTTTTTCCTTAGACATTTTAATCCTAGGGGGTAGGAGCTGGGGCTGAAAGTTCAGTCTTTGCCAGGGCCATTCTGTTTTGCTGAGTATTTTGAAGAAGATTTATTTAAAACTTAAAAGCGAAGACTTCTGTAGCCATAAAATCTGCATTCGTGTTTTAATTATTTGTATTTTGAGATCCCTTTATAATTCTCAACTTCCTGTCTGTTGCCATTCATGCCACGTGGCAACCAGCCATTTTCTGGACTCCTGTGACAGAGCGTAATGTTGGTAATAGATGCTTGCTTGACCTTTCACGTAAGCGTCCTCTTTCAGCATAAGCCGCTCTACCAGCCACCCTGCCCTCTTTGCTGTCCGAGCTCTGGGCGCCACAGCCTGACATCATTATAGGCGTATGTTGGGTGGAGGGGACACCCAGCAAAGTGGCAAATAGGAGACCCAAAGCAGGATGCCATTTTCAGGGCATTCTTGCCCATGGCTTCAGCATTGTGCTGGAAGGGACTGGGCAGTGAAGACAGGCTGCCACCACTGATGACGTGTGTCCTGGAGAACTGTAGTCTGGCCTCACTCCCTTGGGGGCCCCCTATCCTGAACACTTAGATACCACTTTCTCCTTATTCCACACTTCCTCCTTAGAAAGGAAGGCCCTGCATGCCATCCCCTTCCCCTGCACAAAACTCCTCACCTCAGGTGTCCCTAAGGCCAGCCGGTGCTCTCTGCGTGAGGCTATGGGGGCCTCGATTCAGGCCCTCCACTCAGACATGGTCCGTTGGCACTTTGCCACCTCCACATGCGCCCCGCTCCTTCTCCCTCCCAGATGGTCAGTCAGGGTTGTGTCTGAGATGTTTGGTGCAAGCCAGTCATAAACCTGAGCTGTCCACTACAGGGCACTGCTCTAGGCACCTGCAGTCACCTCCTGTCGGAAGGGCAGGGACTCCATCGGCACCCTGAGTCCCCAGGCCTCGGCCTCACAGGCAAATGGAGCCTCTGCTCACCATGACTTGAAAGGGCCACAAAGGAAGGCCGGGACCCCGCCCGAGTGCCTGCAGCTGACCCTCTGTGTCTGTGTCTGGCAGGGCTTTCCGGCAGTGATGGGAGGCCAGCTTCCTGCGGGAAGAAACGGTGCAGCCGCGGGAGCAGGTGCGTGCTCAGCAGGGAGACGGGGGAGCCCGAATGCCGGTGCCTGGAGGCCTGCAGGCCCAGCTTCATGCCCGTGTGTGGCTCCGACGGGAAGTTTTACGAAAACCACTGCGAGCTTCACCGTGCCGCCTGCCTGCTGGGGAAGAAGATCATCACCGTCCACAGCAAGGACTGTTTCCTTAAAGGTAGGAAGACGGCTCCGTGGCCTTACGTTTTTGGGGTTTGCGATGGTTCTTCTAATGCCTTTTGACGAATGATCTGGGCGTGCTGAGTTTGCAGGTTACATGGGTAAAAGTAGAGAAAGAGGAAGGCGGAGGCTTCACATCATGGCAGCAGTGGCATTCTGGTGATGCAGGTTCTGTCGTGTCCACCTCCAGAGGCCCCCCCCGCCCCCGCTGCCCTCTGGAGGGAGGAATCCAGAGAGGCCCGGCTAGGAACCAGGCCACAAGGCAGTGCCCATCCCTCATCTGGGATGGGCCCTGGCAAGGCGGTGACAGGACCTCTGTTTACCCCTCCAGACACATTCGTGTGAATCAGGGGGTCGTGTCGTGCATAGAATGTGGCCAGGCGGACAGCGGCGCAGTGGTTCCCAGCATGGCAGGGTTCCAACTCTGGCCTGGAGTGGCTGCTGATGGAATAGCGCTCCGCGTCTGACCTGGCAGAACACCTGAGCAAGACGGGAAGGCCCCGCAGACGTCAGACTGTCTGTGGAGCTGGAGCCAAAGGGTCCGTACCCTGTGCCGGGGCCGAGTGAGGAGAGAGGGGCAGTGTCCGCCCTCGCGAAAGGGTTAGCGCCTCCAGGGCAGGGCCCGCGGCTCTTCACACACTGACTCACTCTTGGCACCTGGCGTGGTGCCGCACGCGCACCAAGTGGATGCTCAGTGGCCCACAAATGCTTGAAGATGAGAAAGTTAGAGCATAAATTCCCACGTTGATGTGGCCCCACGGAATGGTACATGCTGCAGCCTGTGGAAACATTTGTGACCCTGGCCACACATGAATAAGTTAGGAACTGTGAGAAGGCAGAAGCAGCGTGTGGGCAGATGGGGACATGGGGGACATTGGAGGTGGCAGAGCCCAGGTGCGGTTGGGCAGAGACCTTCCTTGGGGTAACTGGGAACAGAATCCCCACCAGTGCCTGCAGCACTAGCTTCTGAACTGGCAAAAGCTGTGGGGGCCTCACACTAACAGGCCCCAAGCCCCGGGGTGCTGTGAGGGGGAGCATTCTCGGCAGTGGGGCACAGGTCTCTGGGCCTCCCGCAGGCCCTGCTCACGCCTCCTGCACTCACATAAAGGCCGCCTTCCTACCCTCACCCTCAGGCTGTGGCAGCTAGGGGCCCTGGCGTGCTCGGGGCTCTGGAAAGTGAAGCTCTCTGCGACGGCAATATTCTTGGATACTTTCATGGTTGTGCTTATGACACTAACACTGAGGTGCTTCAGACATCATGAGGCACATTATGGAAATGAGACCAAAATGAGCCCGAGAAAAATGCCCCCGGTCTGGAAGCACTGCCCGGCCGTGTGCCTGCCATTTCCCCAGCAGCCGTGAGCACTAAAACACTTGACCGGTTGCTCCAGCTTTATTGGCCATGTTGAAATTTTATAGACTGATGTTCCGTTCTCCAGCTTCCAATATCCCCCGAATTGCATCTTTCTGAAGGTTTTTATTTCTACATCACAGTGTGCACAGCCTCCCTCACCATCGGTTATTCAAACAGCATTTCTCATTTCATGCAAGGGAAAAACAGCCACCACAAAATCCTGTGAGGGATGTGGGGGAGAGCCGGAGAGGATGGGGTACAGGCAAGCAGATTAGGGTTCTACTTCGTGCTGGTTGAATTTATCCACCAAATC
Source organism: Pteropus alecto (assembly GCF_000325575.1). Classification (NCBI taxonomy): domain Eukaryota; kingdom Metazoa; phylum Chordata; class Mammalia; order Chiroptera; family Pteropodidae; genus Pteropus; species Pteropus alecto. The sequence goes on from NW_006443124.1 coordinate 10,533,729, forward strand.
CTTCTGATTCGCTGAGTTCTTCATAGACTTTGTGAGTCGTCACCCCCGCCGGGTGGCAGGGCCGCTCTGCTCTCCGAAGCTGCCTTTCCAATGGGGAGCAGTCCTTATAAGGCTCCCGGAGGCTGCAGCCTGCCTCTGGCACTTCCCAGCTGTGTGGCTTTGGGTGCGTGACTCCACTTTTCTGGGCTTTTCCTTGGCTGTAAAATGGGGCTATGAGCAGTACCCACTTGCAATGTGGAGAAAAGTTCATGAGATGCTGCACAGAAACCACTTAGCATGGGCCGGGCACATTACAGATGTTGGCATAACGACAGCTTTAGTCATCATGAACCTGATTCAATGTGGCCTGAGGCCTAGAGCAGCAAGACACACAAACTGTGATGGGAACGCAGAGGCAGGAGCAAGGTCTGCCCAGCAGTCTCGGCGAACATTGCTAGGCCCAGATAGCTTCATGGTAGATAGAAGGTAGGTGAAGATGTTAGGCCTGATGCTAGGAGAGGCTCCGCTTTCTGCAAGCCCAGCCCCGAGGGTCTGGGCCCCCCAGAGAAGCCATCACGGCCTCATGCTCAGGGACAGCTACAGTCCCTAGCAGGCAGGAGACAGCTACAGTCCCCGCCTGCCTCTCCGCTAGCATGCCCACGGAGAGTGCCCAGGGGTCAATGGTGATGGAGCGAGGCCGGCCCTGAGGATGGGAGTCTGGGCAAGCACTTCCCACCTTCACCTGAAAAGAGCTCCAACAGGAAGCAGGAGGAAAGAGATAGACAGGGACTGAGGGGAAGGTATGAAGGACAGCTTCCTGCACTGCCCACTCCAAGACAGCAGCAAAATATATCATGCTATCTTGAGCCCCTTGATGACCATTTGTCTTTTGTCCCAGATTTCCAGGGACTTATTGATTCAGGAAACTTAAAAACACCTTTTCTTCCCATACAAATAAAAATTCTGAAATCATCCACGTTCCATTCTCTAGTCCTACCAGATTTTAGAAAGAGAAGTGATGACTTTATTCTCTGGGTTTTTTATGCCCCCAGAAGTCACTGATTGGGACTACTGTCCGGAGTGGAGTGTGCCGGGGAAGGGGAGGTGGGGGTTGTTTCTCCCGAGCACAGTGTGGGGGGCACATGGCCTCACCTCTCTGCAAGGGAGGGGAGGCAGCCCCGTTTACAAGAGAACTTCTGGTATCACACTCCAGTTGCCATGGCAATGGAATTCCTTGTGAACTCGGAATGAAATATCACATCATTTAGGGATCATTAGCATGTGAGAAAATCAAAACTGAGCTCAAAAGCATTGCTTCAGCTCGCGATTGCAGCCCTGACACCAGCTCTCCCGAGGTCCCAAACAGGGTTTCTCACCAAAAATCAGAAGTTGGGAAAGATGTGGGATGCTGTATCCCTTTCTTCTTAGAGTCACAATTATCCTCACTCAGCACCAGATTCTGCCAGAATACCGAGCTAGTGGGTGGAATTCTCTGTAACTTTCGCTGCATATAGAGTTTTGTGTTTTAAAAGGTATCTTGTGACATAGGTTCCTATTTGTGTACTAGTTGGCACTTTTGAAATTATTTTTCTGACTTGGTTTCGAATTCACGCTTTATCTCCTACGCTGTTTGAGAAGACAAGATTGCCTTTCAGCAATCACTCACCGTGCCAGGGCTGTATTATCTCAAGTGATACAATGTCGTAGTCGGCGGCTTTCCAAACAAACCGTGAAATCGTGGAAGAAAAGAGCCCGTTAGGGATCAGCTCGAACCGGACCTCGAGCTTTCGCATCCTGCATGCTGCTTGTCAGCCCACTTTGGTACTTCAGAGGGAGTTCCCAGACTCCTGAAATCAGAGGAAATAATTTCCATCTTAGACAAAAAAAAAGTTAACCACACTATATGCTCACTAACAGCTCCTGAAATCAGAGGAAATAATTTCCATCTTCGACCAAAAAAAAAAAGTTAACCACACTATATGCTCACTAACAAATCTTTTTTTCTTAAGTATTACTAAATATGAGAATAAAAACCCAACCTTTTACAAGTTAGCAAGGCCGATATATCCTGCTGCCAAGGAGACTTCTTTTTCCTTTTTTTCTTATTGTTATTTTGTTGTTACTTGTCTTCTCGTCACTTTATAAACATAAATTAAGCCCCGGGGCCTCTAGGGCATTCCATACTTCCCTAAGTCTTTTCTGTTCAGGGAAAGCTACCCATATCTCCAGCTGTGTCGCCCAGGCTCAGCACGAATCCTCCTCGGCTTCCCAAAGTGTGTGAGATTCCGTCACAGGGCCCTGATGGTGGCAGCATCATAGAGGCCTGGGTTTCCCTCTGTCGGAGTGGGTCCCTACAGCAGGGAGGTGCTGGAGCCCGAGGGAGCATCACATGGGAAGGCCAGGCTGAGGGGGCAGTGGGGCACAGGCTCAAGGGCACCATCCCACACCTCCTTGGAGGAGGCACATAAGCTCTGCCTGCCTCATTTACCTCATCTGTAAAATGGAATGATGATCGTGCACACCTCAGAGGGTCATCATGATCTACGCAGGCTGATGGCTATGTCATTGCAAACATCAGGACACATTCAAGTGGCACTTACCTCATCTGTAAAACGGAATGATGATCATGCACACCTCAGAGGGTCATCATGATCTGGAAGGAGTAGCGCTCGGTACGTAGTGAAATCTACTCAGGCTGATGGCGATGTCATTGCAAACATCAGGACACATTCAAGTGGCAAGTGCAAGAGGCTGTTAGACCCCTGCCCATGTGTGGCAATGCTATGTGTGGGCTAAGAGGTTGGCCTCCATGATTATTTAACGAATGACTGGTATTGAACTTCAAATGCTCAAACTTAAACCACTTTCTCAACCTGCCTTGCCTTTTGAAAAGTGATGTAATGAGTCATCCAAGTTCACCCAGCAAGTTAATAGAGAAACAAGTGGAGAATCAGGAGCTGCTGATTCCAGATCTACAAGTTTCTGGAATGCATGACAGGCTCTCAGGAACTGTCAGCTGAGCCCAAGGGAGGGAGTAGCTACCTGAGGATGAGAAGGGGAAGGTCTAGGGAAGGAGCTGGATAAAGGCATTTGGGGTGCATCTTGAAGGGTGATTTACAGCATCCTGGGTGCAGGTGAGAAATACCTGCAGACCCAGAGGAGAGCAGGTCATTAGAATGCAGATTCTGCAGGGCAGGGTACAGCTGGGAATAAATGCAGACAAGCGGGTAAGGGGGAGCTGAGAAAGGCCTGGGTGCCAAACCAGGCTGTGTGAACTCAAGGCGACTGGGTGTAGGATAAGCCGGTCCAACTTCTCATGTCTCAGGGACCTTGACGCCCAGAGAGCACTTGTCCCTGCCCCATGTTGTACAGGCTCTGCCATTGCTTCCGCCCTTCAAAAGCATCTACAGTTTGGGGGCCGTTTGTCCTGCAAAGGCGTGATCACAGCAGATGCAATGGTTTCATTCTTTTCCCCAGGAGACTTCCTAGTGTGAAGGGAGGGCTCTGGACCCCTGGTCGGTGGGAAAGGCTTCGTGGCTGCTGGGCTAGGGCCTTGCTGCACTTCAGGTCAGCAAGAAGCCCAGCTGGGGGCTTCGCTAGGAAAGCTGGCACAGCTGTACCAAACTCACAAGAGCTTCCAGATAGGCCACTCTCCCCCCGTCTAAAACACCGGAGAAGTCCGGGTAGCCCAGAGGCTGCCGGAAGAGGCCAGGGACAAAACAGCAGAGCCCCCCGGATGAGCCCTCCTTCAGCCCTGTCTGGCTTCTTGGCTGTGGCCTCCACTTGCTCTCCAAACCTTTTTCCTGTCTTCATTTTCTTCTAATTTTCCTCCCCCTCCTGCCTCCACCCACTTTCTGCCCAGAGGCCCCTGCTGCTCTCCCAGTCCTTGCAAAGGAATCTCTCTGTACCCAGTACCCTTCCCGGCCTTCACTTTGAGGTCCACAGAAGAGGGTCTGGCCGTTTTTCGCCAAGCCACCAAGCTTCACAAACATTACTGAATGTCCACGGGGGCCGTGGCTGTGCAAGACCTGAGGATGCCATTGTAATCAGGATGGCGGGCCCGATCTCATGGAATTGACAGGTCTCTGCTATCTGGGCCATCACAGGGGGGCTGCTGTAGCCAGAGACACCCCAAGACCTCAAAGGCCAATGGAATCTTCCTGGGCTGTCTTCTGTCTGGCAGCCTCCCCAGTAGGTCTTGTCGTCACCCATGCAAACAGCCCAGGGCAACGGAACTGAAAGTTCACTAAAAGCCCCCACCCCACCATCCCACTGCCAGCACAGCGGCCCTCAGAGCTCAGTCATGCCATTTGTAGCATCTGCTTCTAGGATCAAGAAACATGACTTTAAACAAACATGTGTGTTCTCTGGATAGTTCCTCTGGGTTTTATGCAAGAATATGCCTTGGTGTGAGCACCCTGCAAATGTGCGAGAATGTTATCAGTTCAGCACGTGTACTGTGCTTCACAGAACCACCGTACTTGGGATGAATTAATTACATTCCAGTAATTAAAAACTGCTAATAAGTTATTGAGCTGAGAAAGTCTCGCACAGCATTGATTTCGCTATGGAAACAAGCGGCAGCCTGGAGGCCCCCCCCCCAGTGTTTCCTATTCTTCCCTGGCACCCCCTCCTCATTTCCAACCCCTCCTTCTCAGCGCTCCTCAGTCATCTCTCAGCTGCTGACAGGCTCAGGGTCTCCTAAAGCCACAGGAAAGTGGCTTTGTCCTAGCATCCCTGCAAGTACCATTTCATCTCTCCCCTTCCCTTCTCTCTTAGGTACCCACAGCTTTACCTGCCCTGGCTGCCTCCATTTCCCCAGCTCCCCACCAGGGTCTGAGGCTGGCTTCTGTCCCCGTTAAGATCACAGTAACCTTCCAGATGGCAAGTCCAGGTGGTGCTTTTCAGACCTGGTCTTACTGCATCCCTCCGGCAATGGCATCTGTCAGTCTTCCTACGGCCCCTCCCATGGCTTCTGTGGTCCAGCCCTGACTCTGCTGACCTCTCACAGGCCCCCTCCTTCTCCAATAGCTTTTTTAAAAATTTTTACTAAAGTATAGGTTGGCAAACAGTATTATATTAGTTTCAGGTATGCAACATAGTAACTTGACATTTATACACCTTACGAAGTGATCACCACGCTAAGTCTAGCAACCATCTGTCACTGTGCAAAGTTATCACGCTATTATTGACTATATTCCCTGTGCTGTGTACTGCATCCCCGTGGCTTATTTATTTTATGTATAGAAGTTTGTATTTCTTATTCTCTTGTACCTTTTTCATCCATCCTCTCAGCCCCTCTAGCAATCATCAGTTCGTTCTCTGAGTCCATTTTTGTTTTGTTCATTTTTTTTTTTTTTTAGATTCCTCATGTAAGTGAAATCATACAGTAGTCTCTCTCTCTGTCTGACTTCTGATACTCACCAGTAGCTTTTACACATAGGTTGTCCTGGGGGCCTTTCTTTTTGCATGCACCCCATTCTTGGTTCCAGCCATGCCTCCTGTGCAAAAAAGACCCAACTACATCTTCATCCCTGACCTCTCTGTGTCGCCAGCCTGGACCCTCCCCTGAAGGCCCACGGGCACTTCCCATCCAGTTTGGGCCAAGCGAACTCTCCATCTCCCTCTCCCCTCTGCCCCTGGTATGGTGTCTTGCTCACATAGTGTCTGTTTCAGTGATGGCCCGCCCCCATACACACACACACCCCCACACACACACCCAAGAAACTGGGATCTTTTTTTGCTTCCTTTTGTAGCTGAGCTCCTGCTTCAAAACCCTGCCAAGTGTACTTCCTTATGATTTCTTCATTCCTCCCCCTCTCCTCTGCCTCTCCGGCCACCACGTACATCCATCCCACCACCATCTCTCACCTGGACGACCTCCATGACCCCCAAGCTATCCTCCCAGCTCTTGGTCAGATAGTTCTTCAGACTCACCTTTCATATGGCTTTAAACCTAAGCTTTCCAAGACGAAACTGACCATCCACTCATTCAGCAAACATATACCTCCTATGGGTCAGGTCTGTTCTGGACACTGGGGATATAACAGTGCACAAAAGGGACAGGATCCCTGCCCTCACGACACATGCTGTCTTGTAGGAGAGACAGTAAATAAGAGATAAAGTGTGTTGGGTGGTGACAAGTGCCATGGAGAGGAATGAAGTCGGGAAAGGGGTTAGTGAGAGCTTCTGATATGAGAAGCGATGTTTGAGAAAAGACCTGAAGGAGGCTGGGAGGCTGGGGAGAGAGGCATTCGCACAACTGGGGGAAGAACATCCCAGCAGCAGGAACAGCAGGTGCAAAGACCCTGAGGTGAGAGCTTGGGTGGCGTGTCTGGGGAGCAACGAGGAGTCCAGGGTTGCTGGAGCGGAACAAGGAAGGGGAGAGAGGTCAGAGAGGAAGTCAGACTGGGAGTGAGACATCATCCACGTAGGGCCTTGTTAGCCAGTGGAAGCCCGAACTCTTAGCCCCTGTGCTATACTGTCTATTTATTCTACCGTGCTTACCAAGGGGTGACATTGAGGGAACCATCCTCTTCACCACCACCCAAGGACCCATGAGGGCCTGCCAAGGGCTGGAAGAGATGACCTGTCCAGAAGTTCATGGCCAAGCACCTCCGGGCTCACTGTATCTGAGATAAACCCACAGGGCCTAGCAGATTTCTTCTGTGAGCCCCAAGCTGTCCAAGGTTCTACCGGAACTTCTACCGGGGGGAGGGTCCCTCTTCTAACTTCTTATCAGCTTGCCTATCTTCCCGCCTCACAGGGCGTCCTTACCAGCGGGGAAATGTGATTTATCTTGCTATCCCTAGCTCATTAGAGATGTTCCGTTCATTTTTCAGATGAATGCAAAAATTGATGGTTATATTCTAACTAGAATATATGCAGTCCCTCAGAGGTTCCCAAGTAAAAGCAGGGGAAGCCCGTTGGAGACCCTCCATGCAGTGCTAATCAGAGGGTCCCAGTGAAAGAGGTGATGGATTCCTATGGAGGACCCTGCTCAAAGGACACGATGGATTCTCTGTGATGGGGGCCATCAAGTGTACTGACAGAACACAGGAAAGGAAGGAGGCAGAAGGAGGCAGGGGAGGGGTGACTTGGAGCCTCCTGCCCAAGGCCCTGCACAGAGACAAAGGGTGCCCTGGGCTGAGGCTGTAGAGAACCATTTAAAGCAGCCCATGGCCAACACTTGGGAGGCTTTGGATGATGGTCAGGAGTCAAATGTTTAATTACTGGAGCAAGAAGAAGTTGATGTGGGACTTCTTTAAGGTTCTCCCCTATAGCACCTTCAATTAAGATCAAGTCCCCCTTGTAGCAGCCGCTAAATGATACTGCATATTGAATCTCTGTGCTCAAGCAGTTTATCTAATTATCTGTGTGACAAACTCAGCAGCTGTCAGACCAGCCACAACTCAAATATGTTGGCTCTGGGTCCCTGCCCGAAAGTGTTTTCTGCTTATTAACAGGCTGAAGGAAAGGGCTCACATGCCCTTCTGTTCACGTGGAATCCCTTTCCCATTCTTCTGTCGCCTGGCGGTAGTGTGAGGAGTTGAAGAGGACAGCGGCTGGGAGGATGGTGGGTGCACGAGTTGAGGAGAAGCCTGGGATCGGCCTGTTCTTGGCTTTTGGTCTCACCCTTCCTAAGCCCCAGCCCCTGCAGAGGGCATGGCTACCCAGCCTCTCTGCCTGCTTTTTTAGAGAGTGAAACATTGTGTTTTCGGTCATCTTTTTCTACAAAGAGAGGGAGGAATACTTACCACTGCCAAACTAACTGAAATAAATCAGGGGGGTCTCGCTCATGACCCAGGGAGTGAGAAGTAGGCGCGTGCCGACCTCCATCAGCAGAGAGTCTGCGTGGGTAAACATCCCAAGCCGAACAGGCTCACCGAATGCACAAGTAAGAAGACCACACTGAACAATCCCATACTTGGCCCTGGAGTTGTGTCTTCGGCCAGGAGAGCCAAGGGTCAGGGCTTCAGAAAACTGAAACCCAGCCCTCTGCAGCATCCTGGGGCCTCAGGAACCCCCTGTGGTTCCTTATTGTAGGTAAACTTGTGCCCAGCCCTGTTCCAGGTGCCACGGAGAGCCGGGTCCAGAACACGGAGTGTCCTCGAAGCCCGTGAGAGAGACAGAGCTTTACCTCCACCAGCTGCAGCCTCCCTATCCTCTTGAGCCCTGTCCTCTGCCTTTCTTGCGTTCGCTTCTGCTTTGATGCATTTTGGTCACTCATTAATGAAGGTAATTGGAGTGAAACTACTTTCGAAAAGCTCCTCTAAATGAAAGTAGTAAAATTGCTTTGCTTGCAGGTAATTAAAATCTTCAGACACAGTGAACTCCGTCAATTTATTACAAGGGGTCTGAGTGGTGCATTTCTCTTTGTAGCTGGAAGGAAAGGCTCATCCAGTGACCGGGCAGGCATGTCTGTTTTCTTGTCTTCCTCGGGGAACTTTCATTTCCTCTTCCACTGCTTGTCTTATAGTCCACGCTCACTCACTTTCATTGGCTAAGGTGTGACTCACAGGTCTGGTCCCCAGTGGTCCAGCAAGTGCCTCTCTGAGCCCTGGCCTGTTCCTAACCTCACTCTGCCAGGCTGAGTTCTCTGACTCATCTGTTCTCTCTCTTCCCACTTCCCTCCCTCTCTGATGGTTCACCCAGTGAGTCATGTTTCCATTGATATATAACAAATTCAAGGTCTTTCATATGGGGCATTGTAGAGACCTTCACTTACACCCAGCTCTGCGTGAGCCCTCGTAGTTGCGATTTTAAACTTTTCTCCATCTGAGCCTGTCCACCGATTTGGGGGACCATGGATGAGAAGTGCCTGAGTGTATAGTGGGTCTGATAGCTGAACCTTTCCCAACGAGGGTGATGGTTGGGAAAGGGCCACTGAGAAAGAGGTCTTTGCAAAGCTGCAGAATAAGGAATAGCTCAGAGTGAGGAAGAGGTTTCAAAAGAGGACACCAGAGTCGCAGTGGGTGTGGTGGGTTAGGGTCAGCAACATATGGTCCCAAATATATAGAGTCAGCTTGTTAGTTCTTCTCACTCCGAACTTTCAAGGGTGACTCTCCACTGTTTAGCCACCGGCACTGGTTACAGAGAAGTTATAACCACAGACCCTCCCTGCCCCCCTGCCAGTAGTGACACGGTGTGACAGTAACCATGGAGTTAGCTGTAATTCCCAATCTAGACAATCTCCCCAGGGCTAGGGTAAGAGTAAATGGAGGCGAAGCCTGAAGAGACCTCTTTGAACAAGAATTAAAGAGAAGTTGGCTTCTGCAGCACAGGAGGGGAGGAGTCCCATACCAGAGACGCAGAGACAGAGCATGCTCTTGGGCAAAATTATTACAAGAAACAGAAGCACGGTAGCCAGCAGCTGTGTTCTACTCAAGTCGAAGAAAACATGAACTCA
>NW_006443124.1:10543529-10564740 GCF_000325575.1 Pteropus alecto
AATAATCGCTCTCCAATAGGGAGAACAGACTTGAAACCCTCTCCCAAAATACATTTAAAAAGAGAAAAAAAAATACATTTAAACAAGAGATTAGACCCTCGAGACAGCCAGTGGCCACCGTGGGGTAAAACCACACAGAAGAAAAGGGAATGGCCGTCGCGGTGGGGTCAGCATGATAATGGCCACCATTCGTTGAGATCTTCCAGGTTCCAAGCCCATACTTGACGCTTTATGGGCATCGTCTCATGTCATTCTCCTCCCAGTTGGCATTTTTCTTAGGAGCAAGGAGAGGCCAAATAACTTGCCTGGTTACTGAGCTGGTAAATGACAGCACAGGTACTGGGACCTGCCTTCTTCTCTCACTATACACCGGGGGCCACTGCAGCAGTTAGGAGGGACTTTCCCGAGTGAGAAGAACTTGACCTGAATCTTGGGGAACGAGCGGAACTTGAATAATTAGGCATGGTGGGCAAAGGGCAGCAGCAGAGACGGAGATAATTAATGCAGCTTTGCTAAGCGCCACCGACATCATTCCTTCCTCCCCCACTCACACTTGCAGTGCGTGACTTAATCAGACAACATAGGCCTAAAACTGATCTTCCCCTAAAGGGACATGGATGGAATGTAGAGTTTTCCGCAGACATCAAGCATTGCCACATCTGGTCATTTCAGTGAAATGAATTACATTCACACACATTCTGTCTTGAAACCCTAGTGACCGTCTGCATGTGGCTGTGTGCCGTGACCACTGCAGTGAGCACGTTGCACAGAAAGGAAGTACCCGCACTCCCACGGAGTGAAACCTGGGAAGGGCGGGCTTTGTTCGCAGGGGGAGGGAGACACCCCCATTTCCCGATTGCTCCTCTCTCCACTCTTGCCTCATGTTCCTTCTTACCGGTATCCCCTCCCCGACCCCCAACCCCTGCCACGCTTTAGTAGCATGAAAACCTTGTTTGTATGCCAGTCTTGTCTTAGTAAGCATCCCCCTAACAGTTTCAAAGGCTCTGATGAGAAGGGGGATCTATAGAAAAGGGAAGCAAAGCCCTCTGCTGGGAAACGTGGCTTCTCTCTTTTGGGAAAGGCAGGCAGGAGCCCACACGCTAATTTAGAGAAACAGGTGGTGGGAAACTAGACTCACCCATGAACAAGTGCATCTAGAAGGCCGGGGAAGAAATAACTCAAAGTAGAGGCCCCTCCAGACTTTCTTTGGGTTCAACTCAGTTGGCCGTGATTCTAATCACGAAAATGTGCAGCTAATTTATCGTGATTTTATACTTTTTGCCCTAAGAGACCAGAGATAGGGTGGGAACAGAGGGCAGGATAATATCTAATGTAAAAAGCCCGTGCTACATGCCAGGCCCAGTGCTGGGTATCTTCTCTCATCGATCCTACAGCAGCCCTCAGGATGAGGGCGGTGATTACCCCTACTCACTGCAGGACGGTTCTAAGTGACTTCCTCAGACCTCGGCCAGTCCTTGTCCAACTGGAAATACAAGACCATCGTGAGGTAGGCCTGCATGAGGTCCTTTGGTCGACAGGAGCCAAGCATCCCATATGGACCAGGCCCTGAACAGCCCTGCAGAGGTGCTGACCTTGTCAGGGGCACACCCCATTGCCACTCCACCAGGAAGCAAGATGCTGACTCGAAGCTGCTCAGATGGCAGGCTCAGTCCATGTCCCTGGGCTGCAGATGGAGTATCGAGCTCTTGGGCTCATTTCACCTGCCTCCCCTGAGTTGCAGCCCACCCTCACCCCCCACCCAGCACCCAGGAGTTCCACAGGAGGGTGGAGGAGTGGCCCTGGACCCCAGAAGTCCTCGCCCTCCTTCACCCACCAGTTTTATAGGTGCTTTTTGCCAATGGCTGTTTTCCCAGTAAAGTTCTTTTCTTCCTCCAGCTTAATAGTTTAAACAAAAAACTGTTTGAAATTGTACTTAAACACTCAAATGATAGGAAATGCAAACTCAAGAGCAGGAAAATTAGAGGGGAATGAAGGCACGAGGTAGAACGGGAGAAAGGTGTGCGGGTGGCTGGAGATGGCGGCAGGACACAGAGGCTGCAGGTTAGAGCCTCACGTGACTCCTTGCCTAGGATACCTTTGTCTGGGAACCACACACCTCACAGGCCAGCCACCAGGTTCAGAGAAACAGGAATCCAAGTATTTAATCAGCCGCCTTGATTGACTCTGGCGAGGAGGGAGAACAGGGAGCCATTGTTCTCCTGGAAATGGTAATGAGGCTGCAGCGGGAGACCCGCCTCTTAATAAGACAGCGGCCAATTAACAGAGCAAATGTTTGAGGTGTCCCTGCTGAGTGATGGCATGTCTTGTCTTCTCCCAGGGGGCCGGTCAGTCAGACAGGCAGGTACAAGTCTTCAGTTAATTGGAGAAAAATTCTTAGGCAGTGGGCACTGGCTTGTCATTGAACAGAACCGAGGCTTGTTTTTGGCAAGTTTCTTGGCCCAATCCAAGCAGAGGCATGTCCTTCACATAGGCCCCCTCTCCCCACCCCCATGGAGACTGTGGTTGGGAGTTTCTCACCAGGGAACCTCAAGCTGGAGGGCAAGGCTGGGAACCTGAGGACCAGAGTTTTAGCAGGAGGGAGCTGTGCCAAGCAAACTTTGTCCAGGAGAAGGCAGCTCACCTCCCCATCGGGCTGAGGGCCCGCCACAGAGTCTGGGCTGCAGGGGTGACCAGGAGGGAGTGTTGGATTGGGCCAGAGGAGAGGTTATGACTGGACGACATCTGAAGCTCAGGGTAGGGCAAAGTCAGGAGGAAAGGTTCATTTCCGAATGGCCGAGCAGTAGTGTATCAGTGAAGGCCGCGTGGGCATGTCGGGCCTGATCTAGCTGAGGCCAGAGCCAGGCTAAAAGCGGGAAGCTGACTGAATGTCCACCAGGCCATCGTGGTCTCTCCCGCTCTCTCTTCTCCCCACTGCCCCCTCCTCCTCCCCCCTCTTCCCCCTCATCTTCTCACCTCCCCCATTCCACTGGCCCTCTCCACCCCTCTCCCCAGGAAGTCTGCCTTGTGTGCCCACACTGTCTAAAACAAGTGGCTGAAAAATAACATGTTCCATAGTGAACTGGGAGTATTTACTGCGTGGCACGAGCCACAGCTTTGACTTTTTAACAGCTTAAACAGCTTTACTAGCATTTAGACGCAGTCGAAATTGCGGCTTGTCCGAGCAACCCTGGACATCGCCCCCCGTCGTGAGGTGGGGGTGGAGCCACCACTGCCATCTGACCCTCGGGGGTCCCGCGAGCACGTGAACCCCACGTGAGCCAGCACGTTTGTCTTCGTTGGAGGAATCTCTCACTCCAGTTTTTCAATCACAGTCTGAATCATACATAAGTGACTAACAAACAAGTGAGTTATTTCTCAGTGTTCTTGACTCCAGTTTAAAGTGGGAGGAGGAGGAGGGGACGATGGGCGCTAACAGTCATGCAGTGAGTGTTATTCTCTTGGGATGAAGAGGCGCGCCCCCGCGGCTCCAGGGGCGGGTTGGGTTACGCTGCAATAACAAAATCCTGGGACCCCAGGGAAAGTGTGTTCCCGCTCACACTGCCCATCCAGTGTGGGTCAGCAGTAGCTTGGCTCAGCCTGGTCACACAGACCCACTTCAACACCGGCTTCCACAGTCATCGCCGGTGGCGGACAGGAGATGGTGAGGGAGGACAGTTCTGGCTGTCCTCTGGGGTCCCCACTTACCCTTTAGTCGGTCACGTGTGAGACCACGGATGGATGCGAACATTCCCATTGGACCACACGTCCGGGTGGGAGTACACTGAAGAAGCAGCAGCCACATTCCCCATCACGTCTGGACTCCTCTTTAGTGCTAAAGAAAATCCCCAGGGAGGCTGTAAAACAGAACATCGGGGTCGAAGGCTCACAGTCGTCTCCCCGGGTGCTTCAGAAAAAAATAGTTCCCTTACAGATAGTTTGGATACCTGTTATTACATCTACATTTAACTATTTGCCCGCCAGCTATCCTGAGGATGCAAACAGGAATGACTGAAGCCACAAAAAGAAGCTGTTCTTTGGAGTTTCATATCAGAGCAACTTGGAGTTTTTAGCATAACAAAAGCAATTACATTAATCATACACAAATTGCTTCTTAATGACCAAATTTTACATCCCGGAAGCCTCCAGTGTTTGAGAATACCCACAAAATTTTATAGAAAAGATTCCCATTGTTTTCCAAGATTTCTGCACTCGGCCTGGGGACGGGCCTGGTTTAACAAGCATGTGGGCACAGAAACCTAAGTTTTCCTTGCTATCCCTTGGTACAACAGTAAGCAATGAATTGGGTAATGGGTAACATCATTCCTCCACTGAAGCGTAGGGACCAGGTCTGCCTTGCTCACTGCGGTTTTCTGGGCCGAGCAGTAAACACTTGCCCAGGAGAGGGAGGAGTGGCAAAGAGGGAGAAGGAAGCAAGCCTGTTTTCACCTTGGTCCACGGAACAGCAAGCAGTGGATTTCAAAGCCCAGAAGGGACCGAGAAAACCTCCATGAACAGGGTTTGGCTCTATTGCTCAGATGCCAGGGTCACCTATGGCAGGGATGTGCCTGGGGGTCACAGAAGTTTTCCAAGGCCATGCCCGCTCCCCCAGGTCCCCTCTTCCTTCAAGGGCTGACCCCTGAGTCATGGTGACACCCTGCATGTAGTGTGCCCACCTGCAGCGCTGACCAACAGCACATTCGTAGGATTGGAAGGCTGAAAACTGAATCTTTTTCTCCATTCTTTATTATGAAATAAGACAGACAGAAGGAGATACAAAACATATGTGTGCAACTAAAAAAATAATCATAAAGAAAAGAGCCATGTTTTAGGAATTAAGCTGTGCTTTAGAAACACCCACTCCTTCCTGTGCCCCTCCATGTCCTCCTCCCTGCCCTGGGGGTGACCGCTGTCCTCTCTGACACCTGTGATCGTCATGTTCTGGCTTTTTCTCTTTTACATAGTTGTCTCACCTAAATATATGTTGAAACGTGCTTTGCTTTTTCCTACTTTATATTTCACATAAATGGAACCGTGCTGTAGATGTTCTTTTTTGATTTGCTGCTTTCAGTCAACACTGTATTTGTAAGACTCACCCATATTGAGTATAGCTGGAGCTTCTGCATTTGCATTACTGAAAATCCCTTTATATGAGTATACCACAATTTATCCATTCTACTGCCGATAGCCTGCATCAGTTCCCACGGAAGGCCGTTCCAAGTGATGCTGCTGGAAGCATTCTCCTATATGTCCGTCCCTTGCATGTGCAAAAGTTCCTCCAGTGTATGTCCCTAGACACTGTGCCACTTTAGCCTTACTGTCTACTGTTCTCCAGAATCCTTGGCCAGTTCACCCTGAAAACAGCAACGTATAAGAGTTCCCGCCCTTCATGTTACTAATGCTAATGACAGCTAAACATTTTTCAGTTTTGCTGGTCTGGTGGGTATGAAATGGTGTCTCTCTGTGGTTTTAATGGATACTTTCCTGATTACAAATGACATTAGCATCGTTTCATGTGTTTATTGACCGTTGTCATTTCCTATTTTTTGCAGTACCTGCCCAAGCCTTTGGAACATTTTTCTATTCAGTTGTCTTTTTTGTATTGATTTGTAGGAGTTCTTTATATATTCTGGATATTTACTCTTTGTTGATTAAGTTTATTACAAACATACTCTTCCAATGATGCCTTGACTTTTCACTTGCTCTTGGTTTCTTTTTAAGGATAGAAGTTCTTAATTTTAATGTAGTTGAATTTATCAAACTTCCCCTCATATTGCAATATAGAAATATAGCAAATCAACATGTTATACACCTTAAACTTACACAATGTTATATGTCAATTATATCTCAATTAGAAGAAAAAAAAACTTTTTCCTCGCGGTTAGTAAATTTTGTGTCCTTTAAAATAAATTCTTCCCCGCTCCCAAGGCTGTACATTATTCTTTATCATCGTTTACTTTATAGTGTTTCTTTTCACATTTAGTTTTTTTAATATATAGCTTTATTGAGATGTAATTAACATGCAATTCAATTTTCCCATTTAAAGTGTATGATTCAATAGTTTTTAATATCTCCACAGAGTTGTACAACCATTTTCTATAAACAATTTTAAGACATCTTCATCACCACCAGAAAGAAACCCCGTACCCATTAGTAGTCACTTCCCACTCCTCCCCCAACCACAGCCCCACCTCCCCCACCCCAGCCCTAGCAAACATAATGCTATAGATTTGCCTGTTCTACACATTTCAAGCAATTTGTGGTCTCTTGTGATTCGTTCCTTTCATTCAGCATAATGATATTGAACAACCTTCCATGTGATTATTGGCCTATAACAACACCTCTGTTTTGTAGCAAATGCTCATATTTTCAGGGGCCTATCGTGGAGCCCTTTCCTCTGTTCAATTGATCTATTCCTATACCAGCACCATACTGTCTTAATTTCTAGAGTTTTAAAATAAGTTTGGTGTCTCGCAAGGCAAGCCCTCGATCTTCCTCCTTGAGAGCACCACAGCAGTCCTCAGCCCTTCACACCATACATAAGCTGTAGAATCCGCTTGTCAAGTGCGAGCCCACACGTACATGGGCCACCCACAGATGCACGTGCACACCCAATTGGAAATTTTATTTGTATTGCGTCGAATCGATGGGTCGTTCCAAAAGTGGATTCCCGGGTTTCTATTTTAGTCTACCTGGAATTAGTTTTTTTGTGAATGATATAAAGTGCAGGCCTAGTTTTACTTATTTTTTCACATGGATCCCAACTCCTATTAACATCGTTTCCTAAAAGGTCCCTCTGTTCTCCCACGGTTCTACAATAACACCTTTGTTTTGTAGCAAATGCTCATAGTTTCAGGAGAATGGACATCTTTCCATGACTGTGTCTTTTAATCCATAAACATACTATATCCCTCCACTTGTTTACATCTAAATATCAATTTATGCAAACGGTATGTCTGCTCTCCCCGCCGTGGAGCTTTCAGAAATTTACATTTTCTGCTGTCTCCACTCCTTTGTCACAAGAGTTGAGCTTACTTTAAAATCTGTCTACGTGAGAGGAACAAATTAACCTTAGAGTCTATTCGTGATAGAAAGGCAGATTTCCAGATAGGTATGTGTTTGGGGTAGCTGCCTCTAATGGATCAACTCTACCCAACAGGAGCAAGAATAGAGGAAGGCACATTTTTGTCACAAAGGAGCACCTACCTTTGAAGCTCCTCCACTACTTTTTACTAACCAGTTTGCTTCCTTTCATGCTTTCTCCAACATTCCAGCTGTTTTCTGACAATGGGAAACTAGCTCGAGGCTTTGCTATTTCAATCAAAGCAGAAAAACCTTGATTGGGTTGTATTTTTTTTTTTTTTTAAGCAACCACTGTTGCTTTCTTTTTATTACTGTTGTTTTTCTGATGACAAAGGTATTATATGTTATTTGCAGAAAATTTAGGAACTATAGAAAAGCATGAAAGAAAAATGGAAGCTATTTATCATCAGAGAGAAAAATGGATAATATTTTGGTATGTAGCTAGAGTTTTTTCTTTGTGTGTGTGTGTGTGTATATGTGTGTGTGTGTGTATGTGTGTGTGTGTATAGTATGAGCATACAAACACACCTATGCACATACTTTTTTCCCTAAAAAATAGCACTTTTATAATCTGATCTCTTCACTCAGCATTAAGTCAAAACACCACTTTCTTGGGCATAGGGCCTGCAGCCCAGGGAGGGCAGGTGGCTGCTGCTCAGGAGTTCGCCGCAGGTCAAGTCAGCAGAGCATTCCTTCAAGAGAGGCAAAGGCGTTGAAATCAAAACAGCCCCTGCAGCTCTGCTTCGTATAAACATTTTAAATCATGTATTTGGTTAGGTTGTATGCCAGCTCACTGGTGGAACTCAGCCCACTCATTTTGAGATGGTTGGTTTAGGATTTTGATGGTCTCATGGTTCCTTTCATCTCAAAAATGTTGGGATTCCAAGATCTGTCTCCCAGTCTGTGGCCCTGTGCCACCTGGCACTGTCATAGGCCTGACTTGTTGATCTGAGGATGTTTTGTTTAACTGCACACCAAGGACGTAGTCGGAAGGGTCCGTGTTTAACCAGGACGGTAGCGCTGTCACTATGTCCATGTAGAAGGGAAACTGTTAAAAGTCATTCCATCTTCACAACTCACTTGCACAGAGAAGAGAGGATGAATTCAGAACTTGTCTCTGGTGATGTGTCTGTGTGCCACGGGAACCTGCCCTCCTCCCTTCAGCTCCACCACCGAAATGAACCCTCCCTCGAAAGGATCTTAGTGTGAATAAACTGGTCTCCATAATCACTGAAAGGATTTTAGTGTGAATAAACTGGTCTCCATAATCACTGCATTTAATTATAAAATAAACTCCTTTGTGGCCAGGCCAGTAAGACTGAGTGTGGGGTGGTTGGGGGACGGGCAGGGGCAGAGCCTTGAAATCACCTTTTCTAAGCTACCACCAGGGTGGGCTCAGGGTTCCCTTGCCTAAATGCCTCCATTTCAGGTCCAGCAGAGGCAAGTGGCTTGGTACCCCCTCTCTGTGCTGCTGGGTATGCTCAGTGCAAGAGGGAGGCAGGGCCCAAGGGGAGAGACTTTCGGGCTTCTGGGAGGGTGAGGGTAGTTCTGAGGTTCTGTCAACAGCCCTATTTAAGCCAACATAGAGAAGAGCATCGTGTTGTAGGTAGACCCAGACAGAGTTTCGTGCTGAAATTTGGGGACCATCTGCTGCTTGGGTGCTTATGCTGGCCACCCACCTTAGTGCCTCACCCAGGCAAGGGGCACTATACTGACAGCCCCCTGGGTGACCATTAACATAGAAGGGTGGAGAGCTCTTCCTATGACCCAAAGCCCTTCCTGGAAGGGCTACACTATTTCTGCCAGGAGCAGCTTGTGCGCGAGCCAGACACACAGAGCCACCTCCCTCTAGGCACAGTTAGAATTCCCTGCTTGTCAGAATCATGAATCCCCTTCTCTCCCCACTGGAAGCCCAGTTTCCATGAAATACCACCTTTGAAAGGCAGAGTCCTGGGATCCTCCAGAGGGCCGGAGAGCACTGTTTGAATGTGTCCCAGTCTGTCCTGTATACATGATGCGAACACTGCATCACCTGACTTTCATTTGTCTAGTTTATTATTCCTACTCTAAGTGTCACTCAGAACTGGTCCAGAGTGAAGTAGAATCTCTGGGTTGTTCTCTCATTGGCTTTTTCCCACCTTTAAATGTCCATCCCTGGCAGCCTGGAAACAGGGTTCCTGCGGCTCCAAGAGAGGTTGTTGGAAGGCCTGGCGAATGGTGACCCAGTCCTCATAGAGACTTTGAAGGAGGGAGGGGACACCCCACTGAGCACCAGCACCCTCTGGGCCAAGCTGAGTCAAGCATTCTCTCCTTGGTATCACGTGTTTAAGGACATTCTGATAAGCAGGTGGACTCCAGGATGGGGAAGACCAGGAGAGCATATGGTGTGGGGCCTTTGTCATCCATGGGACAGTAAAACAAC
This sequence comes from Pteropus alecto, assembly GCF_000325575.1. NCBI lineage: Eukaryota > Metazoa > Chordata > Mammalia > Chiroptera > Pteropodidae > Pteropus > Pteropus alecto. The sequence continues at coordinate 10,553,032 of NW_006443124.1, forward strand.
ACTGATGACTTTCCCCAGTGGTCCCCAAAAGCCCAGCATGAACATTGTCTGAACTGTCTCCAGGTGTGACGGCCTTCACTGGAAGTTTGATGTGATAGGTTTGGGCATCCCGACAGGCGGACGTTGAGACTGTGAGTGGGTGGCAGGAGGCAGATTTCAGATACCCTGCTCGTCACTGTCATGAAGCTCGCTTCCTCTGTGGGAGCAATTTCCACCATAAAATGGTGAGTCTTCCAACAGCTGGGGCTGTCTGTGTGACAGGGAACGGGCCTCTAGTCCCTGGGGTGCTCAGCAGAGGCTAGAGGCTGCATCTGTCAGGGAAGAGAGGAAGACTTTCTGCCCTGGGACAGAGGTCGATGTCACCTGGAGGAACCCCCAGCCTGGAGCCCAGGTGTCTGCTCTAGTAGATATTGCTGGACCTCGGTATTTTTGAAGCCCAAATCAGTTCACTTAAATGATGCTCTCATAACAAGCACTGCTTGGCAATGGGTGATGGTGTGCCTATATTTTTCCATGGCACTTCAAAGGGCCTGAGAACAAAGGGAAGATGGCATTCTTTGTCTTCCAATTGATATTTATGCACATGAATCAGCTGCCACTTTCTGTTTTATTCAGTGGCTCTTCAACTGTACAGGAGCCCCCCGCTCAAAGAGTTCTCACGTTGTACAGACAAGCGGCAGCCTGGCCTTAGGAACACCCAGGCAGTTTCTCACCCCTCAGGCCTCCACCTGCCACCAGGAGTCCCATACCTCTTCAGTCATCCTCCTTCATGGGTGCTTTAGGGACACTAACTAGCCCCAGCTTTAAATTTCATGAGAACCATATGGGAGAATGTCCTCAAAAGCAGATGCATTCAATGCCAAGAATACCACCTGCTGTGAGGACAGTGAGGAAGCAGAGCGGCTTCCTGGGGCAGGGCTCACCTGGGCAGTGGGTGCTGAGGTCCAGGCTGGGAGGGCTCATCTCACCAAGCCCTGCGAGGCTGCCCTATTTTGATGGCTTGGGGAGTGGCACTCCTCTGAATGCCCTGGAGCTGGCACAGTGGCCTTGTCCCTCCATGGGCCCAGCTTGCCAACATTGTTCATGGCTACCTGGGACCCAGAGAGTCAGGTCCAGTGCTGGGCCAGGAGAGCTGCCTCTGTGTCTCTCGTCACAGGCCTGATGTCAAAGCTCGTGTTCGTGCTGAGAGCCCAGTTTGCACCCAGTCATTGATCTAAGACAGAGCAGCCTCTCACCCCCGGATCGACTCAGTGCCCCAGCCTCCTCTTGGCCTCCCCGACCTGTCTCTGTCACTCTGTGGAGCCAATCACCTCAGGCTTTCATGGGTCTTCCTTAGGACTCCCTGGCATTGTTTGCTTCTCCCCATTCCAAAAGCCACCGCCACACCTTCCCTGGCTGGGAGCCTCTCACTCACCTGCTGCCACAGCACATGCCACCCCAGTCTCCTCGGCGTCCCCCAACACCATTTTCTCTCACTCCCCCATCTCGAGCTGGTGAAACTGTAAAGTCCAAACCCTGATGCCGCCTACACACCAGCCTTCCTAGCCCCAGGCAGCTCCCTCTCGACCTGTCCTCATGCACCTCCACCTGGGAGCCAGATCAGGCAGGTCCCTGACCACCCTGGCTCACCCTGGACACAGAGGACACAGACCTCTCCTGTCTCTCTCCAGGGCCCTCTCTTCCTTTGGGTATCCTCCACCAGGCTTCCTGTGGGGACCACGGCTAATGTTTTTAAAAAATTAAAACTGTCCCAGGGATAGGCTTCTTAAATGATCCAGTTGATTCACTCTAGTGGGACTGGCCTGGGAGTTAGATGCCAAGTGATGGGCTCGTCTCTGGCAAAGTGTCAGTCAGTCTCGGCCCCATCTCACTGCCAACCTGCCAACCCCTTGTCCAAGTTACCTTGCCATCCCCTTGGCCACAAGCTGAATCTTGGCAGCAACCATCTCCCTTCTCCACATGGACAGGTCAGTCTCATCAGGTGGACAGAAAATAATTAGGGCACGATCGAAGACAGTGCGCGCCCAGGGGGCTGTGGGGTGCTGACCACACACACACTAAGGGTTCACAGGAGATGGAGCAGCAAGTGCGGGGGGCCAGGAGGTTTCTGGGAGACGTGGAGTTGGAACCCAGCAGGACAGTCTTAAGTCAGAGAGGCAGGACCAGTCTCAGCAAAGGGGACTGAGCAGCAGGGCCTCACTGTCGCCTGGGGAGAGAAGAGATGCTCTCTCACCTCTGTCGAAACATAGCTGTCGTGTGTCCTTGCCGCCAGGGTTCTGCCCTCAGCTCTGAGGTTCTCTGAGATTTGGCAGGGGGGTGTTCACTATGCCCTGCTGATGCCAGATGACTAGGAGTCCATCCAGGATATCGAATGACACAAATGCCATTTAGTGGTGCCATTTCAGACACAACATGCCAGTTGGTGTCTCTAATATCTCACTGTGTAGGAGGTGCCCACCTGTCGTAATGGGGCCAACCTGAGCTGAGCTTTTGTGGGGAATAAGCAAGCAGACACCAGGGTGGGGGGAAGTGCCGCACTGGGCTGGGTGCCGGGACCTGGCGTTCCAACCTCACGAGGTCATGATTTGAACAAACGTGGTCCCCCACCCTGTCCCCTGACAGGTGGCCTCATTTTCTCCTGTAAAAGGAGGTGCCAGCCTGACTGTTTTCTCTAACCCCTTCCCACCGTGACATGCCGTGACTGTTCTGTGAGTGGCATTACATGTCTCAGTGTGGTTCTCAGCCCAAGTCCTGCTGAGGAGCCACAGGACGAAGAAGCCCCAGGGAGGTGACTGACAGAGGGACGGTGCTTGCTGCAATTTAGCAAGACACCAGTTGCCAAATACAACAACTTGCATAATTGGCATCTTGTTTTATTAAGAGGCATGATTCTCTCCAGCCAATTCTCAAATGCCAGATGGGCACTGAGATTTGGAAGATATAAAGAGATTAACATTAACAAGGAAAGGACAGACTTGGGTAGCCCAGAGGCTGGTGGCATTCAGCAGGCCACGTGCAGGTGTGCCTCTGCCAGAAGCTCCCATGGGACCCAAATCAATCCGGAAGCCCGTGTCTATAGCTTTCCCATCTATTGGGGTGGTCACCTATATTTGGCTCAAGACTGGATTTTCCCACTCTAAGAAAAATCCCTGAAGTGCCGTCTGCCGGAAAATCCCTTTTTACAGAAAAAGCCAGTTGGCACAAGGAAAAATCCTAGCCTGCCAACTGATCTTCACTCAGTGAAATAAAATGATTAGGGTGGACCCAATGCAAGCCGATAACATGTCCACAGTGGGGACAGAAGAAAAGGACCCACTGGATTTTGGCTTGCAGAATCCAGGTGATCTAACGGAAGCCAAGGGGGGTCAGATTGTAGGGGCTCCCGCTGCGTGTTCTATTCATGTGCGTTTGTTTCCTGATTGAGTCAACTGCGTGCGATATGCTTCCTGGGGCTCACGAACTGCACTTTCTTGCTCTTCCTCCTGCTCTCTGGACCTCAGTTTCTACAGTGAGATAATCCCCAAGACCGCTCTAACTTCTGATACCAACTGCACTAGTTGATAATTTGCCACAAGGGCTCACAGAACTCAGAAAAGCCAGTATACTCAGGGTTGTGGTTTATTACAGCAAACAGCCAGGTAAAATCAGCAGAGGGAAGAGGAATATGGGGCAGAGTTCAGAAGGGTTCCGAGTGCAGAGTGTCTGATCCTTCTCTCCCAGTGGAGTTTGTGCATGGCTCTCGCTTCTCCCGGCAATGATGCGTGACAGTACATGTGGAGGACTGCCAACCAGGGAAGCTCACCTGAACGTTGGTGTCCAAAGATTTTATCATGGCTCCATCACATAGACATGGTTGACTGCCCCTGTGGCTGACTTTAGCCTCCAGCCCTTTCAGAGGCTGAGCTGACACAGTGTGGCTCATGGCCGACACCATAAATCACATTGTTAGCATAGACTACCTGATGGGGCCCATTGCAGGTCCACCAAGACACTTATCAGGCAGGACATTCCAGGAGCTTGGAGATCACCTCCCAGGAGCCAGAAGGCAAAGGCCAGGCTCTCCCTGAACGAGACTGATCCTTTCCTGCAGTATTCATCCATACAATGGTGGGGTTGGTCAGGGTGGTCTCCTGGTTCCTTCGAGGTCTCCGACTTGGCGTCTCGATCCTGCCTGTTGGGCCTGGGTTTATCAACAACAGGGTGTAGAGAACAAAGTTCTGGTTAATGAACAAAATGCGATGTGAAATCACATTAGGTTTCTATTCAGGTATATCCCGTATTGCCTGTAGAACTGTATTTGATTTGTTCTCTCTCACGAGTCCTGGCTGGCAGGCCCTTTAAAACCATCAGCTTTAATGTCCTTTCCTGCTCGCCTGATCTTTGATTCCAAACTCCTAGAGTGGCCGGCTGCAGAAAACCCCACAGTGGAGGGAAGCCTGCCTCCTTGCACTTCTTAACGTCTTTCACCGTCAAGGTGAGGGGAGAGCTGAGGAGAGAAAGCCTAGCTCAGCCACGGCCACTCAAATGACTCTCCTTGCTGTAGACCGAAATCTGGTATGAACGTGCTCACAGAAAAATGTCACATGCCGTGGTGGCGAAGCCTCTTCACATCGGGAGCCTAAAACTCAGGGTCTGATTGGAATGGAATTAAAACAACATCGGCCTTTCATGATGCTTTGATTGGATTCCTAAAACACTTCTAAGAATGAAACGTACCATGGCTGTTTCTTTGTTTACCTGAGAGCTGAAGGGAGACATTCCGGGCCCAGATCTTCCATAGTGTTTCAAGGAGAACACTTCCAACAGCACACATTTTTGGGTGGTGCTAAAAGCAGTCTCACTCCACTTCGTAGGTATATAGATACATACCTTGGGTTTTGGCATTGGCGTTGCTTCCTGTGTTGAGTCTTCACTCATTGGGCGTCTTGGCGTCCGCTTCTCCTGTGCTGCCTTAAGCGGGTATGCAGTTGGCTCTGCTCAGCCCTCGCCTGCCCTGAGCTGTCCTCCACCTGAGTCAGCCCCAAAGAAGCCAACAGAGTCATACTCAGGACGGGCCTTCGAGGGGAGGACGTCGAATCACAAGGGTGGTGTCCTCTCACCCTGATACTGTTCGGCTTCAACGCTTCGGTACAAATCCAGGTGTAAGTGCATCGTTGAAAGCGTTAGAACGCCCTGCACCCAAAAATTAAGCAAAGGGAACTTTTTTTTTTTTTTTTTGCTTTTGCTTTTTCAAGGTAGGGCAAGTACTTTAAGTAGGCCTAAGTTCAAAACTTAGATCTCGAAAACAGTGTCATTGCTATAAATGATGGTGCTGCCTTGTGCTTGTATAAGAAACTTCTATTTTCAATTAGTCACTTGCCGTGACTTTGAATGGATAACTGCAGTGAGCTAAAATCCTGGACAGTGGGTCTCACCCAGCATTTTCTGTCACAGGAATGTGTGTGACGAGTCCAAGAAGGCATGAGGAAGGGGGCATGTGGAAGCAGACAGATAAAAGTTTTCAGTGACCGATGTGGAGTCTGAACTATGGGATTATGTTTTAATAAACGGCAGTGTTGCTTTCATTCTTTCTTAGTTCAAGCTACTATAACAAATTACCATAGATTAAGTGATTCAAACAACAAACACTTATTTGTCACAGTTGTAGAGGCTGGGAAGCCTGAGGTCAAGGTGCCAGCAGGTCCTGTGTCTGGTGAGGGCCTACTTCCCAGTTTACAGATGGCCATCTTACATACTCACAGAACAACATAGAAAGCAAGTTCTCATGTAAGTCTCTACTTATAAGGTCACTAATGCCTCATGACCTAATTATTTCCCAAAGGCCCTACCTTCAAATACTATCATTTTGAGGTTAGAATTTCAACATACAAATTTTGAGGGCACAAAAACATTCAATCCGTAACAGTCAATAAAGATTTATTGAGGACCTGCTGTGTACTTGTGATTGTGCCAAACGCTGGGGATACAATGGTGACTGTGACAGACTGTCCTTGGCCTTGAGTTGCTTACATTTGAGTAGAGTGAGACAGAGAATAAGCACATGAACAGACAAGTATGATAAATGATAAGGACGCTAAAGAAATGTAAATAGGGTGATGTTTCAGTGAGGGTTCCATGGTTAGGATATCTTGGGGAGGCCTCTGTGAGATGACATTTGCGTTGAGAGCTGAACGTTGAGAAGGAAGCAGCCCTGCAAAAATCTAGAGGAAGAGTGATCTGTGCTGAGGCTCAGCATGTGCAAAGGCCCTGAGACTGAAAGGAGCTCAGCATGCTCAAGGACATAAAGGTCACCATGGCTGGAGCATTGGAAGTGAAGTGAAGGGTGGCGGGAGATGAGGTCAGGGGAGGAGCCAGGAGCCCAGGCAGATGGGGCCTTGTAGATGATGGTAAGGAGTTTGGGTTTCCCAAGAAGGTGGAGTAAGGGGGGAGGAGGAGCCCCTGTCTGCTAGGGGTAGCAGAGGATCTGGGGACTAAGCCTCATGGCTTCGTCTGCTCCCACCTGAGCCTGTGGACATCAAGACACCTGAGCTTTGCTGGCTGCTAGATGCTAATGCAGACAGTGAATGTTAATACCTACGGCCCTGGTTCGACCTTTTCAGCACTGGGTGTTCTGATTAACTGGCCAATCTCCCTCTTCAGCACATGTGGAAGATACTTTGTTCAGAAGGAAGTTGAAATGGCCAGCCCATCTAATAACAGAATATTGAAAAGGTCACAGCAGTACAGCTGAGTCCTCCAACCTACAAATCACAGAGAGTGTCTGCTCAGATAACTCATTCTCCTGACAAATCAAGGAGCAAGGACTGAAGACTGCACAGCTGATTAGGCTCATTGGAAATCAGAGAGCCAGGGAGAAATCCATGGGAGAGCACCACACCGCTGCCCCATGTAGGGAGTCAGGGCAGCAGGGGTGCTGATTGACAAATCCGCAGGTGGGGAGGTGTGCTGCCCCCTAGTGGCCACTCGAATGACAGCAGCGGCCCGAGTTGAGCTGAGTTGGAAGGCCCAGGGGAGCTGGCACCTTGTCCTGACTTTAGGGAGGGAAGCTCCGAGGCCATTAGTTTAGCTGGAGGCCTTTTCTATTTTGCCACAGAAGTATTAAAAAGCACCTTTTCCTAAATCATGGCTAAGTAAAACACTTGCCATGGAAATCCCTGAGGTTCTATGTTTTTCCATTAAGGATTTTTTTTTTTTTAATTAGTTTTTGCCAGGACCGGCCTTTGGAAAAAGAGTGAGCAAGAATCCGCCAAACTCAGACTCTTCATGAAATGAGGACAGGTTTATGGCTTCATTTACTAAGGAGTTTCACAAACAACGTTCAAGAAAAATTACTGATTTAATTAAAGACTACGCAATTGACCTTCTGCGTGCTCAAATACAGGCCTTTGCGAGGGCTTTCCTCAGAAGTGTATCTTCATCTCCGAGGCAGCGGCCACGGAGAATCTTAATAGATCAGCGAAGCTAGATTGAAATGGAAAGCTTACCTTAAAAAGAAGCCTAAGAAGATTAAGAGAGGATGAACATCAAAAATGACTCTGATAAAACCACGATAAAGAACGCTAGAACCGAAAGGGAGAAACAGGATACACAGAATATATTTTTTTCAACCGTAGGCACAAAGATTTCAGTGGGCTTCGGAGATAAGGGGGCCTGACATTTTGAGCACGGTTGATTAAAAGCTTTTTGGCACAAATGCTCATTTTCACTGGGGGTTGAGCACAAAAATCCATGAAGTAAATTGAAATTCTAAATGCTAAGAGAAGACTAAAAGATTTACTGCCACAGATTCAATTATGTGGCTAAAAAAAATGTACCATCTCCTTCAGGACTCATTTGGGCGCCAGCCTCATAACGGCACAATTTCCCAAACGATGTTTGCTAATGTGTGTTGGGGGAATGACTCCTGCAGGACGGCCCTGGAATCTTGGTTACAGGACCTTACGTCGGGAGCTGGGGGCCCCTACACAGGGCAACCCCCACCGAGTCATCCCTTCACAGCCCCACTGCCACCCAGACTCAGAGGGTCCTTGTCCACCGGAAGCACTCTGGTGTCCCCTCAAGGGCCACAGGCCTTGAGACAGCAGGCTGCACTAGTGACCCCCACAGCCCACAGAACCTGGCTTTAGAGATTAAGAGCAGTCCAGAACCTGTACTCGTAGAGACAGAGCCTAGTTCAAGATGTCCCTGCTGGGCTATGATGGAACCATCCACCCGACAGGCACACTTGGTTCCATATTTCTGAGCTGTCAATCTGCCTTCGGATGCTGGCCTGTTGTGTACATGCTGGCTCTGCCATGCTGTTCAGTCGGAAGGGGTTATTTAAAGATCTGTTTCCAGCAGCACATTTAAGGCCCAGAGGTGGGCTGGAATCGGCAGGAAGACCAACGAGTTATTGCAAAGTGGTGTGTTAATTTAATGCCTTCTGCACCAATGTCTATGAATTAACCTAGCCATAGAAATTATCGCTAGCTCAGTGGGGGGTGCTCTCGGTGGTGAGAGGGCCTACGCAAAGCTGTGAACCGCTGATGGAAAGACGGGGAGTTCAGTGGTTTCAGGCAACCCTTGGTGTGTGAGAGTACCACTGCACCAGGCTAGTGGGGGCTCATTCCTGTGTCTGTGGCCTCCCAGCTCCGAAAGGCCCCTCGGCCCACAGCCCAAGTGTCCTCCTGGCTGGAGCACCGAGTAACTGGCCAGAGGTTCAGGAAGAACCTTACTCAGCCCCCTACATGGATGCTAAATGCTGTCGTTTTACAAGAAAGGGCAAAAGAGGTGACATGAAAAGGTAGCTGACATAGTTAAAGACTTTGGTGCCAGGTTCCTGCTGGCTGCAGTGGTCAGAGAAGACATCCTTGGGGGCCAAGCTCGGGCGGGAAGTGGTAGGAGGGAAGTCATCTAGGGTGGGAGTTTCCAGGGTTTCCGGGGAAAGCAAGGGTTGAGGGGCCTGTGGTGGATGAGCACCCCCTTCCTTATGTTCTCCAAAGGAGGAGCAGGGCCAGAGCTAGAAGCCAGCACTTTCCAAAACACCACCACTCCATGTTCCTCCCCCACCCCACAGAAGCACAGGACTCTGCCCCCTGGGGGTCTGGCACCCATCATTGCCGTTTCCAGCCACAGTGCCGAACCAAGAGGTTTCTATACCTGTTGTATTTTTTTTTCCCTCTGTGGATCATCCAGATTAGTTAGAAAGAGAAAAGAATAAAAAGGGGCCAATTTTTTCTTGAAGAATGGTAGAGTAGACATATGACCCCAAAATGGAGGTAAAACAAGAGTAAGAAGAGAATTAGTGAAACAAAGGAGGTTTAAAACAAGAGGTTGCAAAAGCTGGCCCACCAGAGACAGGAGGAAAGGGGTCCGAAGACCAGAGTTTAGGTTCCAGATAGTAAACTGAGATAAAGTGGAAAGGAAAAGAATTTAAAAAAAAAAAGAATGAATTTTATAATTAAGTATTTGAAAAGGAGATAGGTTAAATAAAAGTATGAGATGAGGGTTTTTAAATATAAAGTAACTAGTCGCTGCTGAGAAAAAGAGAGAAGAGGAGGTGACTGGAAGCGTCTCAGGAGAGAGTGAGGGAGGTCCAGGGAGGGCAGCAGCCCGGCCCGCCGCCTGTGCACAGCTTCCCCTCCTCCCTCCTCCTTTTTTCCCCATGCCTAAGGGGCGGCATGTTCCATATCCGGTGGAAAGGGAAGATCCTTCATGCACAAGCACATAGCAGGCCCAGAGGCCTAGTGCCTGCACCCGTCAGAGGAACCCAGAGGACGTAGGGAGTGAACCCCTCGAACGGGCAGTATGCACTGGGTGAGTGAGAACTAACCAACGAGTACACAAGGGAACAAAAACAAGGGAACTCAGGCGTCCCCTGACCTCTTTCGGGAGGACCGACTGGGTCCCACAGGCGAGTCTTCGAGCACTGGCCATGCAACTCTTTCATATCCAGCTCCCACTCTTTATAACAAATTATTCGTAATACCCCCTTTACAACCCCAAAGTGAAAATTATAGATGATATAACCTACTTACACATAATTTCGAAGTAGGATGCCTTAATTGAAATATAACTGAAAAGTATAAGGAAAGTAATTTCTAGTAAAATACTACATTTTTCAAAATGTGGGTGCTCGTGCAAAACCCTGAAAATTCATAATGAGGGAGCAGATGGCAGCATGAAAGTAACCTCAACAGATGCAACTGATTCAGGTGTCAGGTGTACTGAATTGGCAGCTCATACCACAAACAACATGTTGCCATTGGCAACGAGCTAGCAGGGAACAGCTTTTGGTAAAGTTCTGAAGAAGACAATGTATACTCTTCCCTTGGTTTTCACAGTAGCTGTAGCCCAAATCCCCAGTCTGTCAGAACCATGCACAGGATGCTTTATGTTTAGGTATAACCAGAATTATGTTCTAGGTTCAAATAATTATAAAAATGTTTTCACCTACCTGGATATCCAATGAGACATTCAAGGAAATGGGGACATACGACAATTGATGGTTGTGAAGAGCTATCTACAATGCAGAATGTCTGGCATCCCTGGTCCTTGCCCAATCAATACTAATGCCACCTTCCTCTGTGCACCACACCCCCAGTCCTTGTGACAACAGAAAATGCTCCAGAAAAACTGCTAGGAGACAGTTCCGCCTTACTTAGACCCACTGTCAGCAGAAGAAACTTGGCTGAACAAGAAGACATTTGACAGCCCCCTGGGATCTTCTCGAGATTATCTGGGTACACATTCCAAGCCTCAGAAGTTTCAGGGGACATTTCTGTGGTGAAAGAAGACATTTAGGAGCAAGAGTAAGCAAGCCTGCCAGAGAGACTTGTGTGTTTGGGTCCAGGCAGAGAATAGTGAAATGGATCTCGTGGAGACTGAAGACAGCAGCTGGAAAAGGGGAAAGAGATGCAGGCTCCAGCAGGAGCAAAGACCACGGAGACAGCCCGCCACTGTCGCAGACAAAACAGCAGATGCCAGAAGAAAGGATGCTTCTCAATGAGAGCAGTTAATGAATATAAAGAATTATTGTCGTCAGTCGTAAAATCTCAAGATGACAGATAAAGGGTCGTAGGTAACCCAGCACGGTTTTCATCTAGTTATTAGAAAGTGTGAGAGGGAAGCCAGGACTGCTACCAGCTGGAAGGTGAACCCCTCCTTGGAAAAGTTATGAGAGCAGAAAGAGGTGAAGAGTCATGTTTCAGATACATTCCCAATTGTAAGGACCCAGAAAAACGTGAATCTGATGTTCTTCTTACTCTGGCTCATTTAACTCATTTCTAAAATTGATTTCTTGCTCGGAGCAGAACTTTGAGGTTTATAAACTCCAAGGAGAAAAAAAAAGTTAGTACACAATTGTGTTATTGTGATTGAATAATTTTATTCTCAAAGATTTAATTCCCCAAATTTTGTTTTAGGATGGCAATTAAACTGTCTGCGTTAAGGGAGTATCACTCGTGACGGCAGTTGGGGACCGTGTCAGAGAATGGGGCCCGCCACCTCAAAAGGGATGAAGAGTCTTTTTCATTTACTCTGGAACTGTATTTATTATTTGTCAAGCACAAATGCATTGCTGCTCTTAACCGCCTGAAATTAAAATGGAATTCGAAAATGGATCCTCTCCTTTGAGCTTATTTTTGTTTTTACTGAGCATAATTGGATGATGTAAAGAGAGGTTTACTTTTTAAATGTGTCATCTCTCATTTCCCTCAAGCTGGTATCACA
>NW_006443124.1:10564762-10619869 GCF_000325575.1 Pteropus alecto
GCCTAGCTTACTTTTCCAGCCTCTCAAATTTAGTGAGCTTAAAGCGTTCACGAAGAACGAAAGCCGGTTTATTGCAAAAGTTTTTTTTATTGCCTGAAAAATAAGTTCTAAGAAACATAAATAGTAACATGTATGATTTTTAACTTGAGATTGGAAGCGAGAATATTTTCAGATTCAGAATCTACAAAATGATCATTGGGCCAAAACCCATTTCCATGCGTTAAGGTCAGCTCTTGGAGCCAGCTTTGAATTAAACGACGGGTTCTTTCTTCCTTACCATAAAACAGGTTTTAAAAGGTCAGGAAACGGCTAGTTGCTTCTAAGGGAGAAATAACCCAAAGTTCTCCCTCATATTTTGAAAAAAGTTAAGGTTGTAGTTGGAGTGTGTGATGGAGGTAAATGATTGGGGATGAAGAGCTGGGGAGGGCGTGTATTGACCCTGAGGCCCTGGACATGGTCGAGAGGGAAAGGCCCCTGAGCCTCCAGCCACAGTTAGGACCAGATATTTCCAGAGCTGGGCTGTAGGACAGCAGTCCCCAACTTTTTTGGCACCAGGGACCAGTGCTCCTATTGGAATCTGATGCCTGATGAGCTGAGGTGGAGCTGAAGCGGTGATGCTAGCGCTGGGGAGCGGCTGCAAATACAGATGAAGCTTCACTCCCTCACCTGCCGCTCACCTCCCGCTGTGTGGCCCTATTGCTAACAGGCCACGGACTAGTCCCTGATCCAAAGCTTGGAGGATAGGGACCCCTGCTATCGGAAAGTCACTCTTCCTGGAACCCACCTGCTGGGGTTAGAAGCAGGGATCATGGGGCTGGCCCTGAGGCTGGCTGGAGCTCCGGACGCCTGGCTCTCCGTCTGTCCAGGGCAGTTTTGAGTCCAAGACCTGGCCCCACAGAGGGTCAGAGAAAGTTCTCCCCATGGAGGGTCAGAGAAAGTTCTTCCACAGCTGTCCTGCTGTCTCTAGCTCTTTAGGAATGTCCCTGAGAGGAACACTGACCCACGGCCAGCGGAGGAGCAGAGAGGGGAAGGGTCCCAGGTCAGCGTTGAAATCGAGCTAAAAGGAAATGCTGTGAAAAGCAGAAAAGGGGCAGAGGAGAGGGGAGGGGGTTATATTAATCAAAATGAGCTCTAATTCTATACACATCAAAACACTAACATTCCCGCTAATAAGTGGATAGATTCAGGGATTTATAACAAATGTATCACACCTGTATAAACTACCACGCCGATAAAGAGAACGTTTCCATCACCATAAAAAGCTCCCCCGCCACCCTTTCCCGCTCTCACCCCCATCCGCCAGGGCAATTACTAATCGGGTCTCTATCATTATAGATTAATTCTGCCTATTCCCAAACTTCTTGTAAGTATGGTCGTACGGCGTGTGCTCTCTCACGTCTGGCTTCCTTTACTCAGCTGAGCGCTCTGGAGATTCGTCACATTTATTCACCAGTGCCCTTAGTCAGTCTTCACATAGCCATCGTATATCACACTGTGGACACCCCATGAAAAAGGTAAACATGGTCCCCTCCTTCTTGGGGTTTACCCTGCACCTTCCGACCCAGCTTTTCTGCCACCAAGAATCTGTCCCAAGGAAACCATCATTATCATAATGGCGCCAAAAGGTTTAAGTAGCAGCATGGCATACATTAGTGAGAAAATCTTACAGAACCAGGGACTCGGTCATCAATGATAGAGGGAAGGGCAGAATCCTACCACGTCGTTGCCGATCGTGCTCTGGCTGCTAGGGACACAGTGACACGAGGAAATGCTGACAGTAGGTTAGGAGTAGAAAGGTTACAGACCAGCCTGTGTAGGATGATCTTCCGGTGAGAATTTCCATTTATTACGCTAGCAGGACGCTCACCCTGGGGTTGGGACTGGAGGAGAATTGTTGCCTTTGGGTGCTTTTCTTTACATTCCAACTTGTCTTCAGGCACCGCGCGTCATTTTATAAAAAGGGAAAGCATTACACGAAAGAGAAGCATCCCGGGAAAATTCTTTCATCTGAAAAGAAGCCTTGAAAACATTTGCAAATCCATCACCCTGCTGCAGGCTTGACCTCAGAGAAAAGGAACCAGGATAAGTCAAACCCTGAGAAGGAACAAAACCCCAGCTGAACAGGCACCATCACCCGAGTGAACCCGAGGTGCCTGAGGATCCAGTCAGGAGAGAGGGCAGAGCGGACCGCCCCTGCCTCGGGGGACGCCCAGCGTGGGGAAGACAGACAGCAAACAGGGAGTTATGTGGGGAAGGGCAGGGCACGGGGACAGCACCAACAGGATGGAAGTGGGAAACTGCCGGAGCTATCCCATCTGCTCTCAGCCCTGGTCTGAGCTAACGGCGCCCACGTCAGGCTAGCAGTCTTTCCTCCCCAGCTCACCAGTGATCTGATCTAGCTGCACTGACCAGTGGCTTTCGGGTCCAGGCCTGAGGTCTGCCCACTGGTCCCCAGTGTGCCCCAGCTCTGCACTCATGCCTTCTGGGCTTCTCAGAATCTGGGGTCAATGCAGCATTAGCTGGGCTCTGTGTGCACGCTCACCCTGGACTACAAAACTGACCTGAAATTGAAGAGAAGCTCAAGTGCCACTTTATTAGCTCTGCTGTGAGCAAATGCACTTTAGAATGGACTGCTACAGGCAAGGAGCTGTGCACTGTGGCCTAGAGGGTCTCATGTGCACGCCCAGCATCCTTATCAAAGCCCCAGAGGAAGATTCAGGAGACCTCTTTCTGAAGGCTCTGTGAGCCTGCGTATCCCTGCGAGGCAGGCCGGGAGGCAGACCCAGGGTGGCCAGGCCTGAAATCGTGACAGTGGGCCCTTCACTCCTCCTTCCCTTGAAGTTTCTAGTCTCGAGGTGTCCCCGGCAATCGCTCTTCATAAAGTGGCTTCTGGTCTCCTGCTGTCCAGTTACCACCACTTCCCCACTACAGACTGCCGCTTCGCCTCTCTGGCACCAGTTCCCCTCTAGAGAGTATGGAGAAGTCTCCTGATGTGTGTCGAGGGGCCTCCAACCTGTCCCCTATGCCCTGGCCTCTCCCTCCCCACAGGAGGTGGTTGGACCTCAGGTTGGGGGCTTGGCCCTGGCCACCAAGGCTCTCCAGGACATGCTTCTTCCTCTCAAATGGTAGATGTACCCTCCAGGTACCTCCTCCTGGAGGCCCTCCCAGACCCCACCCCCAAATCCAGGTTCAGTGCCCCTCTGGGGTATGCCCAAAGTGCCCTCTGGGTGATGACTGCCGTGTCCCCAGGGCCTGGCACACGGTAGACATGCTGTATACGTTGTTGTTGAATCTACAGTAAATAAGAGTTATTTTGCAGTGTAAATAACTCTCCCCAACATATCTGCTTTGCAAGACTATGCTTTCAATTATGAGGATTTGTATAGATGGGCCCCCATGGCCTTGAAGGCCTCTTGGGACCTAGGCCCCCATGGCTCTGTGAAAGGCCTTGAGATTCTTTCTTTTAAAAGGTAAAATGCCACCTTTACTGGAATTGCCCAAGAGGCCTTGACACCCACCCTCACTGCCTCAGACAGTTCCTGACATGTCCTCCCCCAGCTGGGTGTCAGGCTCAAGGCCTCAGGGATGCAAATGGGATCTTGGACCAGCCCAGAAAAGGGCCTGCTGAGTCTGAAATAAAAAGATTAGAAACCCCTTCCTGCCCATTAAAACCTAAATAGCTGGAGGATTTATTTGCAGCCTTCTTTTACAACTAAATTTGGCACTGCTACTGCTGGTTCTAAGTTTCTACTCGAGTTTGGCATGCCTCCTGAGCCCAGAGATTCAGTCACATTCAATTTAGTTCCATGCTAAGTGTTGCTTATTTGTTTTCTTCTCTCCAAAACTTGATAAGCCATCTGGGAATATCCATTAACATCAGCATCTAGAACATGGCTCCTCAACTATTCCTGGTAACAGTCTCCGCAGGCTGCTGAGCCCCTGCCCCAGTGACTGTGTATTCTGTATTTATTTCCATCCTTTTCACATGCAAACTACTTACTAACAGCTGCTCAAGGCCAGTGAAGTCTACACCATAGGCAGAGACTGCTGCTGGCAGTGGGGCTTCCTGAATTCTCTCAGCAGTGGACAGAGCCCATCATCAGCATGACAGAAACCAGTGGGCACAGAGCAGGCTCGAGGCCCACGCCAGCACGGCGGTGACATTTCTCACATCCACACTTGCACATTGCTGTCATCCTTTGGCTGTCATCAGTCTTTCACCGTTTGGTAGAAAAATAGTGCTCCCAGGGCTGCGTGTTTGATGTAGGGAACATGAAATCTGAATGGGCACCGCCTTCGCATGAAAAGGTTGTCACAAAGCCATCAGTTAGAGGGCTGGTGCCATGCCCACTTAATAATATTAGTGTCTATCAGTGGTCGCACTGATCACTTGCCCAGTGCCCAGGCCTTTTCTAGCCCACCCTCTGCGGTCCATCTTGGGCCAACAGAGGCTTGAGTCTGGTCTCTGCACACAGGCGTGTATGTGGCCTCACTGAGAGGGTGAGATGATTCCTGTGGTAACCAACAGGGCCAGGCGCCGGGTGACCACAGGGCTGCTGGAGCAGGAGGCAGAGGGATCTGGGCTCGGGCCATCCGGGCTCTCTATGACCTCCTCTCCATCTCAAAACTTTGCTGTACACTCAGCCATGAGGACCGAGCTGGGAGACTCCTGGGTCTCCCCAACAGTCTCCATCCTGCTCTGAAAGGGAACCCTTTGTAGAGACAGCTGATCACGCTCCCATTTCTGCAATAGGGATTTACTCTCCTTTGCTCCGGGATCACGTGCGGCCAGCTTATGGGTGTGTTATTCTAGCTCCTTCTCTTTTCACCCTGTTTAGACCTGGGCAGCCATACAAACTCCGCATACTTTTTTTCCCACCATCATTTCTCTCAGACCTTGGGAGAGTCCTGCATAAAAGGGTCGTTTCACAGGCTTAGTTCCAAGAGCCCTGCCCGCGGCCTCACAGCAGGAGCAGAGCCCAGAGCAGATGGCCCCCGAGCCTGCCCACGAGCAGAGCGGCCGTGTTTTTTCACAGGCCCACATCTGGTCTTCTGCCGCTGGTGGTCAGCGGCTCCAGCTGGTCCTGAGCGGGAGACAACCAAGAAGGACGATGCCACCTGCATCGCCCAGCAAGTTTGGGGTTCCTGCTGCTGCTCAAAAAAAACTGAACTCCAGGAAGTACAGTGTAAAGCCTGAGACCCCATGGCGAACAAAGTCCCAGCAGGCAGCAGGCTTCCTCCTGCTTCTGTGGTTGTTATTTCGGGCATGTGCACGCGTGCGTGCGTGTGCGCAGCTCCACAGTCTCCACTGCAACACTGACAGGTGGCAACTTTTTAAAGAAAAACGTCCAGAAAGTGTCAATCTGTCATTTTATGACTCCAGTTGCCACCCATTAAGCATTGGTCCCTCAAAACATCCGTGCAGCACTCGTTCACACTCCAAGTTGAGCTTGAGAAATGACGCCCCACATGCCCCTCCCCCCACCAAACCCCAGGGAGGCAGGAAGAGAGCCTCGCCTCCTTTTGGATGTGGAAGGGACCCCTCATGGACCTTCTCAGCCTGGTGAGCAGCCTGGCTTCAGCCCCCGATCATGGCTTCCTACTCTGCAGAGAGGTTATTTGTCACCAAAAATTCTATCCAGAGTGGAAAAAAAGTTCAAGAAAAGTTCCCAGTGGCTCCTCCCACAGACCAGGGTGCGGTCCCAGTGCACTCATGGCTTGGCTATGAAGACCATTTACACCAGACACTGAGCTCACCAGAATACTATATATTTCTACTGTGGGGAAGGGTAGACAGGAGGGTGTCTGTTTGTAGTGGGGAAGGGGGGAAGAACTGTGCAAAAGAGAGCTTAAATGTTCATCTTTCATACTGAGATGTTAATAAATAATACCTAACACTTAAGAAAGAACAAGTAGAATGTTTTTTTATGTTAATTCCAAAATAACCAAGTAAAAACGCTGAAAGGGATTGCCTCTAGAGAAGAAAAATGGAAGGGAGGAACAAAGGCTTGCTTTTGTGTTTTATTAAAAGCCTTAAGTAACTATTGGACTTGAAATAATGGGCTTTAAATTTTTTAAATTATGGGCTTATGTAACTTTGTTTAAAATACAACTTTTTAAAGTATGTTAAATATTTAAAGACAATAAAGAATAGGAATCATCCTGATAGAACTAAATACTCTAAAAAAGAACCAAATGGAACTTATGAGAAAAAAAATTTAATTGCATTATAACTAAGAATTCAAAATATATATTAGCTGAAGAGAGAGTTAATGAATTAAAAGGAAGTTGAAAAAATAACCCAGAATGCAGCATCCAGAGATAAAGAAAAAGCAGCTAAAATATGGGTGACAGAACGAGAAGATCCAACATACATCTAATAGGAGTTACAGAAGTTGAAAATGACAAGAGTGAACGAGAGTCACATGTTCAAAAATAACGGCTGGGAATTTTCCAGGATTGAAGAAATTCTCTAATTTTCAGGTTGAAAAAGTAAGTTCCAGGCAAGATGATTAAAGCAGATCCGAGATTAAACAAATAATGGCAAAACTGTAGAACATCCAAGACAATGAGAAAAGTTAAAAAAAAAAAAACACATAAAAAAGACTTATTACCTACAAAGGGGACAATACTTAGACTGGCAGAAGACAACAGCAGGTTGTAGAACACAAGGGAGTAACGCCAGATATCGCAGGGCGGCCCCAGACGGAGGCAGCAGAAATACGGTGGGGGCGGTGGAGCGATCCGAACACAATTCCCTCTGCTTATCTAAATGGGAAGTTTATGTAGGGCGAACGCTGCTAGTTGCTTTCCAGTATCCATCTCCTCACCTCCCTCTTTACTGACAGATCTCTGAGTCATCTGAACACATCGCCATTCAGACAAAATTCTACTTTCCCGCAGACTTCCTCATCACTGAGTTGGCCTTGCAACTCCATTCTGGCCAATCCGATGAAGCAGAAGTGTTATGGGACAGTTCCAAAAGCCACCTTACAGAGAAGAGGGCATGACTTCTTCCATCCCTTCCTCCATGTTGCTGCCTGAAGGAGGCTGTTTTGGCTGGAGCTCTAACTCCATCCTGTACCATGAGGCCAAGGGCCACACCCAGGGGATGGCAGATTGGTGAACTGGGGCGACCCGGGTCAATGACATGTTAGTGGAGATACCGTGCCAGCTCTGAATTTCCTGCCTCTGGATTCTTTTACGTGAAAAAGATAGCAAAAACTTCAAGCTCGTCGAAGTCACCCTTTTCAGGTACCTGTTACAGCAAATTTAATTTAACTGATGCTGAAAAGCTTTTGACCCTAGGAATGGAAACAGGAACCCAAACCTTGGGAGGAAGCTCGAGAAGGAAGAGAGCACGGGAGGAGACAAAGGACGTAGCTGGGCCTGAGAGCCTGGGGCTGGAGGGAAGAGCCGCTTGTGCTCACAGAGCAAGTGCTCTGCCCGCAGCAGGAGTCCTCCTGGGGCAGGAGGCAAAGGTAGGCAGCCGTGGCTCCAGCACGGCAGCACTGGGCCCCCAGGGGCCCCACCTTAATGCCTCCAATAACCGCCACCCTGGGCAGGTGCATGACATTCCCTCCGAAAGCAAAAAAGATTCAGTCTACCCCATGGGTCCTTTACAGTGTGACAACTCAGAGTTGGCATCACAGCATTACATTTCAAAGTACTGAGCTGTGTTGGCTTTGCTCCTAGCTTCTTTGGTGGAGTGGGGTGGTGTCTTATAGGTCAGTGGTTTCTGCTCTATTTGAATCTCCTCAGAGAGCTGGGCTGCAAGGAGGAGGACTTGAACACACACACACACGTACAGGATTCCAAGGGGGGAGCAGCCTTGTCCTCAATTTTCTAGCAATTAGAAGAGCATTGTGGGTTTTTCCCTCAGCAACACTCCTGCTCCTCTCTGGGTGTGTGAGTCTCCCACAGAGACAGGGGTCTCCACCCTGCCTGCCCTCTACAAAGAGGAGTGAAGTTGTCACAAAATGAGTTTCATTTTTTGGCCTGTGAACTTCAGAGAACTCTTCTGAGATTTCATTCATAATGATTACAAACTCCACAAGCCCTTGTGTCCTGGCTCTAACTAGCAGTTATTGAAAAGATGATAATGACTTAGAGGTCTTGATTAGCCTGCATGCAGGAGTACCTGGTGCTGCTTATTGAAGAGAGTTGATTTCAGGCCAGTGCTGTTGTCAGAGCCGCATTGTTCGGATGGTTTCTCTGTGGCAGGCTCCGTGCTCGGGGCTTTCCGTGCATCACCTCACTCAGTCCTCACAACTACCCAGTGAGGCAATCTCTATTATTATCCCCATTGTTTAGATTAAGACACAGAGGCACCGATAGGTAACTAGCGCACATCCCTCCACAAGGAAACAGAGGAGGCAGACCATGGGTGAGTTCAGATCTGTCGGTTTCGAAAGTCATGGGAAGCAGGGTGGAGGACACACAGCTGAGAGTGTCTGCTCCTGCCCACACCCTCACCCTCAGGCACACCCGCAGCTCTTTCTGCCCTCCAGCTCCCACACCCGGCTAGGCTCAGGGCCTCTCTAGTAGGCTTATAGCCCCTCTCCCATGGCACAAGCCTTCTCTCTTCTGGGACCCCCACCAAGTTTTATGGGGCTTAGATCATCTCTAAGGAAAGCAGCCATCAGACCCCTTCTAGAAGAGGGACACCATTGCTTGCCTTTACTGTTCTCATCTCTCAGTTCCTCTCCCTGCCCCATCCAGCCACATGACCTGGTCTCCTATTGGCAGAGAAAACAAGCTCGTCAATTCCCACGCAGTCTCCCCAGTTCAGCTGCTTACGCTCTAAATGGTATGAACGCCATTGCTTTATTTCTGGCTATTAAAAGCCAAGATCATAGAGCTTTAGAAATAAATTATTTTTCAAAAAGCATGTTATCGGCAAAATGAAAGCCTTCATCTCCAGAAAATTGTCTCAGCTATGAGTTTCAAGAGCCAAGAATTTGACATCTCTGCATGCTGTGCACCACGTTCTCCCCTGAGCCTCGTGTCTGGTTTTAATGGTGGGAGAACTTAGGGGAAAAAATAATTTGCTGAAAATAACCACCAGCCATCATTTTGAAATACAGATGCTCCTTGACTTACGAGGGGGTTACGTCCTGATAAACCCATCATAAGTTGAAAATACCGTAAATCAAAAATGCATTCACCTAACCTACTGAACACCGTAGCTTAGCCTCGCCTACCTGAAACGTGCTCAGAACACTTACGTTAGCCTACAGTTGGGCAGAATCTCCTCATATAATGAATACACAACAGAGTATGGGTTATTTACCCTTGTCATCACGTGGCTGACTGGGAGCTGTGGCTCGCTGCCACTGCCCAGCATCACGAGAGTGTGGTACTACATATCACTCATCTGGGAGAAGATCAAAATTCAGAATTTGAAGTACAATTTCTACTGCATATTGCTTTCGAACCATCATAAAGTCAAAAAGTCTTAAGTCAAACCATCATAAGTTGGGGACCGTCTGTGCAGTCCTGCTCAACTGGCTGTGGCTTGGTTAAGACCGGGCCTTGGTTTCTTTGTTTTTTGAGCAAGGAGTTGAACTTGCTGGTCTCTTGGCCTTACTGGCCGTGATGACCCCTGATTCCGTCATTTCAGGGGGATTCTCTGGGTCCTTTCAAAGTGGACATGTGTGAGGAAAGGCCCCTCTCCCCTGCAATTTGAGGCAAGTTGGGAAATCCAGGACCAGTCTGCATGAACAAGATTAGCCCAAGACAGATGGCCCTGCCTGAAATGAGATCCCAGCCATCTCCATTTGAGGGAATGTAGAATTAGGTTGTTATGGGCCTGATTTGTGAACTTGAATGAGGGCTTCTAGAAACCTATTTGTAAAATTCATTACTGTCTCTGGCTGCAGCTAACATATTCCATCTTCTCCGGATAAGTGATTCCACATTCCACGCACTTATAAAATAGAGTGGACTGTGGAGTGGGGGGTGGGAAGGACAGCGGGGAGGGGTCGGGGCAGGATGATGGGGGTGGACGTGGGGAGAGGAGAGTGCCACTGGGTAGAAGAACCACGGATGCCTTACTGCTGATTGGGAATTGGGTTACTGGCAAGTTCCCATTAGCCTCCCACTGCCTGGCACCAGGGTCTGCTCTTGCTGGCTTTCTCCTGGGAAACTCTCAAAGAGATTTCCTGAGACCACAGTGGAAGGGGGGCTGCCCTATTTGCAGAATTTCAAAAGCCAAGGAGGCTTCGTCCCACACTATACTCGCCCTTGCCCAAGGCTTTTTTGATTCTCAGTCAATGCATGAACTGATTTTAGGGTGTTTACAGCTGCAGAAGGAGAAATGGCCAAGCTACATCATGACCACAGGGGTCACTTGTGGCAGCTCTAAGTACGTGATAAACCCTTCAGCCTCTCTTTTGTTTCCTGCATTAACTCCTGGGTCCACGAGGTGCCATTTGTTTGTTGCTGACCAGGAAATCCCTGGAACCACGGCCTACAAGTTTCACAGCAAAGATGGGGTCCGTAGGGTTTGTCCCTGGCTAGGGTGGAGGCCAACTGCTCTGGATGTGTGTTGACCTCTTCATGGCTTGTTTTCTCCAGAAGCTTCCAGGGCTGTTGACCAAAGGGCAGAACCAGGCTGGGCGCTCAGGAGGCTGGCTGGCCTGCCTGCCTCCTGAGCCGATCTGAGCCAGGACATCTGCAGGTGACATTGCCCCTGCTGACATTGCCAATGAAGGCTCTGACTGGTATCATCAGAGCAAGACCAGCGAGCGTGCCTTGCAGGATGTTTTTCTGCCCTCCGGCGTTGGGAGACTCAGAAGTCCACGGGAGTAGATAAGACCTGGCTGTGAAGCCCAGAGTCCCGTTTGCGAGGGGCTCAGGGGTGGGTCTCAGGTCTTCCTAGGTGGGTGATCTCAGGAGCCCTTTTCTAAGCAACGTGGCAGGTTGACCAGAACACCAACCCCCCTGCCACGTCGTTACAGAGGCTTCGCTACAGGGATGCATGTCCAAAGCTGAGGCTGCTTCTGCCCCAGGTCAGACCTGGAGCTTACACTGAATGTAATTCTCGGTGCTGTGGATTTATGACACACACAGCACGGAGGTGACACTGGGTAGGGCAGTTTGTAGTGATCGTGGATTCCTGGAAGTTATAGTGGTTGGTCTGTTTGGCCTCCAAGAACGGGATTCTTCTGGCTCTGCCACTTTCCATATGTGAGATCTTAAGCAGGTATCTTACACTCTTTGAGTCTCTTTCCTCGTCTCTAAAATGAAAAATAGGGCTGTTTGGGGGAATTAAGACAAATGGAAATAAAGCAGCTATCAAATATCTGGCTCAGAGTAGGTTCTTACGGAACAGTAAGAGTCATTTGCTTATTAGTTAATAATTGACTAGTTCAAGGTCCTCTTGAAGACTAAGTTGAGGAAACTACATGGTGCCGATCTGACCTCAAGGAATTAAAAGTCTAGGATTACAGGGAGTGATAGCCTGTCTGCCTGCCCACTCCCTACCTGTGCACCCTAAAGCGTACCGCGAGGAGACATACCTCCCCATATGCATGGAGTGAGTTCACAGCCAGCCTGGCAGGGAGAGAGACCTACACCGACCACAGAGGAAACTGGAGGCCGCTAACTGTGCTAATTAATCTAATCATATCCAGATGGAATGCACAAACAGGGATCATGAGACATTTGGAGAAAACCCAGAGCATGAAAAAGAAGAACCAGGATGAACGGAATGAACAACTGACCCTGGAGGATATGAAACAAATGAACAAAAATTTATTCTTGTAAAAACACCTCGAGAGACTTAAGAAGATAGTATTTCCACAAAATATGAAAAGGCTGTCATGAAAAGGAGAATAGAGCAAGAAGTATGTCCTGGAAATTAAAAATACAATTGCTAAAATTTAAAATTAAATAGAAGAAGTCAAAAAGTCGAAGTATCCTACAACACAGATTTATAAAGAGATGGAGAAGGTGAGAGAAAAACTGAGAGGCATAGATGTTCAAGCTTAGGGTATCAATATCCATCTACGCGGACTTATCCACTCAGAAAAAAAGGAACAAAGAAATTTGAGAGGAGGGGATTATCAAAGAATGACAGAAGAAAACCTCCCAGAGCTGAAGCAAGATATAGACCCTCAGATGAAAGACCCACTGAGAACTGAGCAGGGGATAAAGGAGTATCTACAGCTGCATGTCTCCTGGCATTTTCGGAATATAAAGATAGAAGATTCTAGAAGCTTCCAGAAAGAAAAGACAGGTCATCAACAAAGTATCAGAAATTCTTGTACCAGATAAGGAGTACCAGCACTGGCAGTCAGTGAAGTAATTTCCTTCAAATTTCTGAGGGAAAATAATTTCGTTCCTAGAATTCTATACCAAATAAAGACATTTTCAGACATGCAAGGACACAAAAAATTACCTTCTTTCTGCCTAAAAAAAGAGGGAGGGGTGTAATCCAGTTAAACAGAAAAGGAATCTAAAAAGAAAGCTGAGCTGGTTCAAGAAATGCAGAACTAACCCAGATGTGTGATGACATGGAATCCTAACAGGACAGGTGGACCGATTGTGTAAGAAACTGGAGGGCGAACCATTCAAGTTAGGAGAGGAAGTCAGAAGGGTTTGAGAAGAAAGTAGATTCCATTTCAGAAAAACCCGATTGAGAAGCTCTAAGACCATAGTGAGAGGATAAAAGAAGAAAGAAATCTTTTAATACATCTTTTAAAGCAGATAAAAATTCAGGAGAAAACAAATTGCTGAACAAGAAAGGCATGGTCAAATACTAAGCACACTGAAATATGTCACGATGTTGAGTAATTGAAGGGAGGTGAAGAAAGAGGGCTATTTGGCTGTGAAGCCTGAAACAATCTCCTTCCAACAGCACAGGTGAGTCACCTGGGCTGCCATCCCCTTCCCTGAGGTGAGGTTCCACTGTGTCTTTCAGCAAAGGTCATGTTTATGTCATCAGAATGTTGGTAATGCTCTCTATTCATTTTTGCTTTTAGAGTCAATGAATAGAAACTTGTACTTATTACCTATAGTTACAGAATGTAACAAGGTAAAAATTAATGTTATAGATCATTTAAGTCAGAAGTAATGGAAGGATCAGAGATTGGATTTCTTCTACTGTCAAGGGGCAAGAAAGACTGCCTAATTGATCTTAATGTATTATTTAAAGTTTTGCTTTTTTGTTTTATAGTATGCATATTTCAAAACTTTTTGAAAACCGGTGCCCTATTAAATATCTGAAGGGTTTCCACTCAATTATTTTCCATAGGCTGTCTCATGCCTGTAAGAACCCACTGCCTTTTCTGTTCTGTGCCTTTTACTATATTTTTATTTATTTGCTGTTCTCCAAAGACTGCAGTTTTGCATTGCTCAATATATTTTCTCAGCTGCAAATGTCAATGTATTTATGTAATGAAAGTGCCAATATGTATGTGTATATCTGGAATTAGCATAGAGATGATGAAGGCAGTTCATTGTTGATCAATAATCGTATTTGACTTGGTTTTTTTTCCCCTTGCTTCTCTCAACCATCCTGTACTTTGATATTTATTACCACCCACTGAGATTCTGGCTTTGACTAAATAGAAGTTGCTGGAGGAAATTCACAATCTAGAGATTCAATTCAAGAGGCATTGCTCTCAGAATGACAATACGGAATTAGACCTTACAGAGTAAATAGAAACCCAATAAATGGGAACTGCACCCTTAAAAAAATGTTTCTCACTGCCTTAAACACAACAAAACAAATATCACCAAGCTGCAACTCTTTATCTTTCAACTATAGGGTCAGGGTCATCCTTCAAATGTGCTAAGCAGTTTGACCAAGAAGTATATTTTTGAAACATGCGGTTTTAGAAGATCTGAGATTGTCAAACCCCAGTGTTGAGAAGGATGACACAGTGTTTCAAAAGTCCCCTGTATTCCATGTTCCGTGACATTCCAGGGCTTCTGGACCACCTTCCCAGGGAGCCCGGGCACCGACCAGCCTCAGGCAGTCTCCAAGTCTGTGCTGAACATCCAGCCCTACTTGGCACAGCTAGTGGCCTGGAGGACACATTCCACATCAGAGCCAGCCTCGACCCTCTCTGTTCTCCTCACAGAGGGCTCTCGAGGGTAGGTTCCCAGAGTTGCTAAGTAAATCTATGCCCTGCTTTACTTCTTGCTAATTGAAATAAAATGGATTTTTCTAGGACAGGTGGCCTGAGCCCTTATTATAATGCTGAATAATAACCCATATGACAAGAGCAGCTTTCATCTTGATGGCTGTCAGGGCTACTCCCTGGCCTGTTCCTCCTCAGAAGAAGGAACACCCCCCGCCCAGTGAGTAGGATGATGACAGGCACTGGGGTTTCCCTGGGGGTCAGGGGGAGCAGCTCCCCTTGCAGTGTGAGGACCATGAGCCATCGGAAACAAGCATCTTCTGGGAGATGGTTAAAAAGGCCAAACCCTGGGTGCCACGTGTGCTGTGATTGACGTAATGTAAAAACATGCAGCAAGCACAAAGGAAAGTGAGAAAAAGGAACAAAAATAGAGGTGGCCTTGTCATTAGAATTTCAGGAATTACTGCTGATTATCTTTACCTTTTTCTAAATTTCCCCATAATCCCTAGGAAAGGGGAACTTTGGGGGCGCCGATTTAGTTACAGAAGCCCCCCCTTATCCTCAGGTTCACTTGCCACAGTTTTAGTTACCAACAGTCAACCACAGTCCGAAAATATTAAATGAAAAATTCCAAGAATAAACAATTTCTAAGTTTTAAATTGCATGCCTTTCTGAGCAGTAGAATGAAATCTTATACCATCCTGCTCTGTCCCTCTCGGGACGTGACTCACCCATGTCCCTGACCATTAGTCACTTAGTAGCCGTCTTGGTTAGATTGACTGTCGTGGTGTCACAGTGCCTGTGTTCAAGTCACCCTTATTTTACTTAAGCCCATGTCCCTGACCGTTAGTCACTTGGTAGCCGTCTTGGTTATCAGATTGACTGTCGTGGTGTCACAGTGCCTATGTTCAAGTCACCCTTATTTTACTTAATGGCATCAAAGCCATTCACGTAACTTTTATTATAGTATATTGTTATAATTATTGTTAATCTCTTCCTGTGCCTAATTTATAAATTAAACTTTACCATAAGTATGTACATATAGGAAAAACATAGTATATTATGGTTTGGTAGTGTCCGGGGTTTCAAGTGTCCACTGGGGGTCTTGGAACGTATCACCCACAGATAAGGGGATCATTGTGTTTTAATTTAATGGAAGCTTGCCCAGAGCCTTGGGCTCTTTATAATTTTACAACTAAATGATCCACAGGACAGCATAGTGTGACGCTCAGCCATGCCGTCTGGGTTTGGACCCTTCTCTCTCCCGTGGGTGAGGGGAGAACACCCCGACTACCAACAAATCCAGCTTTGCGGAAAGAGTACGTTCCCTCTTTTGTCTCAGAGAATGAGCTCCCCGGGCACTACTAGTTCAGTAGGGGCTCCGATCAGATACATGCACTTAAGTCTTCGAGGACCTGCTCAGGCTGGCATCCCATCCATGAGCTAACAGGTCTGGGGAGGCTGGGGCTCCATCACCTGCCTGTCTCTACCCCTGAGCAGCCCTGATCCTTGTGTCCAAGCTGCAGGGAAAACACCCCACCCGCCCCGGGGCACATGTTATCTCGGCATCACTGCCGTGCTCTCCTTCTGCGCAAGCGTGTGTGTGGTTTGGAAGCACAGGGTCCCCGTGGTGTCTGGGCTGGGCATCTGCAGCAGAAGAGATCCGTGGGTGGCTCTTGGCCGGGGTTCCTACACTCCTGGGCCCAGAGACACAGGCCCTGCCAGAGCCGACAGGCAGAAGCCGACTGCAAATGTTTTTCTCTTCTCGGGTGTTTGGGGTGAAAATGTAGCAAATGAGCAAGTCGACAGCTTGCCTCTTTACTGAGGAATTGTAAGTGGAAGACGAACCATGCTGCTCCTTCCAGGGCGAATTACACAAGATTTCCACAATTTCCTTGCCAGCGTGCTTTGCTTTTGTGAAGGCACGGTTTAGTGAAGGCAAGGTCTTTGCTGCTGCCTCTTCTCTGCTCCCTCTGACCCTTCAGGCCTCTCCTCAAATTCCACCTCCTGCCTTTCTCTCTGGCCACATAGGGTTCAGCACCTTTGTCCCTCCTGGTTCCAAGCCTGCCATTCCCTGAGCTTTAATGCTGCCGCAGACTCTGCAGGCCTGCCTTCCCCTTGGGCGATCCTTTCCAGTTCTCCTTCCTGCCCACTTTTCTTCCGGTCCCAGTTCCTGGGTCTCCTGAGGGCCCCCTCTGTGCAACTGCTATGCGAGCTGCCAGAGCCAGAGATGAATTGGCTCAGGTCCAGGGAAGGTCAAACAGGAAGCTGTGGGTGCCTGAGAGACAGTGTTGGAGCAGGTACTAGGAATTCTCACACACCTAGTACAGGTGCCTACACTCTTGTGTACCTGGGGACAGGGGATAGATGGCACTGGTGACCTCCAATATGTCAATAAGATAGGTACTGTTACTGTACTCACTTCATGAATGGGGTTCAGAGAAGTTAAGTGATTTACCTGAGGTCACACAGCTCGTAAGTGGTATATACAGGGTTCATGCCTAGGGTTTCCTAGAAGAAGATGTGTCCTGGTGGGCCTGGAAGGACGCAGCGGGTATGGACAAGCAGAGAGCCAGGCATGGGGTGGTGGTGCAGAGAGGTGACGTGATGTGGAGTGTGTGCGTAGGTGCTGGTAGCCGGGGTGCTCCACCTGCAGATAAAACAGGAGATGGAAAGGTTTCCTCTCTGAAAGGCCTCTATGCTGCAGATCTCACCCCCGTACACAGGCGCACACACACACTCACACACACACTCACACACACGCACACACAGGGGCGTGGGAGGGAGTTCTGTGACCACGTGTGAGGGAAATGCTAGAAGGGGTGGTTAGGGTTCTTAGTGCACCGGGGTGTGAGAGCCATGGGCTGCAGCTCACTTCCAATGGGAAGCCTGCTCGTGGTTAAGGATAGTCACCCTGGCCTTGTCTTGGACCTGGGGAAGTTAAATGTGATTGAATTCCTGCACATGTATTTTACTTTTTCCTGTAATAGTTTAAGGGAGAGGTAACAGCCAAAGGAGGTGTCCAGGGAGCACTGTCATCAGAGTCCTTCCAGGGAGACTGTCGTCAGAGCCCTGGGTCTCTCTCCCTGGCTTCGTGACAGGAGCATGAATGGGCTGGTGGCTACGTGGACAGTAACTTCAAAGGACCTTCAAGTGTCACATACTGAACTCAAGCAGCGGTTCTGAAGCCTGGCTAAACTTCGCCTACTCCAAGGCCTTTTCAGAATAGAGCCCTGGGCTGGGGATAAGGGGTAAGACTGAGACCCAAACAACCCTTGCTTCTAGCTGTCTCAAGGCAGACTGCATTTTTGCTGAGTTATCTGAGTGAATTATTTTATTTCTTTTTTATGTCACAAGCAAACCCACATCATCGTTTTATTAATGTATTTGCAATTACCACGTAATGATTTCCCGTTTAGTGTGGTCCATGATATGGAGACGCTTAATCGAATATCCGCATGATGGGCCTTTAAATTCTCTGGGGCCAGAAGCTTTTCCCATCAATTAAGCTTCAAAGAAATGAGTATTAGGCTCATCTGCAACTGTATTTTTATGTTTCTTTTATGGCTCCCCTGCCTTCTCCTGGTGTCTTTAGAGATACTAGGAACTGTGGCGTGGGGCCGAGGTATTTACTAGCGGTGTGCAGAGAACAGGTTTATAACGATCATTACACGATATTAAAGTGTCTGCTTTGAAGTGGCACGATTTATATTTCCATTACAGTCATTCACAGGTTCCCCAACACACAGTGCCACTAGGGAGAGGGATGTTTATCTCAGGCCCCGTGGACTCCTTGGGATCAAGGCCCTGGAGTTGTTTTTTTCTGGAAAGAGATTGGACCCCCAGAGCCTTCCATGGACCCCACACTCACCCTCACTCCAGAGATCTTGGGAATGTGACCCATTGAGATGCAAGGAGGAGTTCCCTGTCCTCCAGGGCGTTCCACCACAGAGCCAGGTGAGGGGCCATCCTGGGCCCCTGACTTAGACCACAAGCCCGGGGACAAAGGTCATACAGATAGGAGAGCAGCCTGAGTTTCCAGCACGCGGCCCTGCTCTGCTCACGCACCGAAACACGAGCGCGTGGGAGAGGCGGGCACACCCAGCCTCCAGACTGTCCTGTGAGCACACACGAGAGAAAATGCAAAGTCAGGAAGAGGACTGGGAGAGAGGACTGTCAGGCCACACCAACTCCAGTCCCCATATTTTTATACACTGCGCAGGGCTCCCCCCCATCAGTGAGAGAACAAACTCCAGCTGACAAGGCCGGTTCCAGGACAGAACAGGGCTCACAGTCAGAGCCCCTCGTGCTTGGGCCTCATCGTCACCGTTTCTTTTCTCTTGTCCCCACTTACACGAAGGAGTTGGGTCTGACGCAGGAAGGTTCTAGGTAGAGGGGGGAGGGAGGCTTGTGAGCATGGCATATGAGTTCAGTTAACCCAGTGGCTGGCTGTTCTGTGGCATCCTGGACTCAGGTCACAAGAAAACTTAAAGGCCTCGCATGTCTCAGTAGGAACAGCTATAGACAAAAGCCATATGTCCATTTGATCATTTCTTCATTTATTTGGCATGTGCTTGCTAAGTGCTAATCACATGCCAAGACCCCACAGCCTCTCAGGCCATGACAGGGGAGAAGCATGGTGGACAAGCAGAGGAAGCAGAGACAATAAGCGACTTGATGGGGGTGTCCAGGTCACGCTGAGAACACTCTCTGCAGGACTGTGAACCCAGCCAGGAGCAGTAGGGAAGTCATATGCAAGGAAAGTGACATGCCAGCTGAGACCCAAAGATGATTGGGAATTTTCCAAGATGGGGCAAGCTACGACTGTGGTGTCACGGCCCAAGGTGATGCCCGGCTGGTTTGAGCTACTGAAGGGGGCTCAGGGTCCCTGGAGCAAGTGTGCAAGTAGGGAGAGGTGAGGCTGGAGTGGGGCCAGGCCAGTCAGGGAGGGCACTGCAGGCCAAGGGGGCAGCTTGGCTCAACCCTGAGGGCAGTCAAAAGCTGCAAAGATTGCTCCAGCTGCTGAACTTGGGGGTGTTGGCCAGAGCAAGATTGGAGCCCAGGGACTCACCGGGCTGGAGTGGTCATCTACGTAGTGTTACTGGTGTCCCTGAACTAGAGTAGAGCGGTGGGAGTGGGTAAAACTGGCCCTGTCGGGAAAGACAAGAGGCAGAAATGGCCCGAGCTGGGCTGGATTGGCTTGGATGGATGTGGTGTCAAGGGCAATGTCAGGTGTGTAGTCTGAGCAGCTGGCAGCTCTGGTGGAGGGGACACTGGCTAGCATTGGGCTGTAAAAGAAGGAACAATCTCACTGGTGAGGTCAGTTTAGGCCACATTGAGTCCCAGGGGCCTGCAGGACAATGTAGGGAGAGGTCAAGCCAGCGGCAGGGTATGAGGCTGCAGCTCAAGAGAGGGTCTGGGCTGGACAGTGAGTGGAAACCTCTCTGGTCTTCCCCTGCTCCAGCCTTTGATTGAGGAGCAGCCAGACGGCTCCATCTAGCTTATGTCACCCCTAACCCCAGAGAACCAGAGCTTCTGAGAACCCAGAAAGACATTAGGGCAGGAATAACAGCCATACCCACATAGACGGCCACAGAGACCAGGGCAAGATAATGGAGCCGGGAGAAGACTCTCCTAAGACCTGGGTGGTATTTTAAACATAATTATGGCTAGTCTTCCCACGCAGCAACCCTGCTCTCCAGCCAGCAGACATGGCAGACAGGCCAGTCCTGGGACCACGCCCATGTCCCTGCCCCAGAGAGGGGCACTGGCATGGGTAGGCCGGCACACCCTACCTGGGCATCTAGTAGCAGAGTGTGGTGGGGGCACGCACCTGGGCCCATCCATGGGCGGGGCCACTGAGCGGCTCACATTGCCCCATCCCCGGGCAGTTAGCAGCTTCCAGAGTGTACATAGTGGGCTCCGCAGGCCAGTCCTGGGACCTCGCCCATGTCCCTGCCACAAGAGCTGCCCCAGAGAGGGGCACTGGCATGGATAGGCCGGCACACCCTACCTGGGCCTCCAGGAGCAGAGTGTGGTGGGGGCACACACCTGGGGCCATCCATGGGCGGGGCCACTGAGCGGCTCACATTGCCCCATCCCCGGGCAGTTAGCAGCTTCCAGAGTGTACATAGTGGGCTCCGCTAGGGCAACAGAGGCAGAAAGGGTAAACCAGGCCCCTTCGGAAAAAATGACTCTCCCGGCACTCACTCATGCTGTGTCAAGGCCAGAAGAGGCACCAGAGGTCATGACTCCAACCAGCCCAGCCCCCTCTCCCGAGTTCACCTGCCAACCAGACAGTTCCCCACGGGTGACAGACATACCCAGGGACATACCCAGGTCTCTCACTCATATACAATCTGCGATACACACACATCCCCAGAATTTTTCTGTCAAACACCCTGCACATGTGTGCCAACCACCCAAACACCCTCATCTAGGGCCACACAGTATAAGTGACTTGTAGGCGAAAGCCATGACTGTCTTCAATAGTTAATTTCCATTTCTTCAAACGGTATTCCCAGAATGCTCATTACACATCACTTAAAAGCTAAATCAACTCTGCCGAGCTGGCTGACCTTGGAAAGGACACTTCTCTAGGTCTTGGGTTTGCTTTCTGATGAATGGGACGACAATCCTGCGATACTTGGTGCATGTTGAAAAGTGCTGGGAGGCACTCAACGCCAACTCTGTAACATGCAGCCTGAAACTCAGACACATGAGCCGGGAGAAGAATCTCCTAAGACCTGGGTGGTATTTTAAACATAATTATGGCTAGTCTTCCCACGCGGCAACCCTGCTCTCCAGCCAGCAGACTCTCATTTTATGTTTACTTTTAGTCCCACACTATTTTTTGCGTCCCATTAGCTCTACCAAGTCATTTAAAAGCCATAATCACGGCCATTTGCTCAGGTGGATGCGACCCAGATAAGTGGACCCAGATCCACTGCTTGCAGATACCGTGGGCTCCGATTCAGAGCTAATGCCCCCAATTAATCACGCAGAGCTGGCCACCACCAGTTTTATCTCGCCTTCTTTTAAAAACTAGGTAAAGCATGTGCACAAATTAGTTGCAGAGGATAATTTATGGTCTGCTTCTGAGTTGGACAGTGTCCCTTTAGCTTTGTCATTTGGGTCACGGAGACAGAAGCCCCCCGCCAGAATGCAGGCATGACTTTCCTCTGTGGTTTGCTCAATAAGCCTGTGCGGCCAGTCCAGACGTAGGGCCGGCTGGCACATCCCAGCCCCGCACACGTAAGGGCGGGAGGAGGGCTGTCACCGGGGAGGACGCATCCCCGAGTTGAGCGCCGTGGGACTACAGCTCCCCTGCACCCCTGAGTGCAGGCTTGCCTAGCTGCAGGAGGGAGGACTCAGCCCAGCTGCACTGTTCCCCTTTTCCTGTCCTGGATAAAGCCAATGTTCACTTAGAGGAGGCGCCCGCAAGAGGGAGTCCACTGGGAAGAGAGCAGAGGCCAGGAGGTTAAGGAAAGCTCTGTGTGAGTGTGGAAGAAAGTGATCCAGTGTGGCAGGCACAGGCCGACTCTGATATGAACACCACACTTGGAGCACAAAGCAATGACCTAAGAAGTTAATAGTACCGGTTGCAACCAGTATCCACTCGGAACTGGGACCATTTCTAGACTCTACAACCAAAAGAGGAGAAACTTCTGAATGGAAGCAGTAAAATTTATTAGAGGAGTAGAAATAGAGATCGTCTGTGGGCTCTCAGGCTTCTTCCTGCCCTCAGTGATGCCCTGGGGCCTTCCAGTGCCCCAGAGGTCAGACATGGGGCACTGAAGGCCCCTCTGGGCTCAGGCCAGGAGTTCAGTCTACTTCACCTTTCTCAAGAGCATCTGTTCTCCAGCAGCTCTGCCCGAGGCCCCTGAAAAGCATCCTCCAACATGGATTTTCTAAATTTCCTCTCCCATCACTCCCACACACCACCCTCCACCTGACCAGGTCAGCCTCTGGCCCACATGGAAACGCCATCAGTGAGTGTGGCTCTGCTCTCCCTGAAAGGACGCTGGCCCTGAGGATTGGCTACAGGTCATTCCTCGCAATTGGAGGACGTAGAAATCCCCATCTTCATACATTCTCCTCGGGAGAACCTGGAGGGTCCCCGCCACTCCCATCTCTTTTGGGTCCTGAACCCTCTAAAAGCATCTGAATCTGCTTCCCTTCCAGATAAGGCAATGAGGCCATTCTTGGGATCCGACAACTTACAAAGGGAGCAAAGAGGACTCAGCGATTTCCCAGCGTGTGAATCTAATGAGAGTCAGCGCATTTGCAAAGTCCCATCGGGCTGCTGCCTTAGCAGTGCTTGGAGGGTGAACAGAGCAGGGGGAGAGACAGCTGAGCTGTGTCTGAAACAGCGCAGTTTGCTAGAAGGGAGCCACATCTGGATTCCGCTTCAGTCCCCACTGCCCCCTCCCTCTCCATGGGCCCTGGCCTCTCCATGGCCAGGCTCTGGGTTCTGGACAGCGAGCCAGGACCACCTGGCCTGCTTGTCAGCTCAGTCTGCCTGAGGCTGACTTTCACAGAGTCAAGAGTTTCTCGGCTCCCTCCCGGGGCTGTCCAAACTGTGTCGTTTCCTTGTGGACGATCCAGAACAGCGGCGCAGATACAGCAAGGATGCCTTCTTGCGCCCCGACAGCTCGAGCACTGGCAGTCCTCCAAACCGCCCCCTAAACGCTGTAGTTTTCCTTCAGAGTGATTGTGAAGTTTTATTTCGTTTTGACTCGGGATTTACTGTCAATCATACCAGTCAGAGAGGTTAAGGTAAATCTTCAAATCTCAAGATACGTCTGAGTCATCTCAGATCTAAAAACCTCTGTTCAAGCCAAATCCCTGGCTTAGAGCAGACCCGGTTTCCCTCTAATACCTTCCCTTCTAAAGCCCAGCAAAGCTCCCACAACTGGAAACGTGGAACCCGCTAACATCGGGGCAGTTCCTTCCTCGTTCGAAGGCACCGATTGGCTGTCCACGCACCCCTCTGGCTGCACCACTGGGACAGGCATCTCTGCTTGTTGCCTTTAAAATCCAGTGGCCCTTTGCCTCGGCTCAGAAGCTCAAGATCACCATGTCTGAGCAAACACAGCCGAGACAACACAGAGGGTAGAAAAACACCACGGGCCATGCCAGGGAGATGAGATAAGGCCCCAGTCTCCTCTCCTGCTGGCCCAGAGTGCGCTTGTGCCCTCTCTTGAGTGGGGATGGGGGTGTCCTGGGAAAAACAGAGACAGAGCAGAGCCCAGTTCTGGAGAAGGAGGGAGAGAGATCCGGTCCTGCCCAGTGGCCTAGTGGTGCCTACATGGGGCCTCTTTTGTCCCCAGTCTGCCAGGACGGTGTTAGCATCACTTTCACTCCAGGGCCACATGATAGATGTGCCAGTCAACCATGAAAAATGCATGTGGATCCCTCTTCTAGGAAGACAACTGATTTTGCTTTCTCTAATAGGAATAGAAGAGGGGATTACAAGTGTCAAATGCAGGCCGTACACCGGCTGAACCGGGCATGCGTGAGCAAATGCACTGTTTATCTAACAAAAAGTCTGGGTGGTTTTGTCACTTAAATTACCTGATGCTGTGGCAAAAACTGAGATGAGGGTTTGCCTGCAAAGTCAGGTACAAGGGGAGGTGGATACTTTCACTCAGGCTCGATCTGCTCTGGAGCAGCAGCTGGAGAAGGAGGCGCATAGTCAGTGCGGTGTGTGTTGGGCCCAGGCAGGGTCGTAGGTCATGTGGAGCTTTAGGTGTGCAGATTCTGTGTGTGGGCCCAAAGTTGGCCTTGTACCTTCAGGAACCCAGAACATTCTAAAGAAGATGGAGTGACAAATAGGACACTCCAGAGAGAGGAGCAGAAGACTCTGACCAAGGACAGTTGGCCAGCCTGATGTTAGGCCTCCTGGGGGTCCTGGAAGGATAAAGAAATGCTAATGAAGACAGTGGGCCCATTGCCGGTTCTGGGGTCGAGACTAGAGGAGGGGACCTAGGTAGAGCTTGGAGTGATGGAAAGGATATGAGGCAGGCCAAACACCCCAGAAACTGTGGTCAGGCAGCAGCACACCAGTGCCCCTGGGGTCCGTGACAGTGTCCACTGAGGGTCCCCATGGCTGGGTTCCCTAAGAGAGAGTAGATGCTTATGCAGGAGATGCAAAGGCACTGGGGCACAGTTTGGAGGAGACAGGCTGGAGACAAAGCAATCTCCTCAAGGCTTAAGGAGCCAAGGAACCAGAGTGTGTGGCTTGGAGCAGACAGAAGCAACTCCTTGGAGCTGGGCCTTGGCAGGAAAGTCAGATTTGAAGCAAGCACTTTTCAGAAAGGGAGCACCTAGGAGCAAAATCTTCAGGCCAGCTTTCTGGCAGGTAATAGGAGCTCAGGCCACAGTGTGAACACTTCCACATAGTTCCCGAGTGTAGGCCACAGTGACCCATCTGCTCAGAAGTTCCAGGCCCCAGGAAACAGCCAGCAGGGGATCACCAGGTAGCATGACTTTGAGTATACCTGTTTGTGTCTGGAGACTATGAAGAGACCGTATCATTTGTGCTTAATCTCCTGGAATTTTTAGAATTTTGTGGCTTGGCCAACACCATCAGCAAAACTATATCATGTTAGTGAAAATGTATCTTAAACCCATTGGTTTTGGCATTTATTGTTAATTGAATTTTCCCAGAAATGGCAGCAGAAAGATTGTTAATGTTCATGAATTTGCATCAAGTTAAACATCTGTTCCTTGTAAGCTAAACTCCAGTAAAGTTACGGCAGCTCATAAATTAGATCTGGGAGTAAAATGCTTCTTGCTCTTTGCACAGCTTAGCGATTTCAAAATAGACCTCATAATGACACATCCAACTGAGGCCCGTGTAACACAACCACGTTCAGCTGTGGTGCCAGACGATTAAGCTGAGTTTTTGCTTTGGATCGCAGCTTTGCCGAGCGGCAAGTGACATTGTTTTTCAGGCCAAATGGGTACAATGTGGGAACCAGGGCTGCTGTCTGTGTGGGGGCCAGGAGGAGCCTGCCCATGAGCAGCCCCAGTAGGCCGTGGGCACATCTGGTCTCTCCCTCAGGGCCATCTGGGGGCTCTACCCCAAGGGAAGGGTCTCGAGATCTGAGCCCAGGGTCTGGGCCCCGCTGCCAGGTCAAGAAGGGCCGGAGTCCTGGGAGTGGCTCACGGGCGTGGCTGACTGCTGTGTGGTTTCTGAAGGGATGGCCTGTGTGTGGTTTGGGAAGGGAGCTGGCCACACCCCACACGTTGGCATCTCAGAGCAAGACCAGCAAGCACCTCTTCACATCCCCCTGCTCCTTAGCCCACATCCGTCCCCAAAGGTGTCGCTTCTGCTAACGGCACAGGAGTTCCTTCGTGGTGCAGAGTAGTCTGTGTTCTGCATTCCCCTCTCCAATAAATTTGGGATTTGTAGGTGACTTCTGAAGTGCAGAGCTGCCCCAGCAAGGGAACCCAGTAGCCTGGAGGCTACCGGGGGTTGGGGCCTTCACAGGGACCTCGGGATTCCCCCACCCACTCCGACCCCCATTCTGCCTGTGTATAAAGCTCTTCCTGAGAGCACAAAGGGTCCCCAGGCCCAGTTTGTGCTCCTTTACTGGTCAGAGCCCTGGTTCGGGTTTGGACCTTTCCCGAAGCTGTGCTGTGGCCCAGTTCACCCTCAGGCCTCCCCACCTAGGCTGCTCTTCCAAGCATAGGCCTGGTCTCTTTGCAGAACTGTGCCAACCAGCAATGGCAGAACAAGAGGGCAGAAACCTCTACCCTCCCGCCTCCAGAGGCAGTTCCCAAGGCGCTGTGTGTGCCCACCAGCAGAGGCTCAAATGAGCCACTCCCATACAACCTAGCACTCAGCGGGGGAACAGCCACTCTGTGGCTCACCTCCTTGCCACCACCACCCAAGCCAGGCTAGACAGACCCCACTCTGTAGGGACACTGCTGCATGTTTGGGGTATCCCCACTGGATGATATAGGATCTGTGCCCCCTGGCAAGCCCACGGCGGTTTGGGTGTGCATATGGCTGGATGTACCACACTCTAGAGCTGCCCCACTGCACCCACATCTCCCACACGGTTCCTCCCACCCAGGAGCTGACATTATGGGTGACACGGGCCCCCACCCCTCTCCAGAGTTCCAGACCTCAGTGACTGTGTCTCTGGGTAGCTGGGATTGTCCCCTCCTTAGGGCAGAGCTGCAGCCACTCTGAGCCTGGTGGCTGCCTCTCTCCACCAAGGAGTCCGTAGTCATCCAGTCAACAGACATTTAAGGAGCACCTTCTACGTGCAGGTGCTTGGGCCAGGTACTGGGGATGCCAGTGCAGCAAGGCAAGACCCCAGTCTCGAGGGTGGACTGACAATTAACAGTGGCTGGACAGGAACAGGGCGAGCAGAGCTGCAGCCACTCTGAGCTTGGTGGCTGCCTCTCTCCACCAAGGATTCCGTAGTCATCCAGTCAACAGACATTTAAGGAGCACCTTCTACGTGCAGGTGCTTGGGCCAGGTACTGGGGATGCCAGTGCAGCAAGGCAAGACCCCAGTCTCGAGGGTGGACTGACAATTAACAGTGGCTGGACAGGAACAGGGAAGGGAGGCTGGGCAAAGTGCAGCCATAGAGAACGGGCAGTGCTCGAGGGGTCTTTTTAGGCAGGGTTTGGTGTGTTGGAGAGGGAGGCCAAAGAACTTGGTGAAGGCATGGCATGGGCTGAGAGAGAAGGGAGACAGGCAGAGACTGCCCCTTTCCCGCCATCCTCACCTCCCTCCCTCCCTGGTGCCAAGTGCCCAGCCTCCTGTCCCCTGCCTCTAGCTGCGTCCTGTATCCAGGACCTGGGCCTCCACAGGAGCCTTCACCATCTGGCCTATCTCACGCTCAGCAACTGAGCTTCCCGCTGCCTGGCTGGTGTTTCTCACCTTGCTCACATTGTACAAACCCCCCTTCGCTTGACTCTGGAGCCCCCAGCCCACCCATACTTGGGACTGGAAGCGTCACCTGCCACAGAGTGAAGATGGTCCCTATGAGGCACAGTCTGGCAGAGGCACACGTGGCTGATGGAATATTTACAATGGCTCCCTTGCTTCCCTTTGTTTTACAATAGAAAGTGTTCCTTTGATGGACATTTAATTCCAGAGGCTGCTACCTGCTTCCTATCTCTCTTTACTCAAAAAATTAAATGCGGATGTGCCTGTGCTCCTGCTATAATAATCTCCCTCGGCGTGGAGGGAGAGTGGCTGGAATGGGAGAACATTAGAATCTTCAAAGAGGGACAATTATTGAGGGAACTAGATTAATGAGGTGTCATAACAACTTAGCCAGATCTGCGGCTGACCTTTCTCATGGAGAACGGGCTTGATAAATGTAGTTCATTACCAAGTTCTGACATGAAAATAGGATCCCACTCTGGGCTCCTCAGCAGGCTGATCAATATTTTATCTGCCAAAGCAGGCTTGGTCTGGGAGCGGGAGGGGCCCCACACACACGTGCTGGCGGGAAGCCCGAGGCCCATGCCAGGGGCTGGCCAGGCCGGCAGGAAGGTGCCTGGGCCCTTCCAAGGGCTCATCGTGGTGCTCGTCAGTGTCAAGCTGACCGGCACACAAGCCTCCTTCCCTGAGAGGCCCCGGAGCAGAAACCTCCATGGGCGGTGGGGAGGGAGGAAATCTGTCCACAAACACCAATAGAGTGGCCCCCTGTGCCGGGTGCTGGGTGTTGGTGAAGGGGACAATGACAAATGAGCCATGCCCCAGCTGCTTGGGGCATCAGGCCTCTCTTATCAAGAGAAGCCCTCAGGCCGGGCTGACCACCTGGACTTGGCAAAGTCCTCTCTCATTTCCTGTAATATCATGACCCTGTAACGTGGTAAGGGACTGTTTCTGCCCCCATTCTGAGGTAGGAAACAGAGGCGGGAAGGGCAGGGCGGGAAGGTCTTTCCTAGGGTCTTGCAGAAAGCCAAAGGCAGAGCCCAGTGTCTCCTGACTCCCCGTCCAGTGCTCCGTCCGGCCCACCAGTGATTATCATTAGTGGAGTTGGGGTCAGGTGGAAATAGCAGCCTGTGAAGAAGCCCATCTCCACTCTGAGTCCCCGGGCAAGGTGGTTACAGGGTGGTCCCATCTTTCTGGCTTCCTAAAAAAAAGGAGGCCCTCTGCCCCTGGAGCCACAGAACTCAATTCTCACCGTAGTCAGTAGTTACCTCATTCAACAAGCATTTAACCCCATAATGTTGTGTGTGTAACTTTCTAGTCCGGGCCGACCCACTTGCAACTTGCAGCTTTGGTGGGCAAGCCCCTTATCAGTAGCATCCAACCTCAGGTACCTGCATCTTCAGCCTGAAATACGTTCTGGCCTCAGGGGTGTTCTGGGTCCTCGCATGTGCTGGATGAGGCCGGGGGAGTGCCTAATGGCCCCATGAGCAAGGCTCAGCCAACGAGGGAGAGGGGTGGAAACTGGTGGAAGCATTCCAGCTACCTCACCCCTCAGTGGGGCAGCTCAGAGGCGTGCTCAGCACAGTCTCTCTGAGGCCCCGTGGGACTGAGCCCCAGTTGCCCACAGTAGCAACCAACCCTTTATTGGCTTTCCCCGTCCCCAGTCTCACTTCTCATACTTCTTGGAATCACCTCCAAAAATACTAGTTGCCCCCAGATCCTCGTCTCAGGGGGCTGCTTTGCAGGAGCTCAAACATAGATGGAGGACAAGCCTCACAAAAAGCATTCTGGGAAGAGATTGAGGAGCCAGGTGGGGGAGGTGGTTCCGTGTGCACGAGTAGGAGGGGACCGAGCTGGCCCCGAACAAAGGCGAAAGAAGAAGAGGAGGGAATGCATGTGAGAAGGTGCCAAGACGTGCATGTGATGGCTGCCATCACAGCACCGTGAGCGTGTGGGTCAGCAGGGAACTTGCCTAGAATTCTCCAAGCCTCATCAGAAGGCTCTGACCTACCTAAAGTCACACACGCACACACAAATCCTCTTATTTCTGAAGACATAAATTCCTCTTTACCTGAAAACCACCAAGACACTGAGGAAACACTTCGATGACTTTCTAAGCATGTGGAGAGAGACCTCGTAGAGCTAATTATGTCTATCCTGCCCACTCAAGCAGCAGGTCCCCTACAAGTCCCAGTTTGACCTCATTCAAGGCATAGACCTCAACATCATACGCAGGCATCCCACTCTTCAGAGTCCTCTCTGGAAATCCAACCGTCCCTGGGTCCATCAGTGAGGAAGCTTGACCATACTCCAGGATGGGCCGCAGAGGCCCTGGTAGTGGGAGTGGCCCTGCCTGGGGACGCCAGGGAGGAGTACTGTGGTCCCCAAGACTCTGCCATACACCCCCCAGGGAACTTCCCTGCAAAGGGGCTGTTCCCCTGGGAGCCAGGCCTGCCCCAGTCAGGAGCAGGGCCCAGAGAGTGCCAGTGACAGTTCATCAGGGACCAAGATGAGGTCAAGAGTGAGTGTGCAGAGACTTGTGTAAAGACCATTCCAGAAGGAGAGAGCAGTGAAGGTCATCCACCCACACACACACACACGCACACACACACCTTTCCCCAACTCACAGGAGCAAGCACTGGTGGCTAGTGCTGCTGGGGTTGCTTCTGCTCTCCACCTTCAAGTCCCCTGTGCGGGCCTGCTGGGTGGGGCAGGTGACCCGTATGAAGGTGAGAAGGACCCCACCCTTGGCACTGACACTCTTGCTCATAAGTGAGTGGAACTTGTGGGTAAAGAGGAAGATCAGAAAACAGAGACGGTGTGGGCCAGGCCTCCACTGGCCCGGGGCTCGGCTTCTTTTGTCATGGGCTCAATGTCACCTGTGCAGAGGGCCCGGCTTCACCTCTGGCCAGGCTCTGGAAGGCAATCATGGGTGATTTCTTTTCTTTCTTTCTACTGATCTACACTTTCCAAATGTTCTTCAATGGACATGTATTTCCTTTATAAGACAAATGTTTAAAACTGGCAGCCAGGTGAGGACCTTTTAGCTATAGACCAGGCCTGGCAGATTCGCCAACACCCACCTCTCAGCCGGGTGGGCCACTCTCGTCTGACCCCATAGGGTAACCAGGGTGGTCGTGAGTGAAAAAACAAAACCAGGACTTAGTAAACTACCACTTTTACCTGCCTTGCTAGGAAGTTCTGCATCCTGGGAGCCAAGGCCTGCCTTGGGGGACAGCTTTCAAGGGGGCAGTCCCTGCAGGAGGTAGAGCTTCAGAGGGCGTGCCAGTGAGAGAGTTTGGACTTTGGAGTCTTAAGTGACCATCTCCATGGGTGCGCAAATACTGCCATTGGGTGTCTTTCCTCTGGTGCTCATGACTCCCCAGGGATACAGGGACACTAGGAATGCACGATAATATTGGGCCAGTGATTGAACGATTTGAGGTTAGGCCGCGTCTTCTCTTGAGACTCGTGGAAGACACAACAGCTCCTAAGACAAAGGAAGATTTAAGGTTCTCTTCCACGAGCCCCTCCATTCATCTCGGGACTCCATGTCCAGCACAGACCCAGCAAGGTGAGAGCCCTCAGTGAAGGAAAGGAAAGACGAAGGAAGTTGTGCCAACTGTGATCTGAACTGCCTGGCATCCTGCCACAGCTCCCACACTGCCCTCTGGCCTCGTCCTGCCCCCCTCTCCCCGACTCGCTCCAGCCCGGCCACACTAGCTTCCAGGTGCCTCCAGACACGCTCCGCCACTTGCTCCTGCACATGCGACCCCTGCTGCCTGACATGCTGATCCCTCTGCCTCCTCGTCCCCCACACTCCCTCACCCTGCAGGTATCCTGAACACCCTGCCTTTAGGGAGACTTCCTTCACCCCAGCCTTGTTAGCTCCCCCTGCATGGGTACCCTGGATGCCCGGGACCGGAAGCCATCATATCTCCACTGGGCCGCCCAGAATCTGGCACAGAGTTCGTAAGTCAACGCTGGTAAAAGGATGAGGGGAGCAGGGCCGATCTGGGCCCTAGTAGGGGGCAAGACCAAGGGCTCAGGGAGCTGATCTTGGAGACCGGCGCCCCTTTCCACCGGGCTGATGTCTAGACGCGTGCATAACTTCCTGACCAGGGGACATGTGCTGGGCAGATGCCACGGTGAGGAAGCCGGAAGCCTGTGAATCTCAGTGAATTGTAGGGATGTGATAGGAGCGCAGGTCCTGAGGGGTTGTGGTGACCTACCCGACAAGGCCCACCCCGATGGCTCCCCTGGCTTGCCAGTGGGAGGGGGTGTCTGGCTGCAGACCCTTGGCCCAGAGTGGCAGGCAGCTCAGAGGAGATCTGAGGTCTGTGAAGAAAGTTGGTGGCATGGGAACCAGAGAGAATGAGATGTCTCTGCCCATCTGACCTGTCCTGGCCCGTCCTTCAGGTGGCCCTGCTGTGGTGTGTTCTTAGGAGTCTGATCGTCCACTAGCATTTCTGAGTCAAGCCTCCTGTCAACCCCACATCCATCCACCTCGAGCATGCGGGCATGAATGCCTGCCCCCGGGGAAGCCTGGAGTCCCCTCCAGGACAGGTCCCTCCACACAGAGACTGCCCTCACCACGTACGCCGAAGCCATCTCAGCTAGTGTATCTGTCTCATCCCGACTTCTGGTCCATTTGCCAGGACCAGATTTCACTCTGTTAGGGCCAAGGGAGCAAGATTCAGACAAAACTATTCCTCCTCCTTTCCCAAAACTGACCTTTATCCAAGCCCAAGAAGAAGAAAACCCCAGCGGGCCACCACGTCTTCCTCTGGGCGGGACAAGACCATTCTTTTTACCACTGCAGCTCTATAGGCAAGAACTGAGTTTGCCTCCTGGTGACCCCAAGAGGGCCAGACACGGATACACAGCAGGCCGAAGAGCGTGGTCGGGGCATGGGAGAGCCATCTCTGTCAGAGCAGGGAGACTGTCAGAGAGCAAATAGATCTGATTATATTGAACACAACAATTGATTTTTTTTCCTAAATAAACATGCAGGAGGAAATGGTAACAGGCATCTGTTTCTGACAAGAATCAATTGACCCCAAATTGGAAGAAATTCTAGAAACACAAACAAGCACAAGAAAAAGTGGTTGGGCATCCAGGCTTGTCTAATGAAGGAAGGAAAGAGGGAGGGAGAGACAGACAGACAGACAGACTCCCCCATCAGCTCTTCCCCCACTAAATAGCTTGCCTGTCTGCTGCTCTTCAACTAGTGTAGTTGTAATAACAATTAGGGGGAAGCAACTATGGGGTTGTGAGTCCTCACTCTGTGCCAAGCCCTTTATATGCAAATCTTACTCCTAACAGCCCTATGTGGGAGGCAGTGTTCTCCCCACTTCGCAGATGAAATCATTGAGGTACCTGGTCCAAGGTGCACATCAGGCAGTGGCAAAGCTGGGACTCAAACCCAGTGGACTCTTGTGGGGCTCTCCAACCCGTAGATGTTTCCTGGTGCCCTAAACTGGCCTCGCAATTAAGGAGAAGCACTCGAGGCCCCAGACAGTCTGTTCCCAGCAGCGCGTTGGCCTTGCACCCAGAACGGACGGCGAGGAGCCCACGCCTGATTCTCCAAGATGCAGCAGAGCCAGATGCTTGGGGATGGGGGGCTCTCCTCCTCTGCTAACGGCTCCACAGCCTCCGTTTACGGGCTGTGCCCTGTCTGGTGTTTATCCTAATGGCCCGCCGCCAGCAAGATCAGCTACGTCGTGTCACAGTGCATCACAGGCCTCGTTTGCCACTGCGCCGTGTGGGCCCAATGCTGTGCTGCATGCCTGCGATGAAAGGCCCGCGAGTGATCGGCTGTGCGCTTCAGTGCTAATTTCGTAAAGCTTCCTTTTGTTTCTTGGTCATAGACTTGTGGACACATGTTTGTTTTGAAGTAATCCAGCTCTGGGAGTGTACCTAATTAACTTAAGCAGGGCTTATTAGTCCTGTTAACTAAAACTCCCAAATCTACAAGTATTCAAAAGCAGCCTTTAAGGTAGGATTAAGGCAAAGACGAGATATC
The DNA here is from genome assembly GCF_000325575.1 of Pteropus alecto. Taxonomy (NCBI): domain Eukaryota; kingdom Metazoa; phylum Chordata; class Mammalia; order Chiroptera; family Pteropodidae; genus Pteropus; species Pteropus alecto. The sequence goes on from NW_006443124.1 coordinate 10,597,789, forward strand.
ACAAAATAGAATTGGGGCCGGCTTTCCTGAAGCTGCCGTGGGGCTACCACTCTGAATTCCCCTGGACTAACTCCCCCATTCCATCCGACAATCACTCTGGCATGTAACAGGTGCTCAGTGAACATCTGCGGGATGGACAAACAGGCTCCATCCAGCATTTGCATCATGTGTAACATGTATTCAGTGCTCAGTAAATATTTATAGGATAGCTTGTGGGCAGATGGACCGGTCCCATCCACTCCAGTGGCACTGCACACAGTAAAAGCCTAGTAACTCGTCATGAATGGGGTGGATGAATGTTCCCTTAACAGCAAGGAGCCTTGCAGCAATAACCTCATCTTCTCTTCCAGGTGACCTGTGTACCATGGCCGACTACGCCCGCCTAAAGAATGTCCTTCTGGCACTTCAGACACGCCTGCAGCCTCGCCAAGAAGGGGACAGCGAACAAGACCCTGCCTCCCAGAAGCGCCTCCTGGTCGAATCTCTGTTTAAGGACTTGGACGCAGATGGTGATGGCCACCTCAGCAGCTCTGAACTGGCTCAGGTGAGTATTGAATTACAGAGGCATCCAGTTTTCCGTTTAGCACGTAAATGAAGAGAGCAGAGAGATTCACGTGAGGAGAGTGGTTTGTCACTGTCTCTTACCAGTATGCCAAGGAGGCCTCTCTCCTGCTGCGAGAAAAAGCCTTTGCTCCAGGGTCAAGATCAAGAGCTTATGTTCAAAACCTCTGAGAATTTCTTAAAAACAAAACGATGTCAAGCATCTTCTTCCCACTAGCCACCTTCAGCCAGTATCTACAAACAAGCTTTGAAACACTCATAGCTAGCTGGCAAAGCACACGCTTCCAGGGGGCTGGTGTCGGCATTAGGAAATCTTTTCTTCCTTGAATCCTTCATTTTCCTCAGCTGGAAGCAGGCTTGGTTTTCACTACACACCATCAGAGCTATAACCTGGGTGTCCCCAAGTCCCCTCCCCTGGGATCTCACTGTTTTTTAGTCCCTGGAGACCAACAACCCAAACCCCAGACTGCTTGCTTGCAGGAAGCCCTGCTTCCACCCCCAAGCACTGTTTTTCCTTTTGGAAAAATGCTCAGATTGGGCCCTGTGGTTGGCCTCCCTCCCCAAACCCGGCACACGTGTCCCTCTGTCCAGCTAAGAAGTGGTAGGAGGACAGTTAGCAACTATAACAGAGAGAAGCAAAGAAGAAGCCTGGGACCCAGCCACTGCCAAATACAGGGAGGACCTTTGGGTGCTGGCTGCAGGAAGGAGGCTGGAAGGGCCTGCATCCTGCTCCTGCTTTGCTGGTTTGCCTCTAAGGGCCTGGGGCCCTGAACCATACCAGGCAGATGCAAAGATACACAAGGAGAGCAAGGTCACAGACAAGAAACGAAGGCAAGGTCACCCTGCCCAGGCACGAGGGGCGTGGGAGAGGAGGGGAGGGCGGGGGGGCTGAGCCCCAGAGACTACAGAGTGCCTACCTTTGATGCCACTTTAAAGAAACCCTGCACGCGATGTAGTGACCTTATCAAAGCTGTGACCAGGTCACCAGGAAGCACTGGGCTGGGGCACGCCCTCACACTTACTGGGCATCCCCTTTCCCTGAAGTGTAACAAACACAGAAGGGCCCCTTACTGCGTGGTGTAGTAGCTGAGGACACAGGCTTTATGGTCAGAGGACCTGCGTTCAAGTCCCGGCAGGTCTCGGGAGACACTCACCCCTCTCTGCCTTCGTTTCTTGTCTGTGACCATCAAGCTAAGACCCAACAAGAGCTCAGCACAGTGCCTGGCACATATTACGTTCTCGAAAGGTGACAGTGGTCAGTATCAATGTCATTGTCATCATCTTTATAACTATTACCTCCTCACCAAGCCTTTTAGCCATCCTCTGCTATGCGGTAGGCACGACTGTCATCTCCACTTCTCAGAAATTCTTAGATGAGCAAACACAGGTTTCAAAAAAATCAAGCCTGAGTCGTGTTCACTGCTTAGAACATGATGGAGCTGAGATAAACCCCAGCTGGGCTGCTGTGTGTGTACCCACTGTCCTCACAGCACAGGGGTGTCCCTGGGGGATAATCGTTCCCACCAGGAGGCTCCACCTGCTCCTCTCAAGGTCCGTGGAGCCTGCAAGTGCCCACAAAATCTGAGTACGGAGCAGTCGCCCAGAGGCTCTGCCACACCGGTCCCCCTCTCAGGGCCCTCTACTCTGGCCAGTCCAGAGCCTGCTTCCTGGAGCATGCTGGGAAACACAAATCCAAAGACACTTACAGACCCCACTCTGCTCAGCCACACCTGGGCAACACATACAAGTTTATCCAGGGCCAGCCTCCCAGGCATATTCCAACTCAGCCGTGCCAGCCAGCATGTCACTACCTCCATCAGCACTAGCCCCACCACCCACTCCCAACTATGGCTAAGACCCCAAGGGACAGGGCCAGTGAACCACACATGACCCAAGCTGCTCTAGGAAAACTGGGTCCTGTTAGTTACGGTTCTCTGCAGGAAGAACCATCTGGCAGTCTCCCAAGCTACAGGCTGTGCAGGGAGCGCCAAGGACAGGCAGCTGTGGGCTCTTGGCACCCCAGGCCCACATGGCTCCCTCGTAGCTGCCAAGTAAACAGAATTTTCCTGGTCATGTTGCTCTCTAACCTGGTAGAGACGTGCCCCAAGGCACCTGAAGCCATTAGCAAGCATGGTAATTGGACTATGATTTCCTCTTTAAAATTTAATGTATTTAAAGTCCATTTCATAAATCTGCCAAGCACAGCCCAGCTACAGTGGGCCTTTCCTTGACACTGAATCAAAGGCGTCATGGAAAAACTTGTCGGTCCTATGAAAAGTCAATCAATTTCCAATGCAGAAATAGACAAAGGGAAATTTCCATCTCCGGAAGATTGATTTTGGACGTTATGGTTGATCTCCCTTTTATCGAACTCTCTTATTTGCTGGGTGAAGGGTCATTTTTTTAACATTATCGCATTAAATTGCCTTTAACATAGCAGACGAAGCTGAGACTGTTAAATAAAGAGAAACTGCCTCTGTCCCCCTCTCCCTTCAAAAAGAAAATAAAATTTTCTTTCTTCTGAGATTTCCTTCTGAGCGTTTTCCCTGCAAGTCACACGGGCCTCTGGTTCCAGCTGAGTAAGAGTGCCTGGAATTTCTACCCTTAGTCACCTTTTGTCATGTGGCCGGTCGTGCTGGGGAGATCTCTGTGCCCTGCGGCCCAGGCCACATCCAGAGAGGAGTTCACAAGGGCCCACGCATGACCCCTGCACCAGAGTCTCAGGGCCAGATGTTTGTGTCTCTGGCAGGACAGGGCAGGCAAAGACAGGGGATCAGGCCTAGGTCAGCAGAATCTCAGCTGCCCCTTCCTGGAGGATGAGCTGTGGCTAGCTGACACAGCCCTGAGAGTGGTCACAGCCAGTAGGACAGGGGTAGGGAGGTCCCGATGGAGGAGGGACCTTTCGGCTATACACAGTTGGGAGCCAGGGGGCCTCGTTCCCATGTTGAACTGCCACTATTTGTTTGTCGAGTTTATTTGGGCAGGCCCCTTCTTGTCTCTGTTCCCCATCAATAGCATAAAAGGGTAGACCAGGTGGCCTCAAAGATCCTTCCCACCTCAGACTGTCTGGGATCTGTCTGCCTAGACAGAGAGAAGACATACGTGGACACTAATCCCAACTCTGCCCTAACCACTGTGTGGCCTTAGGAAAGCCCCTCTCTGAGCTTCAGTTTTCTCATCTACAAAGCGGAACAGTTGGACACGACAAAACCAAAGAGCTTCGGGTGCTCCCCATGGCCCACTAAGCTGTCACGGGAGTCCTCACGCCACCTCAGGCCAGTGACCTCAGGCTGGTGGCCTGAGCCGTGTCCCAGCAAAGCCCACAGCTCTGGACTCATGCCAGCCTCCGACCTTGTTCCCTTCCTCATCCGCAGCATGTGCTGAAGGAGCCAGACTTGGAAGAGGACTCCTTAGGGTGCTCACCAGGTGACCTCCTACGATTCGATGACTACAATAGTGACGGCTGGCTGACCCTCCGCGAGTTCTGCACGGCCTTCCGTAAGTCAGGCCCCAGGCGGGCAAACGGGCTTATGGCCCCAGAAACTGCGCCAAAAACGCGTCAGGGCCTGGAGTCTGTCCGCAGTTGTCTGCAAGGCTGGTCTCTTTTATAGATGAAAGCAGTTGGATTTGTTTTGCAACAAGCCTGAACTTTACGAAAAGGGTAAAGGCAAGCGAATGGGAAGAGGGGGCACTCACTCTTTGCCTTTTGGACAAAGGCTCGTCTTGCTGTGGTTGGCCTTGGTTGAGGAGCCCATTAAGCCTGTGATTTAAATGTGGCCGAGAGCTTGCTGCTAGACACCTCGGGGGATCCTGGGACTGCACATGGAGAGAGCAGATTTTAGGGCTGTCCCCAGGCTTCGGCCTGGCCCCTAGGGAGCTCTGCCTGGGGACAAATCCTGTGGGAGGGTTGCGGAGGTTGGGCCAGGCAGAAGCGGGAACCTTAGCAGAGTTCAGCAGTGAGAAATGGGAAGAGCAGTGCTGGGCCCAAACTCGAGACACGAGGGGATATCTTTGTCCCAGAAGAGATGTAACCCCTTTATGACAGAAGGTATTCAGGCTCTGTTTAAAGCTGGTAATGCATGTGCCCTCTGGGATGCACCCTTGGACTTGACCTGCAGGCCCTGGAATTGGGGAAGTAGGTGTGAGATCCCCAGATTGCACTGAGGCTCCGAGCCACAGATCTTGGCATCCTCCCCGCACCCCAACCTCTACCGGGAGTTCCACTTCTCAGGAATGCGTCACTGCTTCCGGCAGCCATCTCTTTGTGCTGTTGTTATTCCGGTCACAAGGCCAGAGAAGGAATTCTTGTGATTCATTGGCAAGAAGGACTCTTGTGGTGGATAGAAGAGGCACGTGTATGACATAAGAGGAGAGAAACAAGTGTGATCCTTCCCTGCGGGAATGTCCATGAGCTTGGCATGGGGGGTACCTTTCTAGTTCACAGCATCCCTATTGCCAAGCACCAAAGTCCAATCCCTGTTACAGGGCTCTGCTTGTTGTGCCCATGACTAGGTACGGTTGGTTCCCCATCATCATCCTCCCTGCCCACTGTTAATACTCGTGTCTGCTTATAGTAGTTTAGAATAATGTGTGAATGACTGACAGGCTTGGCCTGCTGTGGGAGGTGTTTGCTTTATGGATCAAGGAGCTTATTCCCTGAAATAAATCTCTAAATTTTAGAATGTGTGCAAGTATCGGCAGCTCCCTAGACCTAGATTGTGTTGGTTGTTAGATTTTTCAGGAATTTTTGAAGGCAAACAAATTATTAGTAGCTTTAAATCGGCCATGGGAACATTTACACCACAGAAATTTACACCATACAAATGCTACGTAAGGGGGCTGGGAGGGGAGGCTCTTCTTCCTCCGGAGAGCCAGTTGGTAAGCATTGACCTGCACATTGCTCCTGTCCCCAGAGTCCACCTCCTGCAATATCCTCTCCATTCATCTCCCCCATACTGAGCCCTCCTGGTGACTCCAATCCCACAGAACCTGGAAAAGAACACTGGGGTGGTCAGGGCAGATGAAGGGAGAGCAGCCCTCCACATCAGGAAAAGAAGCAGTACGTATTCTGGGGACACTTCTGAGACACCCCCGGGAGTGCCGTCTGGGCTCAGGCCTCTTCGCAAAGGAGCAATGAAGGAAAAGGCTCGCGCATTTTAAGAGCCAGGGACCAAGGCTGGGCCTCAGGACTTGGGGGGTGCACGAGGCATCACTACTCAAATGACCCAAGGTGGCAGCATTAAGCAGAGAATGGCGCCGTTCAGGTACTGTGTCCTGGTACCCAATTCCACAGAAGCCTCCGCTCCACGAGTTCTATTCCTGAGAATCAGTCTAGGGCCAAACAGGAGGCTGTTGGCTTAATTCTCGAGGTGGAAGCCTCTTGGCCGCCCTGCTGCAGGTCACGAGAGGCAGGAGCTGCCTGTGGAGGAGAGGTACACCATCGCTTCCCCTTCAGCATGGGCCTCACGTAGAGCAATGTGATGTCTGTTTCCTTCATTCCCAGATTATTTGAAAAGCATTATAATCATCATTTTTAAAGCAAATTACATTCTCCTGTCACCGTGGACGTGTTTTGAACCAGGCAACCAAACCATTCATCACAGCCCAACACAAATAATAGATATGCAATAAAATGTAAACTCACAGACATTAAGGAAGCCACAGAATGAGTTAACCTGCTATAAAGGCCTGACATGTGGCCACTCAGAGCACGCGGGATCAATGGTTTTTCAAAGTCATAGGAACTCTAAACTAAATTCCCAGAGCTCTGGGGATGGATTTATGGTTTAGTGAATGTTAAATAGGTAATTGAAGTGAGACATATAGGTACAACTTATTACCCAGAAATCAATGGGCATTAAAGAAATCTCACTACAGCTCAGAAAGTAGTAGCTCCAACATGTCAACAACAACATTTTGGATTTCATTTTAAAAACTAAAGCCGATGCGCTGGCAAAGGTCGATACTTTAAAACTATTCTCTGGTCTCTATTTTGCCAGCGTGCTTGGGTACTAGGCTGGATGAGGTCTGTTGGGTAAGCCTGGCACTGACTCGGTCGCTTTATTAGAGGATGGGTTTGGGGCATTTTCCCTGGAGAAGTGGGTTATATTTACAAGCTTTGGCGTTGGGGGTCTCCTAAATGACATCTCGCACATCTGGCCCAGCCATTTATGAGAAGCCATGTTCGCCATTGTCTGCAGCTGCTGCGCGCGATGTCAGCAACCCCGTGACTGGGCGTTGCCTGTGCTCAGCCGAGCTGGGTCGTGGGTGGTGGGTGCTGTACGGTCCTCCTGGCTCTGCAGACCAGGTGACCCCTCCCCAGGGTGGAGAGCAGAGGACAAGTCCCTTAACCATGGAAGTCAGTTCAGTCTTTTTCTGGCTGTCAAACGGAGCTAAGTCTTCTAGTCACCCGTCTCTGTACAGTGACAAGAGTGAAATATGAGGGTGGCCTCCCTCTCGTCCTCCATTCATCACCTAAACATTCTCTTCAAGTTCCTCTTGGCTTCCGAATCACGGGCTGATCTAGGAACTAAAGGCACAGTGTGCCCTTATCATGTGCCCTCCACTCTCCCTCCCCTCCCAACAAGCAGCAGAACCGCTGGTCCCCGCTGCAAGGCAGAGACCCAGGCCCCAGGGTCACCGGTGAGCATGCCAGCCCTGTCTGTGCATCACAATAAATTAAAAGTTGCTCGTTTAAAAAGCTTTTCAATAATGCATGTTTTTGCACTTTTCTGAATGCTTGGGCTGGGATCTTGGGAAAAACATGTTGCTTAAATGAGGATTTTTCTCTTGCTTTAAATTCGTTACAAGTTTCTTCTGCTTTTTAGAAAGATACTTGTCCTTTTAATTAATCCTATGAGAGCAATGTGTTAGATGCAAAGGAAGGTTTTGAGCAGCTAGCAGTGCAGGAGGGCGGGCCTCACCCGTGAATATCCGGGACCACAGACACGTAGTATCCAGGAGGGAAACCCATGTCGGGGGCCACAGGGGGCTGGCCATGTGGATGGGACACCCACGCTCAGCTCCAGGCAAGCGGAGGCCGGGGGGTCGGGCGGGGGAATGGATTTTGTCTGATTATTACAATACCTCTGTATCCAAAGCAACTCTGAAACAGTTGAAATGGTCGCCCGGTGAATTTACAGCTATTTTTCTGCCATCGTTGCTACAAAATGAAAGGATGGTGCCATGTCGTTATCCTCTAGAATGAAAAATGCCCAGCACAGGCCAAATGCCATGCCAGACACATTACCTCAGTCAGTCCTCATAGCCACCCTGTGATGAGCAGGATGACAAAATACAGCAATGGCAAGCACCCCTCCCCCCGTCTGCCCAGCTCCCTATCTGCATAGGGCGAGTTCAGACGAGGTTTAGATGACCAGGAAACCATTTCATCCTCCATTTGGTTCTTGGGTTTGGGATCATGAGTAGCAAGATTTCAGATAGCTTGGGATTTATCAAAACTTGTCTCTAAATCTATTTGGCTCTTGAGTGTATGGAACAAGTAATACTTGTGGACCAGTGTCAGTCTGGCCAAGGCCAGGACCTTCAGTGGGCTGACTCCCCTAACCCCAAAGGGAGGTTGCCTTCCACAGGACTTGAAGATCAAGTAGCAAAAAACACTGATTCACTGCCCTTGATACCTCATTTGCTCAGGGGCATAAAACAGTTAAATTGGAGCGGCCAAAGGAAGAATTGAAAACTGGAAGATAGAAGGTGCTGTGAGTCTCACCACTCCCTCCAAAGGGCAGAGATAGGGGTGCTTTCTCCTCACCTCAAGCGTAGAGAGACAGGCTTCAAGGAGGCTCCCCCATGAGCTTGCCGTGTGCCCCTGAAGGCAAAGTCGGTGTGCCATCGGAATGACTTTGCTTGTCAATATCACTTTAGTTAGTAGTGGGCTCTTAATACTCAAGTTGTGTAAAATGATACCTAACATCTATCAAGTGTCAGTACTGTGTATTATTTCCCAATTTTACAGATAAAGAAATTGGAACGGAAGTTAGGTAGCTAACCCAAAATCACACAGTCGACAGGAAGAAGAGCGAGGATTGAACCCAAGTGCCTGATTCCAGAAATTTCTTATGCACTTAAAGATACTTTGCAACTAACTCATCAACAATCTCCAGTAAGGAATATCTCACTGTTCCCACAGTGGGTTTTCCTAAATTTCAAGTCCCAAGCGCAATGGTCCCCCACTCCAGTAAGTCTTCCTCAGTCTCTCTTCCCTCTACCATCCCCGAACACCTCCCTCTGTGTGCCCGCAGCTCTGAGTTCATCTCTACGTATAACAAGACTGCAGACTGATGGTTAAGAGTGTGGACTGAGTCAGACCTGGTTCAAATCCTCGTTCTGCCATTTACCAGCTGTGTGACCTCGGACAGTTCCGTACCAGCAGATAAGCTGGGCTTCAAGTTCTTCATCTGCACAGTGGGTGTAATCACCACTGTCTCTGAGCCAGGGCTCGCTGCCCAACACACGTAGAAACCAATACGACAGCACAGGCTTCGAGGGGGAAAAAGGATTTATTGCAAAGTCAATCGGCAAGTAGACAGGAGGCAAGTCTCATATCTGTCTCCCTGATCAAGGGTTTGGGTGGAATTTAAGGGGTTTCAGTACCAGATCTTCCTAGACAATGGACCCTTTGTTTCGGAAAGTGTTCCAGCGTTCAGACTCCAGGTGTGTGCAGGTCCTCTGGCTCTATGACGGGGGCGGGGGTGGGGACTGACTTTGGTTCCAGGTGTGATTTGCAACATTTTTCCTGTTGCCCATGCTCCGTTTGCCTGACTTGCAGTTTTGTTCTGTTGTCTGACAGGATAGGGCCAGTTTGAGCCGGTTCTGCAGTGACGCCACCACGTAGGGTTACTCAGGACTAAATGAGGTCATACATGTGAAGTGATGAGAATGACCCCTGGCGTGTGGTAGTGCTAAATAATCATCGACCGTGATGGAGGTGGTGCCAGTTATGATGACGATTTCTCTGTGCGTTCCCACAGCCTCTCCATCTCAGCCCTGTCACCCTGTGTTATGTCATTGTCCTCCTGCCCACCTTAGTCCTGAAGCTCCTTGAGGCAGAGGCTGTTTTGCTCACCATGTGCTCCTGCCCAGCATGGGGTTGGGCACCCAGGAAGCCATTGGTAAATGTTCGCTCAGTGACAGGATAAAGTATATGCAGAAATACCCTTGGCACGCAGAGGTCCCTACACAATGCAGTTCTCACGGAGGTCCCAGAGGGGCTTTGTGTGTCTCCAGGGGGCCCTCAGGGAAGAAGGACCCTAGCAGGGGAGTACCAGTTAGGCTGGACCGGCCAGCAAGGCCTCCCCACAGCCACACATCCCTGATCCGCTGACTGTGTGTTACGGTGTGAGGTGAGCCCCTGATGCCCACGTGGGCCTAATGCTCCTTTAATGAAGACAAAAGCTACTTGTCCCATAAAGCTCCCTTCGTGCTCCCAGGGCCTCTAATTGGCCCTTCAGCCCTCCTCAAGATAAGCATTCTCTTAGGCTGTTAGGCCACCTGCCCACTGCTTAATTACCTCCACCTTCAACAACTGTGTGTGGAGATAAGGACTCCTGCTCAGTCTGCTCCTTGGCCCTGTGATGTGCGGGGTCCACAGCCACATCCCCAGTAGAGGCAGCAGACCCTGGCCACGAGAGGCCCAGGCTTAGCCGGTGGTCAGCTTTGCTATTTCTGTGCAAATCCATGCACCTTGGGACATAATTCATTAGCACAGAGTGTGGGTTTGTATTCTTTCTGAGCTCGGCTCCTGAGAACCTGAAGCACATCTGCACAGCCCCTGCTCAGCTCTCATGGCCACATCACAAAGACAGAGCTTGACACCCACAAAGGAAGACGCAGCATGGGGTTTGGAGTCTCTGCCACAGCATGCCTTGTGAGAACTGGACACCCTGACAGCTGAAGGTCCCCCATGGTGGGCTCTGGCAGGCCAGGAGGCCAGGCCTCTCGAGCAAAATCACTGAGCACAGAGCCCCAAGCTCCCTGACTCAGGTCAGTGCCAGAAATATTCAAGGAAATGATCCATGTTGGATCGCTGTGGAAAGAGGGGGTGCCAGTGTGGGCCAGCCTCTCTGAAATGGAGAGCGTCTGGGCGGGGGGTGCTGGCCCATCCCCTACTTGGGCACACATGGAGAAAAGCATCTATTTAAGGGGCAGGCCGGCTGGCCAGAAGGTTCAGAGGAGCCTGGCCGGGGCTGGGAGACCACGCATGAGGAAAGGCTCAGCAGCTGAGACTGGGAGCTGAGGAGGAAGAGCCCACTTTGCAGCTTGCAGTGGGCAGGTGACATAGCCGTGAGCAAGACCAGCAGGCCCTGCCAGCATGGAGCTTGCATCTGGCAGGGAGGCAGTTGCGAAACAGAAAAACAACCAGATAAACCAAGTAAACGCTGGGACAGAGAATAACTGTGCAGGACTGGCAGGCAGGACCCGCTCTCCCCAGAGGTGTCAGGACGGGACATTCGAGATGAGGCTGCACGGATGAGGTAACCAAGCAAAGGACAGGGAGAAAGGTGACCCATACAGATATGGTTCTGAGGGGATAAAGGGCTTGGGTGAGTGAGGAGGCTGTCACGAGGGGTGAGGTGGCTGATGGGTGGAGCCCCAAAAGGTAGAACTTGACCAAGAGGCCAGGGCTTGGAGAAGGCAGATTTAGGCTGATCTACAGAGGCTTCCCCAGCCAGCCACCCAGCCTTATGGGAGTTGCAGGGGAGCAGAGAGGCCTTGTCACTGCAGGTGCACCAGCTCAGCTAGTCGCTGTAGAGGGTGCTGGTGTCAGCTGGAGAGCTGGACTTGGCCTTGGAAGCCCCTTTCAGTGATGACTGTCAGGATAGGAACGTGAGCAGAGCTGCTGTCTACGGTCTCATGGAACCTGTGCCCCAGCGCCTGAACTCGGACCTTGCAGGCTCCAGCCAAGGACATCCTCGTGCCTCCAACTGCCCTGTCCTGCCACTAGCAGCCCCTGGTGGGGGCTGAGAGGTGTTCAATAAGGGCCTCACCCCAATGGGGAGTGGGGCTGGTGGAATGGGGCTGCCCTACTGTGCATGTAGCATGTACAGGGTTCTGGGGTGGAACAGTCTCACCCCTCATCGCACAGTGGAGGGATCAGTTCTGAGCCAGAGCTGCTGCTTGCCAGAGGTCTCACCCCCCTCCACTTTCTTCTGGGACGTTCCAAACCCAGACGCCTCTTGCCCTTCTCAGAGGCTCTGCTCCTAACAGATGTGTTGTCAGGACCAGCACTTTCTAGCCATTGTCTGGAGCTGAGCCTTCCAGTGCTTTCCATTTTTAAAGATCCCAGCTGGAAGCTGTCAATGGCCTCAGTGCAGAGCAATTGAATAGTAGAAAATGAACTAATTACAGGTTGTTATTGAAAATCTATTATATACAAATTGCAGAAAAAGCTCATTAAAATATGATGCTTCAGTGATTTTTTTTTAAATCCTCCTCTTGGAGGGAGAGGCAGGGGCAGGGTGGCTAGATACCTGTTCCTCACCGTTCACGGTCAACACTCGCACGGGGCTGAGGACCAGCCTCTGGTTCTTACGCTCATGTGTCGCGCCACCCAGTCTGACATCATGCATTGATGTCAGAAAAACTTGAAATTTTACACAGAACAGAGGATTTTCTGAATATTAGTAAATACTCAGAAATGGCCACAGAGGAAACAAAGAATTTCACTGCAAAGATATAAAATAAGAACAATTTAAATGTCAGCTTTTTACGAAGATAGCTAGCTCTGTATTGTCCTCTTAAATCTAGTGCTTTTGCGAAGCTTTTGTGAGGACTTCAAAGGACTTTAACAAGCAATTAAGTACTGAAGGTCACATAACCGATTTCCAAGCTTGCTCCCTGGGAGTCGAGTGTTGAGAAAGTTTGGGATGTGAATGGCCAAGCCATCCAGAGCCCTGCTCTCCAAGGGGACCCTCTGAGGCTGAGGCTGCCTCCCAGGCCCCAGGCACGAGAGCCTAGAAAACAAGCTGAGGGCAATACAGGGGTGCACCCCAGCCCAGCTGCCTCCCGCCCCTGCCAGCAGCGCCCACGTCAAAGTGCAGTGTGGCCCAGGTGGGCGATGTAGGCTCTGAGGCACCAGGAGACCCCCAGTGTTCTGAGGTGTAGAGAGGGCCCAGCCAACGATTGCTGAGAGGTGGTCTCTCCCTAAGGCTGAATGCACCGGAAAGAGTACTTGGAGCACAGATCACTGGTCCTCTGCCTTGTCTTTCCTTCCTCTCCAGCCACCTTTCTTCAGCCTCTGCGACATGTTCCACTAGGCCGCCATCAGCACTACGCAGGTCCGGCTTGTAGGCTACACAGGGAACAAGGTGCTAGGGAGCAAAGGGGTACGAGAGGGCTCCACTCACACAAGTATAGCCACTAACTGGGCGGGCTGTTTGTGGGCCACACTTGGGCTGGGGGCACTCAGAAGTGGCTGGAGATCCAGGCCCTGGGGATAGACACACCTGGACAGGCAGAGAGAGGTGTCCTCTCCTGGAGGCGGGGTGCTACTGTCTGCCGAAGAAGGCACTCAGGTGGCCCACGAGGAGCGAGTTGGAAATCCCAGATCACAGGCTGCTGACCCACCTGAGGTTTCTTCTGCATCGGCAACACCTGCTGGGTCACTTGTCCTTACCCTCTCAGGACTGTTACCCAGCAACTCTCAGCCCCAGCGGCTGAAGGCGCCTTCCCCAGACCAGAGCGCGGCTCCTCCCCAGTCCTCCCTCTGGGCAGAGGGCTGAGGGCAGGGAAGATGGTCAGAGGCTGAAATATAGGCGGAGGCCATGGGGCCAAGAGTACCCAAACAAAGACAGCAGCAAAAGGGACAATGTAGTGACAACCCCAGGAGGCACAAAAGGGCAGAGGAAAAGCATGGGCTGCCTCTGAGAGCAGGCAAGGTCGTTACTACCTGGGGCATTTCGTTCCAGCTGGAGGACGAAGGGGCAAGAGAGAGAAGCCTAGAGCTTTGCATAAGGTGGAAATAGTAGGTGCTTGATAAACATTTGTTGAAAGGATTAAAGACCACGATAGAATTTTTTTTAAGTTCAGTAAAGAGGAAAGGTTCAGAGTGGTTGTCGCAGTTCCCAGAGAGCACAGAGGACGGAGTCAGGGGGCACTCTGGTAGTGGGGTCATCCTCATGCCACGTGTGGCACTAGCCCAGTCGGCCGCCCACTGTGTTCTACAGAACTGTCGGCTTAGCTGGGTTGCTGGGTTGTCAGAGAGCTTCCTGCAGCCTGGACGGCTCCCACCCATGCTTCTTTTCACTCTGCTGTCCTAGTGGGACTCGCTTTTCCCCAGCAGCTGCCTGATAATGCAAAGCCACCCTGAGATCCCTTTATAACTACGGTATCTGCTAATCCTCACCAGATGCCTCCCGGAGGCCCCCAGGCCAGGCACAGTGAGGGTGCCCGGGGCCAAGAGGTGGACTGGGATTCGGATGCGCTTTGCAGTCCTGCGGGAACATAGAAGATGCTTGCCACCCAGGGAGACCTCCTAGCAGCCGAGCCCCGAGTTCCCGCTTAACTCACACAGGATTCAGTGGGGTTCTGGGGGCTCCAGACTTTTGCCCTGACTTAATCAGGCTGCTGTCGTCCTTGGACCCGTGGGATCCAGGGACAAACACGCATAACTAGACTGGAGTCAGCAGAGGTACAAGCAGGAAATCAGTTTGTTCTCCTCTGCACAGACTTTCCAGTGAATCCGGAGGCTTCTCAGCCTGTGGGCTGGGTGGGGAGGGTGAGCTAAGGACCGCCGACTGGTTTGACCATCGCTACTAAGTGGCCTGCTGTCACTCTTTAAAACATGGGGCTACTTGGCACTGGTTTTCCATTTCAGGTTTTGGCCAGAATTCCACCCCTCTGGCACTGTCCCACCTATATCCCACTCCACGGTACCCACAATCTGCCCAGGGCAGGTAGGAGGGAGCAGGGTCCACGAGCCGCCCCAGGCAGCCAATGAGCTGAGCCCTCGGAGAGCCCTGCTTCTCCAGATGGCAAGGCCTTGTCTTCAGACAGGTGCTGCAGGCGCAACAACTGTGTGTACGCTTGTTGGGATTGCAAATCATTTCCAGGTGGGAGAGGAAATGGGGCCCAAAGGACTCTGCCCACTCCATGCTGGCAGGAGGAGCGCCGTGGGCTGGGCGGACGGCACCTCTGAGTGCCGTCTCCGGTCTCGCTTGTCTCCCCAACGCTCTCAGGCCTCTGCAGACACAGCCCCACTGGGTTGGCGAGGTGCTGCTAGGGCTTCAGAGCGGGCTGCTTCCCACGGCGGGCTGAGCCCTCACTTGGCGCCAGATGCTTTGCCAGGCACCTGGCAGGCCCCTCCCGAGCCCAAGCTCTGAAGATCAGGAAACTGAGGCCAGGGAGGCTGAGGGGCGCAGGGCACAGGCTCCACGCCCTGCTCTGGCCAGCATGCTTTGGAGTCTCCATTTCGTCCCCCAGAGGCCAAGATCCAGATAAACCCCTATGACCTGTGACTCTGGGATGCGGCAGAGCGTACAAAACCCTCTCTGAGGGCCACTTCCCGCACGCCACTACAGAGGGCAGGGCCCTGTACCTCCTCTTTCCAGATCCTGAGGTCCGTGTGCTGCAGGTGCTCTTAGACACATTTCCCCAGGTCCCCTTCAGACGACACTGAAAAGAGCAGCTTCGGACCAGCAGGCTTCAGCTACATGGGGAGGGAGGGCCCCAGGGAGCAGCTGTGCCCTCACGCGCCCTCAGTGATCAGGTCCCCTGTGGAAGAATGCTCTCCCTTCAAATGCAAACCCCAGCAAACATCGATTCCTTCTCAGCTCCCACAAATAAAAGCTCTTCTAGACGTCCCTCTTTTTAGCCCTGTCCAGCTCGAGTTTGTGTTCCAGTCTTTAAAAGTTCACCTCTGTGCAACAATGCTGAGACATGTGCTGGTGCATGACACAGGCTCAAAGTCAGGGAAAGCATGGCTTGGGCACAACATTGCCTCGGGGTTCCACTGCTCACCCATGGGTGTAGGCCGACAGCCCCGGAGGAATGCGCCAGGCTGGATGCCATGCAGACAGCAGCAGCATAGGCTGCATATGGGGCTCCCAGCGCACAGGGCACATAGCACAGTGGGGGATTAGAGGGTCAGTGGAAACCACCCATGGCTGGCTCAGACGGGATGAACGGGTGGGTCGGGAACTGGGCCTCGTTGAGAAAGTGCCCAAGGCTGGCCCAACGCCCAGCCGGCCCTGATGCCTGGAGGAACTCAGTGACTGTGGACTCAGTGACACTCTGACTCCCTCTTCGTGTAGACAGTAGCCATCGTGTCTCCTGAACCACATCCCCAACCCTGGAGGGAACAGAATAGGTGCAAGGTGAGGGCCAAACCCGGCGTCCTGCCACGTCCTGACCATGTCCTGACCATGCCTGCAACAATGCAGCTCTGTCCTCCTCAGGGACCCTTGAGGCCTGAGTGTTTGGGACACATACAGAATTACCGCCCTGTGGAATGAAGGACAAGTAATAGCCAGTACTTCCTGATGGAGCTCAGGCTTTTGAGTTTGGGGAGAAACAGGAAATGTGGCGTGTTCACCTTAGGGACATTGGCTGTGAGGAAGCTGGGGGTTTAGAAAGAGAGCAGCGGTGGCAACCTGGTGCGAGATACCTAAGTGCCGGTGGTGTCGCCTGCAAGGGGGCAGCAGCCTCTGCTGCCGGAGAAGCAGTGGGTAAGTGCGCCTGAGGGGGGTGGCATGTCAGCACCCTTCCACTTTAGATGTCTTCCTTGCATTGAAGGCACAGTTGCAGGCATGGCCGAGCAGGGTCCCGGTCCCCTGGAGTCAGCTCCCCATGATTCAGAGGCTGGCTGTCCACTTTGGATTATTTATGCCCAACTTCCAGCAGCCTCCTCGCCTGCCCACCCCTACCTGGTCGGGGTTTGGAAGCAGCCTAGTGCAGGAGCGGCAAGGAAGGAGCAGGAAAAACTCAGAGCAGTTTTCATGTGCTGCTGCTGATTGGCTCTGGGTTTGGGAGACGAAGGTGGAACCTAGGGTCAAACACAGGTAGGAAGAGGGACTGCGGTCTTCTGTCCGCGGGGGCCCTGCCTGAGCCTCCCCACTCATGTGCTCACCTCCTTTTGAAGTCAAGAGAGGTTATTGATCTTGTTTGGAGTAAAGGGCATGGACCCGGTCCAAGCTCAGGGTCCCTGGCCTCCAGCAGGCCCCTCCCCCTCTGTGGGCAGCCTTGACCAGGCAGCCAAGTAGCTGAAATAGTTACAGGAACAGAGCGTGTCTGGGCAGCTTGACGTTAAAAGGCCTGCATTGGACTGAACTGACTGCACCAAGCCTGCTCCTGAAGAGCAGAGGCCCCAAAGGCTGAGGCCCTGCAGGCCCTGTGACATCTGCCTGGGGTTTGGAAGTCAGCCGGCATCAGAGGAGAGCAGTGTGGTCCTCACGATGGCACAGCCACAGAGGCCTTGGCCCAGGCCTCAGACTTCTGAAGGTACAGGGTTGACTTCCTGGAGTCCAGTCAGATGGGATGCTCTGGGGCGAGTGGTGCTTCTGGGGTGAGTGGCCTGGCAAATGGCTGTCCCTGTGGAGGACAGTAATATTCCAGGTGGATGAGACACTCCCTCCCCAGGGGAGGTGTCAAATGGCTCAGTACCATGGCTTAGTTTATTGTAAGAAGCTTTCGATGTTCCAGCCACAGTCTTCGAAGTCACAAAACCACAAGTTAAGAAGCTCTGAGTAAACAGGAGTCTCAAGAAATGGCTCCAAATGGAAGCAGCATGTGGATACTGGCTCTCCTGTATCTATTCATGCCTAGCACCTGCTCCAGGCAAGTTCTGGGCCGGGCCCTGGTGACCATGGCAGGCCTGGCCCTGTAGCCCTGTCTGAGGAAATAATTCGAGGCCCACAATGGGGAAGCCCTCTCACAAAGGAGTGTCTGTCGTGTGGGCAGACATGGCACCCAACACCTGGTGTGGAGGTACCAGAGCTCAGGGGCAGAGCATCTCATAGTAACAAGAGAAAAGCCTGGGCGTGTGAGCATAGGTACAGGTAGGTGCATAAATGTGGTGGGACTCGGGGTAGAAATCTGTTTTCTCAGTGTATTAGGAAGCAAGTTCTCGGCTGGAAGTGAGGATGGGGAAAGAGAAGTGTAGGTTTGAGGAGACAAAAGGTCTGAAGCAATTGTCTGGGCAAGCAGAGGGGCGAACAGATGGAGAGGGAGTATGTCGCCCCAGGCAGCACTGAGGGCCCCTTTGAGGCCCATAGTCATGAAGTGAAACCAGTCAGCAGGACACTGTGCCTTCTGACCACACTCAGCCACACAGATGCAGACACAGAGTACGCAGACAGGTCTAACCCAGACTAGGGGCACGCGAGGAGGTGTGTGCTATGTATGAATCCCCTGATTTAAATCCCATGGAATTGAAGCTGGGTGAGAAGAAGGTAACATCATGGAGCAGGTGATACAATTAAATGGTAGTCAGTAGAGGGTGGGTCCCACTAGAGTTGAAGAATCGTTGGAGTCTGGGTACCAGAGAGGATAAACCAGAAGAGATGGGATGTGCACAGAGAGTAGGATGCCTGAAGATAAGATTTTTTAGGCTGCCCTTACTTGCAATGACAATGTCTAGACTCCAGTAATGGGTGCGAGGGCCAGTAAGGTGGCAGCTTGTTTTCATCACCCAGTGTTAACACAGGAGGAACATCTGAGAGACTATGGTCAGCCAGAGGCTTCAAGCATCAGAAACAGGGTAGGGAGTGACCCAAAGTCAGTAGATGACCACAAAAAAGGGTTGTGAGTGGTACATGGAGCATGCATGGGGGTTTCCATCTCTCCCTTGGAGCAGGTTTTTGGGGGAAGAGTCCTCTTTTTAACCCCATTTTACAGAAAAGGAACTGAAACACCAAAGAGTCGATAAGCGGTGGTAGACCTGAAACTCGAATTGGGAGTCTCCCAATGGCCTCCCAAATTGGCACCCCGCCACCACGGGGGACACCCTTAACATTGTTGGGTTGGGCGTGAGTGAGATTTGGTTCCTGGCCCTAAGGAGTTCGCCCTTATATGAGAAATGAATACAGGTGCAAAGGTGAGGCAAAAGGCTATGAGATGGTTGGCCAAAGACTGCCTGGGAAACAGAGGAGGACGTAACACATCCAGACAAAAAGATGCCAGGAGTCTTCAGAGAAGGATGGATGGGGCAGAAATGGGAGTAGGGAAACACATCTTTGTCAGAGATAACAGCCTAAGCAAAATTGCGGAGATGGAAAGGCCCGAGGCCATCTAGCATGGCCAATTTGTCCCTTGTGTCATGGACAAGTAAGAAACAGAAGATGATGCTGGAGGGAAAGATTAGAACCAGAGTAGCAAGGGCTTGTGTGAGTCAGGGAGGCTAAACGCAGTCACGACAATGCCAGATCTCAGGGCTTCAACACAGTGCAGATTTATTCTTCCTTCACATAAGAGTTCAATGCTGGGGCTCAGTCTTCAGTTTGGGGGTTCTGTCATCTTATAGGGCCAGATACCTTTACTGGACGCTCTGCACCTGGCCAGTATATAGAGGGATAGAGTAGAAAGAAGGTGTTGTAGATTTCTGGGGAACCCAGCAAGGACTGTGTACATCCATGTACATCCCTTCCATTGACCAGAACTTAGTCACGTGGCCACACTCGACCACAGGGACAGTTGGGAAATGTAGTCTGCCTGTGTCCATAGTTAGGTGAGCACATCGCAGTCTCTGCCACAGGGGCCCACATCCAGGCCACGGGGCTCGGGCTTGTCAAGGAAGTCAGGGAGACCGGGGAAGCAGGGAGGGCCATGATCGAACCAGCTGGAGAAGGACTGACTTGGAGCCACCCAGCAGGGAGAGTGTGTGCTGGAGGACACGAGAGGTGGTAGAGACCCAACACAGAGGCAGCAGTGGGGACAGAAAAGGGCCACAAACAGAGGTGATATTGAGAGGCTCTCATGGTCATTGACTGGGCTGAACAGTGAAAGATAATTCTGAGGCTTCCCAGCGGGGTCCAGATAGCGACCTGCTTCCCTTGTCTTTGCGACGGACGCTCATCAGGCCTTGGGAAGATGAAATGGTGGCAGTGTCCCATGACAGTCCTCCTCGATCCACAGCCCGGCCTCAGAGAAGGGAGACAAAAGGGCCTATTTTAATTTTCTTCTTGGGCCTCCTCATGACAAAGGAGAAATATCACCCAACGTTATTATCTCTCAGAAAAACACTCTCTGGAACCATAAAAACAGAGATACGGAGAAGCCAGACCACAGAGGCTGCCCCTTAAATCAGCAGCTTCTGAATTATCATGGTGGCACTCTCTAATTCCTCTGGATGAAAACATTAAAAGATGACAATGTTCCTTTAAATCAAATGCCCTGGGTGTTGCTGTAAAGAGTCAGTGGGCCTTTTTTTTTTCCTTGTGAGGATTCTTTTTTTTTTTTTGTCTCTTTTCACCTTGTAATAAAATATAAATCATAACTTGTGGGGGCAGGCTCTACAGAGCAAACTGTGAACATGGATTTTCTGAAAATGAAGGTGTTTTTTTTAATGGGAATCATCTCAGGAAACGTGAGAGTTTCAAATGATGAGTTTGCTACTTAACTTCACACTCAATTTTTTTTTTTTTTTTTGGATTCACAGGCTAGCCCCCAGCCTGACTGGGGCACCACTGTGATGAATCACGATGGCATGCTCTGGGAGGCTGGCAGCTGCCTCTACCCTTCCTGGAATGGGCCACTGGGCTCAGGCAGTACCAGGCAGGGACCCCAGAGCCCACCTATCTGGTGAAGGGAGAAAAGAGCCCAGAGGTAGGGGAACTGGGGCCAGGTTTGGCAGGCCGAGCTCTTGGACCACACAGAGAACCCAGGGGCCAGCAGCCCCAGGAGAAAGGGCTGGGAGCCACAGGTTGGAAAAGCCTGCATGGAAAAGGCTCAACAAGGGAGACTTGCATTCTGGGCTTTGGTATGGAAAAGGGGTCCAAAATGGGGACGAATCGGCGAGTCGACCCAGGCAAGGGCCTGGACCAGGGCAGTAAGGCCAGCAAGGTTCAGCCCTGAGGCGGTTTCTCTCCTCTCTCTGAACTCCAGCTCCCACTTCCACTGGCCTGGGTGGAGATAACCTGGCAAGGCCGAGTCTTCGGAATTGGCTGGGCAAGTGTAACCAGGGGAAGAAAGCAGACTCAGATGTTTTAGGAAAGATTCAAGGCTTGGGTCTGCGATCAAAGCGTTTATTGGTTGCCCCATATACCCAACATATACCAAACCCCCTGTGGACCCCTCTCCTCCTGAAATAGCCAAGCACCTTAAAGGGGCAGCCTCTTCTCACCGAGTCCATGGCCTTACCCCTGACGCCTAGCTTTTCCCTCTGCCTCCTGTCCACGTCCCTCACCAGCTCTGCCGCACACTTGTGCAGATAAGGAAATTGAGGCCACCGAAGGCCACTAGTGACCTCCATTTTGCATGTCCAGTGGACATGCCTCAGCCTTTATCAGAGCCTCAGACCCCACTGACCTCTCTCTTTGAGACACTCATCCCCACCCACCTCCTTTGTGAGCGAGCCCCTCACCTCTGCCATCCTCTTACACCTTTTCTACAGAGGGCTGGGTAGCAAATAGTTTAGGTACGCAAGCCTCTGTCACGACGACTGGACCCTGACGTTGTGGCACGAAAGCGGCCATAGACAAATGAGCATGGCTGTGTTTCAGTAAAACTGGACGGAAACAGGTGGAGGGCCTTCCCGAGACTCTTAGCGGCTTCCTCCTCGGTGTTCTCCCCTGCAGGAGAGTCTTACCCAACCCATGCCTCCAGACACCAGGTTTCCACCTGCCCGTGTTCGGGAGCCCAGCGGCGGCCCCTTGGTCCTCACCTGTGGGCACCGCACACTGAGTGCGACCACGCACCCCGTCTTCCCCAGCCCACTGCTGCTGCACCTCCTGTCCCACCAGTGTGCTTTCCCTTCTTCTCTTAAATGTACTTTGTGATCAGGTTGCCAAGAGCCTCCGAGCCGGCGGGTAGGTCTTTGAGAAGCTGCATGTGTCAGTGGGCGAAGGCTCACCTGCTGAGATGAGGCACCGGAGCGGGGAGCCCACCGTTGAGGGCTTGCTGGGTCCAGCTGCTGCCTGCTGACAACGCGAGCAGGCACCCGGCCAGGGCTTTGGCGCTTCAGTGGGGTCCCATAGGGTTGTCTTGGGGAAAAAGAGTTTGTGGGTGGATTTACAAGAGACCACAGGTGGAAGGCAGGTGTCCTGGAGCCCTGGGCCCTGTCTCCCAGCCGGCCCATCTCCAGGTGTCCCCATGATCATTGAGCAGATGGCAGGCTGGTGCTCAGAACCAGCTATGGATGCTCCAGGGAGGACCGTTTGAGGCCACAGGCCTCCCTTCCTGTGGCTCCTGCTTTGCCTCACCCCAGTGAGCCTACGGCCAAGGCCCAGCTATCTTGTCTGCAGATAAAATTCAGGGGTTTCAGACATCCATGTCAAGATCCACAGACAGCTCCCTGAGGCCCACGGTAGCCCATGTGGGACCACCTCTCCAAGGCAGCTGATTTGCAGGA
>NW_006443124.1:10619913-10634159 GCF_000325575.1 Pteropus alecto
CCAGTGGCCTCGTGGGAGCTCCAAATCCAACTCTGCCAGTTGTCTCAGCTGGCCTGGTCCTGGCACAGGAGGGGGTGCGGTGCTGACTGTGCCCTCTGATCGATGCGGCTTTAAACATTCCGTTCATTTGGAGCAACAGATAGTCTCACCTGCTTCCTGCCTGGCACAGGCAGAGATAAAATCCCGTCTTATTCATTCATCCACTCTCCTCCTCACTGTCCCGGGCTGTGACATTCAATAATTAATTCCCAAGCTGCCTTTGCGAGAGGCACACCGGCCCACGGGACAGGCGCTCCTGGCACCCTGGCTCTGCTGTTTTTAACAGACCGACTGCGAGGGTTTGCTCCAAGGCCCCGTTCTTCAACCTGGCTGTTCCCTCGGAGATTGCAGGTGGCAGCACCGTCAGGACACTTCTGGTACATTCAGAAGGCCCCAGAATTTATTTCACCCATTTGGATACAAATGCAATTGAGCCAAATTCTTTTTGTTTGAGCAGCCGTTGCTCCATTTGTGTTTCTCGTCAGTGGACTGATGGCCAAGGATAGTGGAAATGAATAACTCTGTCCCTAGCTGTGCCAGGTGGACTGAGCCCAGGAGCCATCCTGTTGCGTGACCAGCCAGGGGATGGCGCTGGGTGTTTCGCAGCTCTGGAGGCAGAAGGACAGGCTTGGGGACAGGCTGCTGGATGACCCAGGAATTGGGTGAGGCGGGAGGTAGGTGCCCCCAACTGCAGGACACTTGTGCCACCACCCTGTGGCCCCTCACTCATTCCTGGTGTCTGAAACGCTGTCTTCGAGGGCTTTTCCTTCAGCAGAGATTCCAGGGAAGGGAGACAGGCCCAGTCACTTACACAGGAAGGGGAGGAAGCGGTGGCCCAGGTAGGAAGGTGAGGCCCATGGCAGAAGACTGAGCGTGAATCCATGTACTGAACCACGGGGTCTGGATGAAAAAGGCAGCCTGAGCCTGGCTGTAAGAATGGGGTGGGGAGGTGGGGCAGCGGGTTGGATGGACAGAGAGTGAAGGAAAGGGTTAAAAGGTTTAGAGGAGGGATTAGAAGAGAGAGTTCAAGAATATACATTTATTCAACATTAATTTAGTAGCTGCCGTGTTCCTGGTCCGCATGGGACAGAACGGAAGTTGGGCAGACCGATCTTGGGATAGTCACAGCTTGGCTTCCAGGCCAGGCTGAGACATGCGACCTTCAGCTCTGACCTGCTTTGACCTGGCAGGCTCCAAGGTCCTACTGTTATCCCAGCCCGCAGGATGGCTTTGACCTGGCAGGCTCCAAGGTCCTACTGTTATCCCAGCCCACAGGATGTCAGGGGTTGTGTTCACCCCTTGGGCAGGGAGGAACCTGGATGTCCTATACTCAGGTTCCACTGAGATTTCTGGGCCATCGAAATATTGACAGAGCGGCTGGGAAGCCAGACCATGCTCCTCCTGAATGCCCCAACAAAGAGAGCGGGACCAGGAGCTCCCTTGGCTAAAGGCCCCTTAGTGGCCTTGGTACGCTTCCCTGAACCCAGGCTGCAGAGACAGGTGGGGGACACGCACTACCTTTGGGGCGTAGAAAGCAACTGCTGACAGTCCCTCACACTTGTGTTTAGGTGGAGAGCGAGGAGCTGTTCCTTTGACCCAGAAACAATGAAGAAGGTGTCACGAAAACCAGAGAGATAGAGTGCCCCTCAGTCCCCAGGTGTCCCCTTCAGTGCTGTCCAGATGTCCTAACAGAGGCTGTCACTTGGGTAGGTCAGGAGAGTTGGGTCACAGCCCTTCTCACAGGTACCTCCAGACAGCCTTGGGTGTACCTCAGCTCTTTGGGAACAAAAGACCCTCGTAAGAAGATCCTATCCCAGTATCCAGGGTCAAGGGGGTGGGTAGGGGCTCGGTCAAAGCTGGTGTTTTATTTTGATGAGTTTCCTGCTGTAGAGCTCTGATCACAGTGACTATGACAGGTTTTAAGGCACTTGTGGTAAAAAGGTTCTGTGTTTGGTCTCATGAATATTCAGTGTCACACCGTTTCCACATGAGCAGCCACATCGCCTTGGACAGCTCGATATAGTGAGCAGTGGGGAGTGGGGCCTGGACGGACCCAGGGAGGGGTGGGCAGCCCCTCTCCCTGGCTGTGCCCATCCCCAGACTCACATCTAAGGTCCATGGACTCCACAGGGCCACAGCCTCACAGAGGTTAAGTCGCTGTTCTTAAGGCTGCCCAGCCAGTAAGGGGTGAGCTGGAGTACGAAAAATAAGTCAGTGGTTGTTTTTAAGGGCGGAAACTGTTCTTTACTGAGCCAGGCACCATGCTAAGTGGTTTATATATTTTATGTTGTTCAGCCCTCAGATAGGTACTTATTAACTCCATTTTACAGATGAGATGACTAGTTCAGGTCAGGAAGTAGCAGCAGTGGGATTAAAGCAGGCAAGTCCAACTCCAAGACACGTGGCTTTTCCACTACACTGTTCGGCTTCCCAGGGAGAGGGCTGGGTGACTAAACGTCCCAGAGTGCTTATAGTCCAGCAGTCCTGGAAGGCTCCTTGGAGGAGGTAGCATTGGCATTTGAAAGACATCCAGAAGGATGTATGTGATTAAAGTAAATGGCAGGGAGAACAGTGTGAGCAAAGACACAGAAGTTGGAGGGCACAGACCACCTTGAGGAAATAGGGTGCTGCTGTGTCCCGGAGCACGGGGCGCAAGCAGCAGGGGGCTGTGGGAACCACAGCGGCCAGGTCTACCAGAGCATACAGGCCTCAGGTACCAGGCCAGGAACAGCCACCCAAAGCTCTGGGCACAGGAGAAGCAGGGCCAGGGCTGAGCTGGGTGGGACTCCCAGGCCTGCATCTCAGGAACGAAATGATCCAAACAGCTGCCCCAGGCATAGGCCAGAGCCTGGGTAGCGTCCCCAAACCAATGCCGGTGTCACGAAGGTGACATGCAGCTGTCGCTCACCAGCTCCCAGCCCCAGTGCTCCCTTCCTTTGGAAAATAGTTCCTCTGTAAAGCTTCGATGTGCTTAACTCTGAGGATTTCTGGCTGAGAAGCACTGGCGTTGGCCTTGTGTTTGTGAAGAGGTGATCGCCAGTCCACTAACGTGGCAAGGCAGGGGCCGCCAGAGTCGAGGGAGTGTTTTTAAGTGAAGGAGATGGAAAGAAATTTAAAATCAATACTTCTCAAATTAGATTTTCCTGTTATGGGATTAAAAACGCTCCACTCAAGCCCAGGGGAGGAACAAGGTCTGTGGGCAGCGTCAAGGTGCTCAGTGTATCTTATAACTTCCAGACGCTGACGGACACTTTGAGGAAAAACAAAGAGAACCAGATCATTTTCACAGAGCAGCCAGGAGGCCCACTGCCGTCACTATGGGCCAGTTCAAATGCCACATCCTGTGAGAAGCTTTTCCCACGCCCCATCCCTGTGTCCCTTCCTTGCTTCGAGGTGTAGTGGGAGGTCCCGTTGCCATGATGTGGCCTCGAGCTGGGGCACGATCTCTAGGCTCATGGCTCGTGAGCAGTCAGCGCCCCCCTGCACCCCCACATCCATAACTCACCAGGCCGTGCCTCTCCCTCCTCACACAGCAGCTTCTCCGAGTGGGTTTTTTTTTTTAATTTAAAAAAAAGTTAATTAAAAAGCCCTTTTGAACCATAGCCTGTAGGTGAGAAAGAACATTTTTGTCAAGACTAAAGAGGTGATTAACTCATAGTGGGTGGATATGTATCTAAAATGTGCTCCATAGAAACGAGATCTCTTTAGAAAAAAAACTAGGCCTCGATACAACTGTTCTTACGTCCGTGAACTTGGAGATCGGGGACAGTCTCCCAAAGTTCTAGGGTCCGTTGTCCCTCTCTGATAGTCACACAAGCCAACAGGTGTTTACCGTGAGCCTGGCATAATGCTCGATACTTGTCGCACATTACGTCCTCCCGGAAAGTCTGTGAGGCACACCTTATTATGACTCCCGTTTTATAGAAGAGAAAGTATGGTCCGGAAATGTAGGGGGACTTCCCCAAGGTTGCACAGTCAGGAAATGGTATATCTGGGTTAGGAACCAGGCTCCTAATACCCTTGACCTTATACCCGGGGACACTTAGCAGTCAGCTTCGTGTTGTGACCGTGTCACACACCCCTGCAGGCTGCGAGCTCCATGGAGGCAGGCCAGGGTGATCCTGCAGTGTGCTGGCACCCAGGACAGGACTTGCTGTAGGACTGAGTCATTGGTGCCCTGGGGTTGGGGCTGCGGATCCGGCTCCCTTCCCAGGACCGATACTCAGGGCTATGATTAACCCTGAGAGCACTGATCCCCAAAAGCAGGTCTTGACAGAGGCTGTGCCTGAGCCTGGTGGAGCCTGAGGGCCCATCCTGGGGTCTGTAGAAAGTCTGATGCAGCCCCTGCTTCTCCTGCCGCTGGGGCATCTCAGCCCCAAGCCGGGCCAGGCATTGCTGAGCCCCATGCAGCCAGGGCATCTGAAGGCCGTGTCTGGAGGCGGGAGGTCCAGTGACCTGGAGGGTCAGGGTGGTGAGCTGGGGTGGCAGCACTTCTACCCTTGGGACGTAGCGAACACTGGGAAATGAGTCCTTGGGAACTGTTGAGGGGAAAATGTGAGAGTTCAGATTCTACTTCATGGTACCTGCAACGATGAGGCTCGAAGCCAAGAGAATGGGCTGGTCTCTCCCACCCAGGTCAGAGAGCCTTGTGCCAGAGACGGCCTTCAGGGAAAGGGCTGGGGGTCCCAGCCTGGCCGACACTGGCTAGACCTTCTTGGAATCATATTCCTTTTCCCACATTTGCCAGTGCACTGTTCAAAATGGAAATAATGTTCCTATTACAGGGTTTTAGCTATTCCATCTCTATCATGATTTCCCTTTGTCTCCTCTTTTTTTTTTTTTTTCGTTGTTCATAAATATTTCTTGCCTCTCTTTCTTTTCTCAAACAGAGCTCTGCCTGTTCATAACAAGAGGACAAATGAGCCTGACCAGGCATAGTAGGGGCAGCATCGAGGGTACCAGTGCCAACTCATGCCATGCTCTGAGCACTCTCAGGGCTGCCCGGCAGGGCTCCCAAGCCTCACCCTTCGTTGTTCATAAATATTTTGTCTCTCTCTTTTTTCTCAAACAGAGCTCTCTGCCTGTTCATAACAAGAGGACAAATGAGCCTGACCAGGCATAGTAGGGGCAGCATCGAGGGTACCAGTGCCAACTCATGCCATGCTCTGAGCACTCTCAGGGCTGCCCGGCAGGGCTCCCAAGCCTCACCCATCACCTTGCGCTCCCCTTCCATGGCTCCCTATTTCCTGCCGCACTGAGCGTGAACACCTCTCCCTGCTCCATGCCCCAGCCAGCCTTGTCCATAGGCCCTGACACCCTGACCTGCCTGTCTCTCCCCATGGGTCTATTTACATTCTCCTTGGAAGCTGCACTCCCCCTACCCCACCAAAAAGAATAACTTGTTCAGGGAGAGCTGATTGACCTATCTGTCTGGCATCTAACACTGGACACCCTCTATGATTTTAAAGTATTAGTTTATTAACCATTTCAATGCAGGAAGTGAGGAGATTAGCAGGTGGGAGCTAATCCAGGTCTCAGATCTCCAAAAGGGTTGGCCGAGGACTTAAGAGAAAGAGCAAGTGACCAAAACAGGGTCAGCTCTCATAGTGGTTACAGAGTAGTATATGCTGGGCAGAGTTATGCCAGGTGCTGTGTCTGTGCAGGGGGGTGAGGGAGGAAGAAGGGGACAATGAGTGTACGGAGAGGGGAGGTGGGAAGACGGGTGCAATACCAGAGGGCTGCTACTCATGTCTGCAGGGACCTCTGCTGCAGATGCCAAAGGCAAGTCTATTCCAGCTCACTGCCACCTGCTGCCCACATCCCTCCCCCAGCTTCTGTCTCAGAATCAAGAAGGAATGTCATGCTTTAACAATGGAAGAACAGTGTTTTTAATAACTCGATTCAGTTCTAATTAAAGGAAACAACGCTTTAATTAGCAGCAGTCCGGCCTGCAGGCATGGACTTGTGAGGTGTGCTTCGTAAGGTGAGTTTGGAGTTCCAGATGTGCAAACAGTCTTCCAGGATGCCACTGGATCAGGGTAGGACAAAGACCAGCACTGGCAGCCCCGCCCATGTCCGTACAGATCAGACCTCACCTTCCAGGTGTGGTCCCTGCTCACTCAGTGCCATGAGCCAACACCCACCATCCACCTCTATGAGTGTCTGCCAGCTCCACTGCACCCTCTGGCCACCTACCTCCAGGGCCTGCTCTCATAGCCCCCTCCCCAAGCAACACCTAGAATTTGCTTGCTTGGTGGTCTACTGCCTGGAGTCTGTATGGGGAGGATAGCCACCAGGTGTCCAACACAATTCTGTATGAGCAAGAGGGTGAGAGAGACGCTGAGGGCAGGCTGCCCCCCGGATCTAGACCTTGCAGTAGAGTTCTCTCAAGCGGTGCCTCAGTGACTTGTCCTGTTTTATTTATTATTTCCCAGTGGACACAGTTTTCCAAGACAGGGCCCAGGTCACTGTCCAACTTTTGGACAGCCAAGGGCCAGGCCAGAGCTGGATCCTCAAGGCACAGCCTTGCCCCGTTAGGGCCCCGAAGAGCTCCCACATATACTCATAACCCCAGAAGCTAGGCTCAGGCCCCGGAGGCCCCCAACAAGGGCTCCTGCAACATGCCTTCAGGAGGCAAATGGTTTGGGACACTCAGTCCCTCCACCCAAATTTGTCATTGCTAAGCAGTCCTCAGAGGCAGGAGGCCCGTTTCTCTGTGACCTCGTGAGAAAACAAATTGCTTTGGTGGGGTGTGCCTCCTCCAGCCCAGGACCCCAGCCATGAGCTAAAAGGTGTTCTGTGCCCCTCTGCTTCCAAATTATTTCTCAGAACTGATGAGTGTCAACGGCTGTCTCTTTGAGAAGAAGCAAATGTCAGATGAGCCTGCGAGACTGTGGTACTTGTTTAGAGAAAACTGTCTTCCTGGTAAAGGGGCTGCTTGTTCCTTGTGGAAACAAGATCAGCAGAGACCCTTCAGGAGTGGGATCTGGGGGCTCCCAGGACTGGAGCAAGTGGGACAAGCCCCTAATTTGATGGGATAGAGCCCAGGTGAGGGTTGAGGGCAGATCCAACTGACCAGGCAGAATCAGCAGGTTGCATCCACAGGCAAAGTAACTCAGGTGTCCACTGAGAAGAAACCAGGGGCAGCCCTAGTTTTAGGGAATGAAGAGGGGACATCTTCCGGGTCAGGAGGTTTCAACTTCCAGACCCAGGAACCACTACTGAGCCTCTAGTCTCATCTCACAAGAAGAGTCATATGGAGAAAAAAAAAAACAATCTTCCCGCTGATGGGATGAAAATGCATTTTGAGTTTTCCAATTATATATTTCAGTTATTCCATGAACGTTAAGTGGAACTCAACAATGCAACTGTGACTGGCAGGAAACCAGAACCGACAGCTTTTCTCCCAAATGGCCACAGGCCCCCTACCCAGGACACATAGGATGCACCAGGAGATTTCTCTCAAGCCCCAGATGTTTAAGGAATTTTTACCACGTCCTCAGCAGGTGCCTTGGTGCTCCTGCTTCCGCTCACCTGAACCCACAGTATGGCCCCAGGCCTTTGCACATACTGTTTCCTCTTCTTGGAACCCCCTTCCCAGGTCCCACTCTTCCCCATCCTCTGATCAAACTCCCTTAAGACTTAGCTCAAGTGTCCCCTGTACAGGGGGTGCTCTGAGGACACAGAGATGCCCCACAAAGCATTTCCTCACTGCCCAAATCTCAACTCAGCTTCCTCCCCTGGACTCACTTACCTCCTGTTCCCCAAAGCCCACACAGGTCCTGGCACATAGTGGATGCTCCGAAAATTTATACTGCAAGGGAAAAACGGGCACCAACATTCCTGACCATCTCCACCTACCCGACAGGCCAGGCTCTGGTCATGGATCAAACCCCCGGCCATGCTTCCTCTGACCAGCTCCATGGAGACCCATCCCATGCCCTGGAAAAACCAAATACCAGGACAGGGGTCCCTGCCCAGTACGGATTCTCAACTAGTAGCTCATGAAACAAGGAAACCCTCTCCAGCCATGTTCCCTCAGTCTCCTGTCCCATCATGTCTTCCACTTTTATGCTCTTGCTCCAGTTACCCGGCTCACATCTCAGGGAGACCTGGACCAGGGCTGCAGCAGGAGCTCAGGAAGCCCAGGTGGGGGGTCCTGCGAGCTAGTTGCTTCACCTCTCTGGGCCTCAGTTTTCTCATCTGTACAATGGGGACCATAAGAGCACCTGCTTCATGGAGTCATTCTGAAGGCTCAGGAACTGTGTGCAAAGGCTTAGTGAGAGCAAGACAGGAGGATGCTCAGGGAAGATTAGCTTCTATCTCTACCATTCTTGGCCTCTCAAATCTAACCTATTTGGGAGCATTTGCCTAGAAACAAGGTTCTAGGCAATAGTCAGCAGGGGTCTTTTAGGTGCTCTGGACTCATGATCATCAAGTGGCCCTCAGAGCCATGACTGCAGATCACAAACATCGGCAAAGGGGAGAGCTAGCTGGCTCAGGGCTCTGCAGGTGGGGCCGGTGGAAGAGGCAGGGCACCCCATCTCTAAAGGATCTAGGAAAGGACCCTTCCATGCCTCTTCCAACTTCTGTGGTCCCCCGCATTCCTCGGATTGTAGCCATATAACTCCAGTTTCTGCCTCTGTCTTCGCTTGGCCCTTTTCTTTGTCTCTCTGTGTCCTCTCCTCTTCTTATAAGGTCACCAGTCATTGGATTTAGAGCCCACCCTAAATCCAAGCTGATTTCATCTCCAGATCCCTAAGTAATTACATCTGCAAAGACCCTATTTTCAAGTAAGGTCATTTCCGAGGTTCTGGTGGACATGAGGGGAGGGGGACACTAGTCAGGCCACTACGGCCCCCAAGGAGGATAGCCCTGGCAGAGAGTCGATGTGGGATGCCTGCCGTGTGCCGTCTTGGCCCTCACAGATGCTTGCTACCTCTGTGCCACCTCCACCCCCCAACTGCTCTGTGGCTCTGTGGCTCCCACTGCGTCACCATGTTCTCACATTCCCTTGAGTCCCTTCGAGGTAACCCTGAACTTCCCAGGCTTGGCCTGCACCTCCTCGCCAGGCTGCTGGGACCCGAGTGCAGGCTGCAGTCTAGGGTGCTGGGAGTCTAAGGTGCTGGGAGGCCGCTCTAAAGAACTCTCTGCAGAAACCCATTTTATTCTTCACAAGCCCTCAGCGTCACGGCAGCACTTGAATTACAGCCACACAGCATAAGCAGGGTGACCAGGGCTGGTGGGGCCCTGGGGCCTCCCAATGCATGGGGGTGAGACAAGAGATGACGCCCAGCACCCTCACCCTGGTCTGAGGGCCTGGGGCCCGAGCGTTAGGCCAAGCAAGGCTGTTAGTGCCCCAGATACCTGAGGCTTCCTTGGTTCACTCATCCACCAGAGGGGCAGGGGACCAGCTGGTCTTCATGAGGCTTCATCCACCAGAGGGGCAGGGGACCAGCTGGTCTTCCAGGCCCCTTCCCTCCCTGATGTCCTTGGCCTGAAGCACAAAAATACCTCTGCCCACCTGTCAGGGATTGGCTGGAATTTTTGAGGTGAGCGAGGTCTACAGACCTGCCAGAAGTCCCCTCCAGCCTGTCCCTGCAACCCAGCTCCTGATGCCCACTCTTCCCCTAAGAGCATCACACCTCTGATCTTCCCCAGGAGGCTCTTGATGTTCCCTGTGCTGGGATGGCCTCCGAGGACAGGCAGGGGCACAGATCCTGGTGGCTCCTTTAGACTGTGTTGGGCGAAAGTCGCCATGACAGAGCCGGAAGCATAAGCCGGTGTTAGACTTGATAGAATGTGGGCAGGAAAGTTCAACAGAAGCAGAGCCCTCCCGGAACACCTGGGACTGGAGGAGCTGGCCGCGCGGCTGGCGGGCAGGCGAGGTGAGAGGGTAAGAGCCGAGACCGCAGCTGAGGGGCAGCAGAAGCCCTGCCGTGCCGAGGAAGGTGGGAGCCACCCAGCATTACTCGGGGTCTACAAGATACGTTTAGCTCCGAACATCCATGCCTCATTGGGGCAGCTGAGGGGCAGCAGAAGCCCCGCCGTGCCGAGGAAGGTGGGAGCCACCTAAGCATTACTCGGGGTCTACGAGATACGTTTAGCTCCGAACATCCATGCCTCATTGGCCCCAGACACTCTAGGGGAGGCGGGTCCAGGCGCCGGGCCTTCCTGTGGACTGGGACTTTCTAGCTGGCAGCTGTGGGACCTCTCCACGCTTCTGAACATTGCTGCACTGATGGCATCAGCCCAGTGGCACTTTGGAGAGGCCACGTGACCAGGCCACCACTGAGCAGCTGGGGATGCCCCTGGAGGTGCCCGCGCACATCTCTTAAGGCACATCCCAGGGGGAATAGCCTTCCCATCTGTGAAGAAGATGTGCCCGCCCACCATTGTGGAGAGCCACATGGTTCAGGCCATGAGACTGAGCTCAAGGGGCACACGGCGCTGGTCACAAGGACAAGTAGAGGATAATGAATTCTCTTGTCACACGGGTACCTTCACAAAGGGGTCCCTGCCCAACTCCAGACTGCCTGTTCTTCATCTTTTGCTTCAGAGCAGCACTAAGTGTCCTTGACACGAACCACCAGGAATGATTCAGAACAGGGCCACACTGAAATCGTGGTGCGAGAGAGAGACGCCAAGCCCCCCAGGATCCCCCAGCAAGACAACTGCGTTCACAGTTGGCTTCATTCAGAGCATCAAAGTTCACTGTAAGGGGCAAATCAGGCCTGGGGGACCCTGGGCTCCATGCAGGCTCCCCCAGATCCTTCCCATGGGAAGGTGGGTGAGAGCTGACAGGGAGTTAGATTACATTTTTTTCTCTTTATAGATTTTATTTACTGTATAGCCCAATTTCAATTTATAATGTGTCTGTCATTTCTTAAATTGTAATTGACATATACTATACACAGAAATTGTGAAACCATAAGTATACCATTCAATGAAGTAGGCATGGGCTCCCATGTGTAATCATTATCCCGATGAACAAATAGAAGCTCACAGCACCCAGACACCCTCTCTTCTCCCAAGTGTAACTATTATCCTGCCTTTCTAATACCAGAGTCATTTTGCCTGGTTTTGAAACTTCTATCAGTGGAATTACACACTGTGGCCCTATTGCGTCTGGCTGCTTCCTCAAAACTGTTTGTGAGATTCATCTGTTGTCACGTCATCTATAGCAGAGTTTGTTCCTCTTCAGTGGTATATAATATACCCTGTTGTAAGACTATGCCACAGTCGACCTACCAGGGTTGTTTCCATTTTCAGGCAGTTTAAAAAATGCTCCTGTGACCATTCTAGTGCGGGTCTTTGATATGCATTTTTGTCAGAAATATATCTTGGTATGAAGCCGCTGGCCAAGAATCTGCCTAGAGTGTCAAGACATTGAGTGATGGTTTAAGCTACTGTCGTGAGCGTGGAGACCGAGACCACAGTGGGGAGGGTGGCGATGGCCCTTAGCCCTAAGGCACTCGTGCAGGGTCAGCTAGTGGCACAGCCGCACGGGCTCATGCTTCTCCCCCACCACCACCGCCTTAAGCCCTTGGGTTAAGGCCCCTGCTTTCTGCTTTGGGGCAGGGCCACTCTGAGAATCTGTGTCAGAGGCTGAGGACTCCCCAGGCCAAGGCAGAGGGGTGTGGAGCAGCAGCCAGGAGGGGCGCCGGGGCCAGACAGACCTCTGGGGGCCCTTCGACTGCTAGCCTTTAGATAGCCAGCGGGGTGGGGGAGCCACCTGCCCCTCCTCCCCTCCTTCTCCACTGGGCAGGACCCTGAGCATCCCCTGTGGCTCCCACCGGGGGGGACGAGAGCCGTATTTCCCTCCTTGAGTAATATGCAGGCCCCACTTAAAGGGGAAATGTGGTGGTTTTTCTCTGTTGACTTAATTTACGTTTAGTATAATGTTAGTTAAATATGTACAAACATAAAACTAGATACATGTTTCTTATGCATAGAGCTCCTCTACCACCATAAAGCTAAAACAAATTTATAAATGAAATAAAAACAAACTGCAAAACCAATAAACTTCAAATTAACAACATTAATTTAACGGGACAAATGATACTGTTTTCCCGAAACTAAATCAGCGCTCACAGCGTGGGCTGCCAGCCTCTGGTGTTCTCCTGGCTTCACCCAGTGCTGGGTGGTGACTCGGCCCTCCCACCGCCTTTTCTCCATTCAGACAGCTTCAAAACCTTCACGCCTGCAGACTCAGGCCTGCCTTGAGCCTCTGCTATAAAATGAAGAGTATCCGTGTTGTGAGAATTGAGCCAGTGGATACACATTTGGTATGAGACCAGGCTGGCCTCCCGGGCAGGCAACTTGTGCAACCACACAGGCTTCTGCTCTCAAAAGGGCCTGCACTTGGTTTAATGCGTGGCTGTGGTTATCTTGAAATTCTTGGTGCTTTCTTAGACAAGGGCCCTGAATTTGCATTTGCATTTGCATTTCGCACTGGCGCCCCCAAATTATGTACCAGGTCCTCTCCAAGGCACAGAGCCAGGCACACAGTTAGCACTCAGTAGTGGTTAGCTGCTGTTACTGGGACCCTGTCCTTGTTACTAAGTGCATTTTCTTTGTGATGTTTTCTTCTAAAGACAATTTTATCTTCCCATTATTTAATAGGGATTGGTGAGGCTCCCCCATGTGCATCATTATATTCGACTAAGTCTTGGAATTCAGGGTGAGCTCTGTGGGGAAGACGTGGGCGTGTTGACGGAGGGATTAGCATCTTCGGTCATGTGGACGAGCTGAGCACACCACAGCCCTTTCGCTCAGGACCAGAACCCCAGGCTTTGCTGACATTCAATCACTTTTATCATAACGTGGAAAATGAGGCCAGGCAGAATACTGCTATTTTCTCGAAACCACTTAAGTAGGTGGCCAGAGTTTAAGTTAACAGGTTATGGAGTCGAAGACACTCGAATGGATTAGAAGCACACACGGAGTTGCTCATTTAATTTCCCTATTTTATTGCTATTCTCCTGAAAAACAGCACAGATAGTCCTTTTCCAGGAGTGAGATATTAATAATCATGGCATTCTGCAAGAGCAGAAAAGGCCATTAAGATTTGGCGAGGTCTCTCTATTTGTCCCTGACTTCTCAAGGCTCCTCAGCAGGCCCAAGTAGGGGACAGACCCAGGGGATTAACTGCTCAAAGTTCTAGAATGTGGAAACAGCACTTAGCCACTGTCACAAGACTCAAGTGACATCCCTGCCTGCCCAGAGCACATCTCTGCAAACAACACTCCATCAGCCCCGGCTACAGCCCTGGCCATGATGACAGGTCTGTCAAAGGAAAAAGAGCACTTCCACCTGGATGTGTAGGTAGGCATTAATACCCTAAGTGTCCTCATCGGGAAGGACTTTGTTCCCTAAGGAAAGTAAATCTTTCCTTGGGGGACACAGCAGAGTAAGGAACAAAGCTTATTCCCTGTCTTGGCAATCAGTCTTCAGGGCCGGTCTCCTGGTGGAAGGGCAGAAGGCATCTCCCCTGGCAGTGTCCCCCTCGTGTGCCCAGACTCATGCTGTGCATCCAGTATGGCAGCCACTACCTGCAGGGAGGCTGGTCCGGAGTGAGATGGGCAACACCAGATTTTGAAGATTTATATGGAAAAAGAAGGCAAAATATCACATTAACTAACTTTTATATTGATTCCATGTTGAAGTGCTGTTTTAGATATATTGAGTTAAAATGTATTATTAGAATTACTGTCACATTTCTTTTGACTTTTTTATGTGGCTGCTAGAAAATTTAAAGCAGCTATGTGGCTTGCATTACACAGTAATGCATCTCATTTTAACCAGACAACTCTGCTCCAGCGAGAGCGGAGGAAATATCTCAAAAGTCAACCAAGGAAGGTCAGGATTCTGACAAGGGAGAGGGGACTAAACTCTCCCCTAGCAGCACCCCAGCTGGCACCTTCCTGAACACTGGCCCCCAATGGCCTCCCACACCTGCTCCTAAAGTGAGGCGGGCATGGGAACTCCTGCCAAGAGGCCCCCGCAGGGGGAACTCAGAGGCTGTGCTATTACAAATATTATCAGCATCATAAAGTCTGACTGGGCTTTCAGGGGCCACCTGAGTACTAACAGATGGTGCAAGTGTCATATTCTTTTCTGAGTCTTAGTACAAAATCTAGAGAAATAGTCACAGTTCTGGGCCCGTGGACATTCACCACTCGCGGCATCGCCCTTGGTGCTAACAC
>NW_006443124.1:10634215-10673575 GCF_000325575.1 Pteropus alecto
AATGCAGACATTTCTGGGGTATCCGCTTAACGACGCACATGGAATAAATTACTTTTGGATGACACTTTTTAATTGAATTGAACTAACAGCTTAGTAATATGTTGCAATAAGAAGAATATTAGGATGATTAAAAGATCTGAAAACTCTTGCGAAATTAAATGATTAAACATAATGCTGAGTAAATGAACAAGCTTGTGTATATTAATCAGTTGTGGGCCTTAGCGAACGGCCGTGGAACGAAACGCACAGCACGACAGCCCTACGCACGCTTGCCGCCCCCCTCCCGGGGCCGGTCCATCATGTGCTCCTTACTGTCGCTCTGGGCAAGCTGCTCTCTCCACAGATAAACAACACGCTAGTAATTTAGCGAGTGCGATGGGCCTGAGAGCTACTGTTTCTTGGCAAGCACTCATTCCTTTGGTCATGGCCTTCAAGGAGTGGCCACATAGTTACTTCTCAGTCTCTATTTTTAACTCAAATGCCACTTCGCGAGGCAAAAATTAATAGAATGCTGGCTTTGATTCCCATCATGGATATTGACCGTCCTGACCCTCTCCTCTGTTTGAGATGTCACTTGTTTCCTGTTAACCCAGTCACCTCTATAGTTGTCTTTGGCTGTTAGTTGGGTACTTTGGTCTTAGGAGGTAGAGGGTAGAAAGGTCACATTGGGAGAAAGTCTGATTTCAAAGGCCCTGGGGCGGAGAAAGAGTCAGCAGCTCCTGCGAGTGTCCCAGGAGGGCGTCTCCTGTGTCCCTCTATCCCTCTGCGACTGGCCTGCCAGCCAGCACTGAGCAGGTGCCTTTCGTATGACCTAGAAAACTGATTAACTTCCTTCCTGGCTCATCCTCCACCTGCCCAGAGATGACACAGGTAATTTCTTTTTTGATCCTATAAATCTTTCATGCCCGAGTCTCATTCATAATTAGTTGCATAAAAATTCAGGTTACAACTCAGGCTGTTATTAGGAAACATGAAAACAGTGCGAAGTTTTGTTTTACTCTCTAATAAAAACTCTCAAGGTCTGTTACAGAGAACAGAAGACACATGGTATCTCATTAAGGATAAAATTCAATTCAGAGCAGAATCTCACTTGCCGGTATTGATGCTGAATATATTTAAAGTAAAAAAAAAAGGGCCCCAGCCACTCGGGCAGATCCATGCTCACCCTCTACCCCCACACAGCCGTGGCAGCCTCCAACAGGCCCCTTTCCTTCAGCAGGGCTAAGAGTTCTGTACTTCCTACACCAAGACTGTGAAAAGCCCAGCAGAGGCAGCTTCTCAAATGAAAATATATTCCCCCAACTCAAGTTTTGCAGCATGTCACATTGGAAAATAACACAGTGGAATTCCGAAATTAAGCCGATGATGATGGCTCCTGAAGAACGAGTCAGCTTTCTGAAAAGTTCCAGATGAAGTGCTGCAATTGTCTCAATGATCCCATGGAATCGACTACCAGGGACACTGGACTCATCTTCCCCAATTTGGCAAATTCAGAGCCATAGAAAAGAATTGCACTCCCATAATTACCTGGGAGACGAGAGGGCTCTTCCAGGCAGGCGTTGGCAGGGCTTCCGCCATCTGTAGCCACCGTCCCTCCATCTGGCCCAGCTCAGGCCTGGAAGCCCCTGAAGCAGTGCTCACTGGCCTCCAAGTTGGAATGTAAGATGTGAGATGCCCTCAGAGGAGCCAAGGGTTTCAACTCCAAGGAAGGGAGTAAATTTTTCCAGAGGCTACAAGTCCTGAAGACCCAGGCTTGTCCTTTCTACATAGCATAGCTGGCCATGCCAACTCAATCCGAAATCCAGCAATTCAAGTGGTCTGGGCCTCGGGTAACTTGGGAATATTTTACAGGCTGCCAGGCAGGGGAGCGCTTAGTGGTGGTGGCCTGTGCCTCACAGAATCCCGGCCCCCACATTGTTATCCAAAGTGCATGAGTCAGACCCTCACCTCAGCAGATCTCATTCCTTATTTTTCTCCAAGGCAGAAATGCTGAAAACATTAATTTGTCAAAACTCTGAAAAGCTACATGCCTGAGCCAACAAGGAGAGAAGCAATCAAGACTTTGTCATCAGAGGAGGCGGATAGCCCCAGTGTCCTATCAAATCGAGTCCAGAATGTATTTCGCCATTATCGTAACTATGCCCTTCAGCTGCCACACCGGTTCAGGAATGGAGCACTAATACATTCAGTGGCACAGTCTCTTTATGGGGAAGACGGCAGCCCGATGCCCCTTGACAGAGAGAAAACAACGGCATAATGCAACGAACGTTTTTGAAATGCTAATGCACGCTCCCCACAACTTAATTTTATTTTTTTCTCGTTGGCTTTTTCGCATGACATTTCACAGTCCTGTAGCCCCTGTCGCTAGATCTGCATCGTAAAAATGACACCGCACTGATTTAAGGAGGAGAGTCCATCAGAGTGAAATAGATGGTGTGCTTTTAAAGGATCGGTTTAGCACCTCTTACCTAGGGTCAATGTTCATTCCCAATACATCATGAAAGCATGCCGTGAAATCAATCAGAGAGGGGCCATGTTGTTCTTCCCCGGCTCCATGTTGGATTATGGAGATGGTGGATAACCCTGCAGGAAGAGCCATGTTAGGCAGGCATGCTGTATTGAGGTAGAAGCTACCAGAGAAGGCCGACTTAAATGAAAACTTGGAGAGGGAAGG
This sequence comes from Pteropus alecto, assembly GCF_000325575.1. Classification (NCBI taxonomy): domain Eukaryota; kingdom Metazoa; phylum Chordata; class Mammalia; order Chiroptera; family Pteropodidae; genus Pteropus; species Pteropus alecto. The sequence goes on from NW_006443124.1 coordinate 10,636,890, forward strand.
AGAGAGCAAAGACGACCAGGTGTATGGATACTGTGGTTTCCATCTGAAAGTCAGTAGTGAGCAACTGATGGCATCAAACTTGCCTCCTCTCTCCGTCAGCTTTACAGGCACAGTGTTCGCCAAACCAATGTTCACGAAATTCCCAGCTGCTGTCAATTCTGAAGCCAGCAACCCAACAAGATGAGAGAAGACACACTATGGTGCCTGGTGGAACTCTGCGCATCCCAAAGCCAGCTCAAGACGAAGGGCACTAACGGATCCAGCAAAGCTGACATGGACCGGAGTAGTGGGCTGACTGAACGCCCACCCTGAGTCCCAAGTGAGCACGAATTCCTAAGAAATCATCCCTCAAGTCCAACCACTCCCATCCAGTTACCACGACACCCCAAAACAATGATGCTCTCAAGGGCATTCATTTTTCTTCTTGAAATAGCATCTTTTATTTCAAAGTATTATATGCCAATTTTACACAACTACACATTAAGTTGAAAGATAGCCCCTCCCAAACTCAGTGCCTCCCCCTCTAGGATCAGACTACACATTCTTTTTCAGCTTGTTTTTCTCGCTTAAAACCATATCAGATCGTACAAATAGATTTACCTAGCCCCTTCCAATAGCTGTATAATATTCTATTTGAGACTGAAACATAGTGTCTTAACCAATCCCTTGGCGATATGTCTTCAGGTTGTTCTTAGTTTTTATGCCACAAATAGTACTGCAATTGGCACCATTGGTCAAAGACATCTTTGCACATTTGTGCGAGTACACTGTCAGATAAATTCACAGAGGTTTCTGGAGGGGTCGGACTTTGTAGGTGTGTGACAGCTCCTCCAAAAGTAATAGGCTCTTGACTCTACCTTTTACGGTTTCCAAGGTTAGGGGAAAACTAAGCAGCCCACACCTGTCCTCCACATCTTAGGATAAAGAAGGAGGCAGCTGAGATTTGCGCTTGGAATTTGCTCCGGAGAAGCTGGGCTCCTAAGACAAAAGGGTCATGCCTCCGGCAACTCTAGCTTGACCTGCTGAGGCCTCAGAACCCCCAGGACTCTCAGCCATCTGGGAACTCAGAGGTGCAAGGGGAGTGTGCAAAGCAGGGACAGCCCCGGAAGCTTCAGGAAGGTGCTGTCCCTGCACCAGTGGGGGGAAAAGTAAGAGGCCAAGGTGGGAATTGCATGCTGTGCCCGCTCACATGGGGGCTTCAGGCTTTCCCCAGGTGTCAGGGTGGATACTCAGGACATGGGCCTGGTTGCAGGAGGCTACCAGGTGGGGCTCTGGACCATGGCTATGGGAGTGGAGGAGAGGTCAAGCTGAAAGGCTTGAGGAAGGGGAGGTGACCAGACCAGGGAACCTTGGGGCAAGAGGCTGAGGGAATGAGAAAGGACAGTGAAACTGGGGCTGGGAAGGGGCACTGACTAGGGACGATGAGGTGAGGGATAGGACAGGTGGTCTGGGGTGAAGGTCCGTGGACATCAGAGCTCCAGGTCCAAAAGAGCTCAGGCCAGCCCCAGCTGGGAATGCCAGGGGTCACCTTGCTCCTGAGGCCACACAGGGCCCAGCTGCCAGCAGGCACTTGGCAGGTGGATGGCATGAGCGACCGTGTAGCAGATGGATGGATATTCGTGATTGCTTTCCAACCACACCATGTTGGATTAACCAGGGAGGGCTCAGCCGGGTTCTGAGACAACTCCACTCTCATGAAGTGCCATAGGTTTGACAGCGATGACTCCCAGGGCTTCCATGGTGTGTGGCATCCATGGAGCCTGGGGCAGATGGAGGCCTCCCAGTGTCAGGGTCATTTCTAAAAACCCTGCAGATGGGGCTTGGGCATGGAGAGGTGGGGGAGGGACCAGGACCTGGGACAGCAACACACGGCTGCTGTTGGCTCCTGGACACAAACCACTTTCTCAGAACCCTTTCCTTCCTGATGGGCCAGAGTGGAGATGCGAGGTGAGGCTGAGGTCATTTTGGTACAGATGAGTTACAGGGCTGGGAGGCCACCTCACAGGGGCCCTCCAGACAACCAAATGTCAGTATAAAGTAGGGTACTGGGGGTGTGAAACTGGGGTCTCCAGGGATAGAGAAGTAGGGACAAGGTCCTGGGGTGTGGTTTGTTGTGTGTGGTGTTTATAAAGGAGCCCTAGAACACAGATGATGTTTAATCCCAAAGACTTCTGACCTTAAACTTGAACCCGAGCCTGATTTTACAAAGAGCAAAAAAGAAACTTGGCCAGGGCCAGCCCAGCTTCGGCTGCAGGTTCCTGACATGGACTGCACCCCAGATGAAGCCTGAACATGTCCCCAAACGGGGCATGCAGAACTCCTGATGCAAAAGCCATTTGTCAGCACACTGACTTCTGCTCAGGTGTGTGCATATCCTTCTCCTCCCAGGGCACTGGGACTCCCAAAGTGAGACAGTTTAGTTATAAAAGTAAGGTCATTCTGTGCCACAACGATGAACAAAACACACATGAATCAAGATAAATCAGTCCCCCATTGCCAGGGACAGTAGCGCCAGTGCCCAGTCTCAGGAGCTTCCCCTGCCCACCTCCCCCAGCCTGGCTGAGGGGCTGTGGTGGAGGGCACAGAGGCACCATGTTTAACTCCTCTCCCTCTCTCTCCAACCCCAGTGCATTGAAACAGGGTGTTAGTCCTGCCACCCTAACTTTCCCATCCTCCACACAGGGACAGGCCTGCCAATGGCATAACTCCTCTCCCTCTCCCTCCAACCCCAGAGCATTAAAACAGGGTGCTAAGAAGAAGAAAGCACAGTGCTGAACTGCAGGGTGTTAGTCCTGCCACCCTAACTTTCCATCCTCCACACAGGGACAGGCCTGCCAATGGCACGACAATACCCAGGACTGCCTGTGCGTCCCTGGTGGGGGTGCAGGAGAATGACTCCCCTGAGTTCGGTCTGCAGGCCAGTTCTCCAGAAATCAGCCCCCCAAACGATGCATTTGTCAGATCATGGAAAATAACTTTTTAAACCTCTGGTGTTACTGCTATTCTGGTGACTGTTGGAATTTCTCTATTTTTGAGGGTTTATGCTCCAGGCCCCCCCTGCCCCAGAGGCTCCCAGATGGGCACACTCTCTGGGTCCAGGGCTGTGGCCACACTCATTTCACTCCAGAGGCAGGGTGAGGTGACCACAGGGCAGAGATAAAGCCTAGAATTTTTCACAGTGATTTTCCACCAGCTTCACGGTTTTGAGTTGAGATGTTGTAGACATATTGGCATAGTGCTAAGCTCCTCTGCCAGGTAGTGCCAACGTGGCCAGCGATCATAGGAGAGCCCAGGAAACAAGTGGACAAAGCAAGGAGTTCAGTTTGGCTCTAACTAAGCAGGAGCTGGGGGAGGTGGGCCTTAAATGCCAGGCAGAGGAGTTCGGCTCCCTCCCGAACAGGTGGGAAGGGAGGAGGCCTGTAGGCCCCCGGGAAGAGGCTGCTGCTTTGGCCAATAATGAAGTCTTGACCCGGAGCGGCCTCAGTAGAGACAAAGAGAAAAGGGTGGATTCAGAGGGGTTTGGCTGTAATTGTAAGATGGGGAGAGGTGGATGAGATTTTGGCTCATTCATCCCTAAAATGGACCGTTCACTCAGCCAGCCTGCAGCCTCCACATGTGCCTCGCGAGGCGGGTGCGACGCCATCGAGTGCAGCGAGAAGCTATTTGCCGTGGGTCAAGATGTGGAGATTTCCAAACTGACAGATGGCGGGGGAGTCTTGGGAGAGAAAACGCGAGGCATTTTTCTTACCAAGATCTGTCCTTGGACAAAGCATACTTTATAAGATTCTCTCCGAAAGATCATTTAAAGAACCTACCCAAGACAAAAGGAGAGAGAAATATCCCATACAAGGAAAAGTGATTTTTCACCTCCCGACGTTTCGATGCCACGCATCCTGCCGGACACACCCGACAGGAAAGGTTTCAGCAAAGGCCAGCGAGCTGGTTTCTATGTCACAACAATGGTGATCGTAACATCTGCGTTTCTGAGGTGCCCCCTCTCTCGTCACCTGCCTACATGGAGACCCAGCCACTCAGCCCGGTGTCGGTAGGAGAGCATCACGGTTTGAGAGCCCGGTGTGAGGTTTGGCCTTGTCCAGCTAAGGTGAGGAACAAAGGGCTTCCTCCCGCACAGCGTAGCCACCTGGGCCTGGGGTAATGCAGCTGCATGCTCAGGCAGGCCCTGCCTCGGCAAGGGCAACGGGAGGACATTCACTTTCAACACATAAAGGACAAGTATTTATTTTAGGAATTATTGTTGCTAATTGTGGTTATTAATATATACCACAGTTCTCAATGGCTCCACTAATTGACACTGGAGCCAGAGAATTCTCTGTTGTGGGGATTATCCTCCTGTACATTGCAGGACCCCTTCTCTTAGACCACACTCCCTGGTGATCCCATTTGGTCCCGGGGTTTTAAATGTCGACATTAATGAATTCATAAATGTAGACATTAATGAATTCCCAAGTTGTCTCTCTGGCCTGGATGATTCTTTGGAGCCTTAGACTCATATGGCCCAATGGCCTGCCCCTCAGTCCACCTACTAACATAAAAAGAGAACCTAGATTTCACCTCAAATGTCTGCTCCTTCTCCTGCTACCTTTCAGGGAATAGAACTTAATTTCTCAGGCCAAAATTCCAGTATTCATACTCAGTTCTTCCTTTCCTTCGATCTATCCCATCCCATCAATCAGCAAATTTATTAGCCCTGCCTCCAATAGGTGTCCCAAATCAGTCTGCCTCTCAGCATCTCTGCCACCACCTCTCTGACCCAAGCCACTAACACCTGCATCACAGGCTCCTAACAGGTCTCCTGTCCCCTTCTGCAGCCCATTCTGTCCATCTTTCACACAAGCACCAGAGTGCCACCCCAACACCCTCCATCCTTTCCTGAGAGAGCCCCACCTGGCACACCCCCTTACATGGCCACATGCCTCCCCCAGCCATTCCTAGTGGTTCCCGCCGGTAGTTGCTCTAGGGGTGAGCACATGACGCAAATCTAACTAATGGAACCTGAGGGAGCTTCTGGGAAAGGTTTCCTGCTCTCACAGCTCACACACAACAAAGAGTTCCTACCTCCCACTCTGTGTTGCCTGTGAGACCTAGAGCCACAGGGTACGGCCGGCTGCACGCTGAGGGATACAGGGCAGACAGCAGAGAGCCTGAGTGTTCGATGGCACCTTGGAGCCACAGAATGACCCTACTCAGGAAACTGTCACCGGGGCCTTCTCATTTTGTAGCTAATAGCTTTCCTAATTAGTCAGCCCCATTTCCAGCCAAGTTTTCTGTTGAAATAGCTGAAGACATCTTGACCGAGACACAGATGGTCTTTAATAGCATAAATCAGACCATTTTAGTCTCCTGCTTAAAATCTTCCAAGGGATTATCATGCAATAAAACCCCAGCTCATCGCCATGGGCCCCATGAGCCCAGCTCCTGACCTCACCTCCAGCCGCACCTCTACCACTGCCCCAGAGGCCTCCTCCCTTACCCCATACTGCCCTTCCCCTGCTTGTGCCATAGCGTCACCAGCCAGAGTGGGACAAGGCTCCTCCAGATTCCAACTCTGAAGTCCCCCAACAAGACCCAAAGCAAGCTGCAGGGGCCAGCGCCCCCACCCCACCGCACCCCACCCCACTAACCCCCTCTCCTTCTAGCAGTTGGACTCAGGTGAGCTTGAGCTCTCTGCCATGTCAATATTCAGTGACCACAGTACAGAAGCTTCTCAGATGGGCCCTACAACCAAAAGACAGGGAGTGTCCCAGAGGGAGGTCAGTCTGAACACAGCTCACCCTTGGGAGCCACGCTGGGAAGTGACGGAGGCTGTGAGCGATGCTTCCTCTAAAGACGGAAGTTGGCAGGAGGTTCGTGGGCCCTGGGAGCAGCAGAGCCCAAGGCCAGGCTCCAGGACACTCGTCAGGAATTCAGGGAGCTGTGGCAAGCTCAGGAAATGGGAATTAAAACAAAACAAATACACTGATGTCAACTGTCCTCCAAGACAGTCTGCCGATGCCTGTTTACAAAATGCAAGCATGACTTGGCACTCTCGGGAGACTGGGTAATTAAACAGAAAACCAGCTGTATTCATTTCTGTTCTTGCAAGACCCAACAGCTTCTCCCCTTTGCGTGCATGAAACATGTCCCCACTCAGAGAGGGCAAGGCCTGGGCCTCAGCGTGGAGGTGGGGTGAAGGGACACAGCAGAGATGTGGCTTCAGCTACTGGACACACCCCAGCCCCAGGAGACACGAGGAGAGCCACCTGGACAGTAGACACTTGTGTCTGTTCCCTCTTCATCAGCTGAGGGGTCTTAGCAAGAATGCAACAACTTAGAAATCATCTTTTCATCCTACTCACGGGAGAGACCCAGAATGTGCCGTGGGATGAGCTCCCTGGGCAGAGGGGTTTGGGGGATTGGAACGGAAGTTGGATCTCTTCTCATTGGAGGAGTCTCAGAGGGTTTCTGACCTGAATGAAAAATCCCTTCCACATCTCACTCTAGTTTCTTCCGAGGAAATACATTACCTTGTACTTCTTTCCCTTCTGAGGGGGTAATTAACTCAGCTGCTATAGAAAGCCCCAAACCTCAGCAGCATGGAGCAGAAGCTGATTTCTCACTCTCCTCAGGTCTGATCGGGTCAGACAGCTCTCAAGCAGCGACAAGAAGGCTGTGTTCTCTGCTTTCACAAAACACGTAACCACACAGTCTCCGCAGGGAACGAGTGTGGATGATGACTGCATCGGGCAGGGTCCTCCCGAGAACCAGAACAAATAGACTGCATGTATGGATGGATAGATGGAGAAAGAGAGAATTGGCTCATTTGGTTATAGAGGCTGAGAAGTCCTAAGATCTGCAGTCAGCAAGCTAGAGACCGAGGAAAGCCGATGGTGTAAAGTTTCAGTCTGAAAGCCAGCAGGCTCCAGACCCGGGAATAAATGGTGTTTGTTTCAGTTCAAGTCCAAAGGCAAAGAAAGCCCCTGTTTCAGCTTAGAGGCAGTCGGACACAAAGAACTCTCTCTTACTCAGCCTTTTTGTTCTATTCAGATCTTCAATTGATTGCATGAGGCCCATGAACATGAGGGAGGGCAGGCTGCTTTACTCAATCTACTGATTCAAGTGTTAATCTCATCCAGAAACACTCTCACATTCAGAATAATGTTTGACTAAACATCAGGGCACTCCACGGCCCAGTCAAGTTGACATAAAATTAACCATCACAATGACACAAGGGTTGTGTGGCCAAGCGGTCACATCCCTTCAGTCAGACCCAATCACATCCTGACTCCAAGAGAGGCTGAGAGATAGTCTTTGTGAGCGCCCAGAAATTAGAACATGAACCAGCCTCTGGAAACACACAGCATGGCACCCTCTAGCTGGTTAGGTAAAAGCTGTCTGTTTATCTCCACTGACAGTTTATATAGGAGATTCTAGACCCAGCCCTTGACAGCGATATGAGTCTGAAAATTCTGAATAACTAGTATTTAATTGTATAAGACAACACATTCTTCTTCCTAAACTCACCAAAGAAATAAGCAGTTAAGATACTTTCTATTTGCAAATATCTTGAGCAGAGGCATTTCCATCATCTTTGGGAGTGGACTCGGCAGGGTGTGGATGATACAGAGACTGGCCAGCCTGCCCAGGGCTACCCCAGGCACAGAGACCAGCCAGGGAGGGAAAGCTGGTGCAAAGCACCATGGCGGCCATGCACCCTGCTGATCAGGAGGCCCTGGGCTTTCTGCCCCAGCACTGACCCCGTGCTCCTTCCAACTGATGCCTCTGCTGCCTGCCCCACTCGTGGCACCCCAAAGCACCCTGAGACAGTGATGTCACAGCCCCTGGGCACTGAGCTCAGCTCTAACTTCTCGCTCCTCTACATACAGCCATCACATTGTAATTTAGTTTAAAGCCGAAAAGGTTTATTGGCCAAAGAAGGCAAAACAGAACCCAAGAGCTCAGAGGATGCCCCTCCTGCAAACAAGAACGCTACACCAGACCAGGGCTCCTTGTGAGCGGGACAAGGGCCTCCCTCTGTGTCCACCCCCACAGGGCCCCGCACAGAGCACACAGGGAGGTCTCTTCCAAGAGAAGGTGATTGGGCTCTGCAGCAGCCAAAGGCTCTCCACCAGAGCTTGTGGACAGGCTTCAGGTGACCGATGCCCCGTCTCCCACACCCATTTAACACGAGCTCCAGGTTAGCAAGCACTGGACCTGTTTTGCTTGCCAGTGTATTTCCACTGTACCCTGGCACATAGTAGGTGCTCAATAAGTAATCGTTGAATGTGCACTACCCTAATCATTCACTTGCCTGGGGACATGAAAGAAAACAGATACGGTCTCTCTCTTCATTCAGCCTGCAAAGGTGTTTGTTTACAGCAGAGAGCAGAACTTGAGAACTAAACTGTAATAATTATTGAAGTAACACCGAGCAACATAAGTCCATTGAAAAAGTAAATTACCCACCGATCTGCAGGTAATTAACTAATAAGTTTATTGCCATTTCCAAAATGAAGCATGCAAGAGGGACTATGACAATGGCACAAAAATTAAATTATGCATAAAGAAAGAGGAAATTTTGGATGAGGTCAAGTCTGGCTGGTCCAGAGCTACCTGTGCAGGATAGACAGACACACCCCAGTGCTCACAATGTGGGTGTCAAGATGAAAAGCCCTAAGGCAACCTGTTCCCTGCCTCCCACCCACAAAGTTCCAGATGTTTCAAAGGAGGGGAACAGGAGGCACAAAGCCCCTCGCAAGCACCTCTCTGCAGCACGAGCCAAAGCAGCTCCACCCTGCAAAGGCCAGGTGAAGTCATCGTGTCCAGGAGATGTCGAGATGTTGCCTGTCCCCTACTTGGTCAGGAGACTTTGGGCACACGCACACTGTACCTTTGTTTCTGTCCCACTTCACAGTGTGGCCCTGGTCACAGAAACAAGACCAGATCAATGGAGCTTGTCCCACAGGTGCCGCTCCTCTTTTTGTCAGCTCCGAGGTCACCTGAGGGGTTCCTTCCAGGGGAAGAACAATAATTTACAAGGAGAACAGTGCAAGGAGAGGCTGCAGCCACAGAGGTGTGTCCAAGCGCTCGGCCCATTTTCTCTGTCCGGATGGCCCTAACTCCCGAGCCGGCCCCTTTGCCCTGTGAGGCTCAGTCGAAAACATTGATTTATGGACAGGCTAATTGAGCTTTTGACAGGGTCTTTTCACCAAGGCCATCTTTTGAAAAATGGCAACTGTCCAGATAGGAATGTGTTCCATTAGTGCATTTCTAACATAAGAAAACTAATGCCAACTTGACAAGAATTTGAGAAATTTAATTTCTGTTGCTGCGAAGCACCAGAATCCTGCTGGAGAGGGTGCTGATGGGTTTGTGAGTGTCTCGTCAAGTTCTAATCAGCGTGAGAAATCGTGCCTGAGATAAGGGAAAGCTGTAATAGAAACTAAAACCGAAATCTCCAGCAACCGAAATCTCCTGTTTTCAGGAAGGATGTTTGTTACCCTACTTATGGTGGGCCCATTTTCCCCAGGGAGAGCATGTGTGCAGGGAGGAGGGGAGAGCTGGTGTTTGCAACAGCCTGGTTCTGGAAAACTGGGGGTGTTACTGCTCTGGTTTGAAGGGCCTACAGAGCGAGGCAGGTGTCTCCCGGGAGACTGCTTTCAGCCCGACTTGGCCTCACGGCCACCTACTGTGTGCCAGGCACCGTGCTAGGCACCAGAGTCCCAAGCAGTGCAGCCTGGGCCCCCATTGCCAGACACACAGCCTAGTTAGTGTACCGGGAAGGTCTGTCTTGTGCTAACCAACCCACGCTGACTTTGACAATCATGGCGATGTGACTTGTGCCTCTTCATCCCCGGGGCAAACAAGGAGGATCCCGCTGATATCAGAAAGCCTGACCATAGGGAGACAGGTGTCTCAAATTGTAAGGAGCCCCCCAACTCCCATGCCCTCCCCAAACTCCATACTCAACAGGCTTACAGGGACAGTTCTTATAGCAGGGGCATTGTCCCTTTGAGGGCACCTCTGCCCGACAGTGCCAGACACACTCCCCACTGAGCTGCTGGGACCCCCAGCCCAGCTTTCCCTTTCCAAGGACACCAGCCTCTTCCTACAGATGCATTCTCATCCCACGCCTAATGGGAGCCCCAGCCCAGCCCACTCTCACTGCCCTCCCCCCACTAAAGCACAGAGCAGATCTTGTTGCTTCATCCCCTAGAAACCTTGGGAACCTTCCCACAGAAAGGCCATGGGACCACAGAGGGCCAGGCACCCTGAGAGCAGCAGAGCCACAGCCAGGAGCTGGAAGGACCCCTCGCTGGTCCTTCTGCCGGCCACGGTCCTGGATGCTGCAGTGTGGCTTCCCCACCGCCCTCTCTCATGATGCTCGGCAGTGCTTCCACCAGAGCAAGTCCAGGTTGGGATATATCTGAGTCCCCTGCTCTACAGGTGTGCCTGGGCACAGGTGAGCTTCAGCCCGCAGGAGAAGTTCAGCCAGCGTGTGTTCCCCGAGCACATTTTGGGACCATCCCCACTAACCGCAAGCTGCCTGGCCCTCTCCCTGTCCCCTTTACAATACGATGCTCAAGAAGACTCTGGGGTCCCCTCGGCTGGGCCACATCGCCACCACCCCTCCCCCATCACTCTCCAGAAAAGGGGTAGGTGGGGACAGACTGCAGCAACTGGAATCAGGTTTCAGTTCTGCTGATTCTTATTGTCTTCATAATATGGGTCCACTAGCCCTCCCCTCGTCATCCTGCTCCACGTGGAGGCCTCCAGGTGGGGCTGTGCAGGGGTGGAGGGAAGAGAAGGGGCCCTCTCTGTGTCTCTGTGGAGGCCAGAGGGCATTGATCTGCCCGACACACTCTTTAGTGTCTCGAGACATTTGACCCCGCCCCTAACCGCCCAGCACCTGGCCCCAGAGGAGGCCACCCGAACCAGGCCTGAGGGGTCAGTCAGCACTGTGCCTGCAGAGTACTCCACACAGCTGCCCTCAGTGATTGTTTCACAGAGGGCCACAGGAAGGCAAGTCTGGCCAATCAGAGTCCCCCCTCCATGCTTTTTTCCAGCGCTCTCAGGAAAGATTTGGTCCCTTTCTCTGGGATCCCATGTACAGGGACAGCGTGAGTGTGAGGCCACCACTGGACATCTTGCAGCCAAGCAGAGAAGGCCATTCTTAGGGTACTGGGTGCCCACAGCCTCCTTCACTCCCTTAGATTTCCCAGCTAGGGCAACTGGGACCACCCCCCTTTTTCTTTCCTATGCTAGTTGAGCATTCCTGAGAGTTTCGGTGACTTAAGCCTGAAAAAGTCCTGAGAAATTCACCAGGACATTCTCTTTCAATCTTATCCACCCAATATTTGTCCAACCGTCTCTTAATGTTAAAACTTCAGAGTACCAGAAACATCCCATGAGGCCATCTCAGAGGTGGGGGCCAAGAGCAGGAGGGTCTGAACAGACAAGTAAAAGTTGCTTAAACTCAAAACCACAGATGGTACGGGGAACCGGCAGACTCTGTGATGAGAACGTGGGGCAAGGCCAGGGGCTGTTCTGAATTCTCTGTGATGGGGAGCTGCTGGTGGCTTTTGAGCAGGGCTGTGACGTACCTTATACTCCACATGGTGACAAGAGAGTTACAGAGAGCAGGGCAGACTGGAGGGGTGACCACACAGGAGGCTGTTGAGGACCTGGGATGGAGAGGAAAGGGAAGATTCGGGGGACGTCACAAGGGAAGCCTCTGTGGGGCTGGGCAACTGTTGGTGTCACCATGTGGCAGCATCACGTGTACCATCACGGACAGTGGGCAAAGAGCAGAGGCCGATGGCACTGGGAAGCAAGGAAAGGTGTGGCTGGGCACCTCTTGGCAGGACCAGGGAGGGTCTGCAGGGAGGTCTACTCAGAACCATGTGCTCAGAGTCCCAGAGCCTAAAATCGGTCTCGGCCCCCGGAGCCCTCCTAGCCCAATCCCTCATTTTATAGATATTTAAACTGAGGCCCAGGGACAGGAAGGGACCTGCCCAAGGCCAGTCGGCATGCCACCAACAGAGCCAGGCCTCGAGGCCAGGTGTCCAGAGCCACAGTCTGGCATCTGCCCTGCCCACTGGAGCCCCAGCCCGTGATGCTGCCTCATTTTTCACTTGCCTGGAAATCGACGTGGGAGGTCATTTAGCAGGGCAGTGGGGCCTGCCTGCCGGGCGAAGGCATGCTCAACAGTAATTACCTGGGAGTGAGGACAGGTTTGGTTGCCATAAATCTCTGCAGAATTTTAAAAGGAGCTGGGAATATTGACATGAATTAAATCCAATAAAACATTCATTTAATTAAACTTTAAATGGTCCAAATATTTGCTGTTTGGTTAATATTTGTGGCTGACAGGAGCAGAGTTATGACGGTTCTGTCAGTATTCACACGTTCTGATTTTACACGCGTCTTACATGCAAATAATGGGGGCGCACACAGGAAGGATGCGAACCGGCTCTCCCAGGGGTGGTGGCTGAAGGAGCAGACTTCCCATTCAGGTGTTTTGTTTGTTTTTAGCCTTGTGTTATAGGCTCCTCCAGATAGTTTTCTAAAACTTTTTTAAATATATGATTTGGGGTCCGCAAACAAGGGTGCCTGCTCCTAGCCTGGTAATTAGGGCCCCCGAGACCCCAGCCAGCCAGACTGCCTCACCTCCCCACTCCCACCTGAACTCCCCCTTTCCATCTATGCAGATCCCCCCTCTTTTAAGGCAGAGATTCTTGGGCCTCAGGATACCACAGAAGCCCTGGGGTGCTTGTTAAAGCCCAGAGTCTATGCTGCAGGAGATTTGATGTGGATGATGGGGAAACCACACCTCAAGGAGCAGGCTCTGGGGCCCAGGGGGTGCTGCCTCCTCCAAGGCCCCCTCACCCCGCCTGCCCTGTTGGTCTTTTCCTCATAGTTAAACTGGAGCTCAGACGTGCAGAGAAAACTGTAGTTTCCTTTTGTGACATGCATTTTCTTTTTTTCCTAATTACATTTATATACCTTACAAAGTGATCCCCCCGATAAGTCTAGTACCCATCTGCCACCATATATAGTTATTACAATATTAATGACCATATTCCCTGTGCTGTACTTTACATCCCTGTGACTATTTTTATAACTGGCAGTGGGTACTTCTCAATCCATTCACCTTTTTCACCCCATTGGCAACCATCAATTTGTTCTCTGTATCTCTGAGTTTCTGTTTTGGTTGTTCGTTTATTTTGTTTTTTAGATTCCACATATTAGTGAAATCATATGGTATTTGTCCTCCTCTGCCTATTTCACTTAGCATAATACCCTCTGGGTCTATCTATGTTGTCACAAATGGTAAGATTTCATTCTTTTTTATGGCTGAGTAATATTCCATTGTATATATGTACCACCTCTTCTTTGTCCATTTTTCTATCCATAGACACTTAGGTTTCTTCCCTCTCTTGACTATTGTCAATACTGCTGCAGTGAACATAGGGATGCATATGTCTTTTTTAATTAGTGCTTTGGATTTCTTCAGGTAAATACCCAGGAGTGGGATTACTGGGTCATATAGTAGTTCTATTTTGATTTTTTTAGCAACTTCCAAACTGTGTTCCATAGTGACTACACCAATTTTCAATGCCACCAACAGTGCACAAGGGTTCCCTTTTCTCTGCATCCTCACCAACACTTGTTTGTTAGTTTATTGATGAGAGCCATTCTGACAGGTGTGAGGTGATATCTCATTGTGGTTTTAATTTGCATTTCTCTGATGATTAGTGACATTGAGCATCTTTTCATACGTCTATTGGCCATCTGTATGTCCTCTTTGGATAAATGTCTATTCAGGTTCTCTGCCCATTTTTTAATTTGATTGTTTTTTTGGTATTGAGTTTTAGGAGTTCCTTATAAATTTTGGATATTAACCTCTTATTATATGTATCATTGGTGAATATCTCTCCCCGTTCAGTTGGTTGTCTTTCCATTTTATTGATGGTTCTCTCTGCTATGAAAATATTCTTTAGTTTGAAAAAGTCTCATTTGTTTATTTTTTCTTTTGTTTCCCTTGCCTAAGGAGATACATCTAAAAAAAAATCACTAAGAACAATGTCAAAGAGTTTACTGTGTATGTTTTCCTCTAAGAGTTTTATGATTTGGAGTCTTACATTTAAGTCTTTAATCTATTTTGAGATTATTCTTGTATAGGGTGTGAGAATGTGGTCTCATTTCATTTTTCTGCATTATCTTAACAGTTTTCCCAGCACCATTTATTGAAGAGACTGTCTTTACCCAATTATGTATTCTTGCCTCCTTTGTCATAGATTAATTGACTATGTAAGCGGTAACCTGATGTCTTCACAAGCCCCACCCACCAGCCATTGGGAGAAAAAATATACCTAAATGTTTAATCCATTATAAAGTTTAGTCCAAGCTGATCATTTTAGCAGTCTGTGTAAGTAATGCTCTAAGAAAAATGCTTCATGTCTCCAGTTCCCACCCCACATCCCCAGCTGCTCCTCTAGCTGCCTTCTGAGTATGGAGAAAAGCACCCTGGCATCCTCTGCCACCTCTGTTTCCTGCTACCAGGACACCCCACCTGTCAACCCTCCCCAGCTGCCCTGTCGGAGGTCAGCCCTGGTTATGCTCTTGGTCTAGGCTCTCACAGCCTGGTGGAGTTCGGGGTCTGAGGTTCCCCAAAGTTTGGCTTCCTGCAGCTCCCACTGGCACTACGCACCCTTTGTGCTCTGGAGGCCATTGCCTTTGGGTCCAGGTCTGGCTATCCAATGCAGCCTTCAGGTACAGAGGCACAGAGCACCTCACAGTCCAACCAGTGCATGGCCAAGGACCTCTGGCCCCTCTGCACCACTCAGGAGCTGAGGGGGCTCTGGGAGATAAGCAAAAGCCCTGGCTCTCTGCCACACCATGTGGTAACCCCACATCAGGAGGGGAGCAGGCTGGTTGGGGAGGGTTCAGCCTCCTCTTAGAGCACCCCCCTTGCTGCCCTTCACCTACACACCAACAGGCATACTCTTTGCCCTTCCTACTGTCTCCTTTCGGATTCCCACAATGCCCTGGGACAAGGAGGGGGCATTTTATACCCCTTCTTCATGGCTTGTCAGATGAGGAAGAGGTACCTCGTCTACACTTGGAAAGTACTCGGGGTTCCGAGTCCCAAGGGCCTGCACAGCACAGTGAGAGCTAAACAACTCTAGCAAATTCTTCTTCTCCGTCCCTCTCTCTATCCCTCTAAATCTCCAAAGCCAGGGGCTTGCTACGGAACACTAGTGCCTTCTCTGCCTTCTCAGCCCTGAGCAGTAAGCCTCATGACTCAGAGGTGGGAGGGCAGCAAACAGAAGTGATTGAAGAGGGAACTTGAAATGCATCACTTGGTGTTTAAAATATTAGGCCAGTCGCATCTGCATCCATCACACGGTACTTATCTTTCCTTGTACAGCTCTTTCACTGGGAACCACAGTTGTCCTGTGTGTGATTGTCCCCTCGCTACTAGCCCGTTGACTTCTTTCTTTATTTCCATTTTCTCCATTTGTCATCCATCCATCCAACAAGCACTAAGCACCCAGTGTATGCCTTGTTCATCTTTGTGGGCCCAGAGCTGAGCCACTGAATGAGTGTAAAGGAGGGAGGGGCTTTGTTCCTCAGGACCCCACCGGGCTGAACCTGCTTTCACTTCACCTGCATCTCATCTGTGGCTGTATTCACTACCCTTAACCCTCTCCTCCTCCCCCCACTCACACTAGCAGGAGGGCGTGAACACAGATGTATTCCCGCTGAGTCGCAGAGCTCAGATCCCAACTCTCTGCCTTGCTCCACACCTATCAGGGCCCCCCCCAGGCCCTGATAGAGTATCAGAGTGAATAGGGTTCCTGGCATTTTTTCTGGCATCCCAGAATAAGCACAGGCCTCCAGAGCTCATGCTGCCTCTGGCTGCTGCCCCAAGTCCCCTGAACTATATAGATTTGGGAGAGGCAGTCTAGTCAGTGGACTGGTGACTCTCTCTCCAAGCCTGATCCCACTTTGGCATTTGAACATCTGAGTCGGATTAATTTTTTTCATAAGTCCCAAGAATTTCAGAAAAGCTGTGGTTGTAGGAAAACATTCTAGACCCTTCCTTCCCATTTGCCTGAAGAATGATCGGTCTTAATGCCAGTTATCAAGTGTGAAATGGCAAGGATTAATAATTGTGCAGCCTGAAGTACACTTCAAAAATTAAAGGCTACCGTGCATGGTCGCTGAGCAGAAATCCAAATCCAAGTTCAGAGAATCTTCAGACAGAAACAAATCTTCAAAGGTCAGCCAGTGCATTCCCCAGACTTCAGACAATGCAACCTTTGAATTGCCCCCAGATAAAGGAGAAAACTGTCATCCCAGCCAGCCAACCTTGACTGCAGTTTGCCAAACCCAGACTTCATGAGACCCAGGAGCACAGGGCATTCAGGGTGCATCTGGTCCCTGGTCTCAGTGGGATGGCCCACGGGCCCCTGGCAGCCCACATTCTTGGCATCACAGCCCAGGTGGTTCCCCTACACTAACTATGATTCCTGACCTGTTTTGACTCACAGAGCCATTTGAGCATTTACCATAAGTCGTGGCCCCTCTCCCAGGAGACGTGTCCATCTGTACGTTTCGTCAGCATGTGGTGGACAATTGCCTTAAAGCTGCCTGGGCCCCTGCCCTGCAGGAAATCCGTGCAGCCAGTACCCTTCGAGTGGAAACTCCGCCCCCGGGCCTGCACCTGACGGCTTCTCCTTTTCCCTGCAGAGGTGGTTCAGCTCAGCCTTGCCCCCGAGGAGAGGGTCAGTGTGGCCACAGTGACCGTGGGGCTGAGCACAGTGCTGACATGCGCTGTCCAGGGAGACCTGCGGCCACCCATCGTCTGGAAGCGCAATGGGCTCACCCTGAACTTCTTGGATTTGGAAGACATCAACGTAAGTCACCTGGCTCGGACTGTGGGGTAGTAAACCGTGCGAGGCTGCAGCAGGGCCCGAGGATTTTATTTGGACAGCCCACATTTGGTGCCGTTCTGCCTGTTGTCTGACACCAGAGGTACCAGAAAAGCCAAGACCCACGCAGAGATAGGATGGATGGTGGCTGGAAGGCTGCTGGCCAGGCCCTAAAGAAGGTGGACGGGGGAGGAAGGGGGCAGGCCAGGAAGTCCCTGTACAGGCCATGTAAGAGGAGGGGGCTGTGAAGCAAGCCCATCGCCAGGAGGGAAGGACCGCAGGCCAACATGACAGGCAGGAGGCTCCCAGGCAGGGAGAGCATCTTGGTAGGGTCCCCAGAAGGAGATTCGGACCCTAAAGCTGGGCAGGATGTAGACAGCTAGACACGGGGAGGGAGGGCTCTCTGTGCAGGCAGAGGTGAGCTGCTGGGCTGGGTTGGCTGGAGGGCAGGGCCCCATGAGAGAGGAAAGGAAATGAGGTCAGGCCAAAGGGGCCTGCCGGGGGCCTTATTGCAGAGTGAGGGAGTGGGGATGTGATGAATGAAGTGGAAAAGGAGCCCCTGAGCTCACACAGCCTAACTGACCAACAGGGGCACTGCTATACTCCGAGGGCCCGGGCAGCCTGGGCTGGGACCCCAGTGTCATCCAGACCACCTTTATGACTGTGAGCAATTTCTTAACAGCTGATCCCCAATGAATTAATCTATTAGAAGAGCAACATTTAAAAAAAAGAAAGAAAGAAAAGCAACATTAGCGGTACTTCCCTTCCACTGGACTTGAGGAATACAGGGATTAATTCAAGAAAATGTACTGGCCCTGGTTTGGCACAAGGGGTGAGGTGGCTTCCCAGAAGTCCACATGAGAAGACAGAGTGACGTCACCGATGTAGGGTGTTGGCAGGACAGCAGCTACAGTAACAGAAATACAAGTTTCAGGCAGCCCTGGTCTCCTTTGCTCAGGACAGGCCAGCTGGCCCAGAATGGGTTGCTTGGCCCAGAGAAGTAAGTAAGACCTGTGGGTGAGTTTCCACTAACAGCTGTAAGATGTTGAAGGAAGTGCTGGGGCAGAGAAAGCTGGCCTGGGCTGTATGATCCCATGAGTTGGATTAGCACAAAGGCCCAGAGTGCACCCCAGAGAGACCAATTTGGGCTACTTATCTGGAACACCATTCCAGCCATCAGCCCTACCCGTCCGTCGATGGAGTGAGACATCACAGGAGGCAGTGAGCTCCCCATCCCGAGACATGCAAACTAAAGCAGGAGGGTAGTAAGCAATGCTGCTAGCCACAAGAGGGCAGCTAAAACCTATGACCTTGAAGAGCCCTTCCAACTCTGAGACTGCTTTGTGGGGAGAGGCCCAGCATGAAATTCTGCAGGAAACACCAAAGCTAGGACTCCACTCCTCTCTGGGCCCCTTTGGCTGCATCCTGGGATTGTAGAGCTGTGCAGAGCTGGCAGGAGTGCCCTTCCCCAACCCTTGTCACATGGGGCAGGATTGTTTCCTTGCCTTTTTTTTTTTTTTTTTTTTGCTATAATGAGCATAACGTGCATCCTATCCATCTCTGAATGTCAGTGCCAGCACAAGCCTGTGGATGCTTGATTGACAGATGCTGGGTGGGCAGAGTCTTCTGAGCCAGAGATGCCCAAGGCATGTCTGGGATCTTAGCAAGGGAAGCCATATCCTGTTGATAAAGTCTAGGATGTGTGTGTGCGCGCACGCTGGGGTGCACATTTGAGTGTTCAAAACTCTCAAGGTAGAGATGTCAGCTTTTGATGGTGTTGGGCCAGTGGTGATTGATTCAGAGCTAGGACAGGTCCGCCTGTGTTTGTCTGAACATCCATGTGCATTGCTTGATGTTCTATTTAAAGACACCAGAAATAAAGGCGGAGGCAGAACTTCTAATGCACTTGCCATCAGTTAATTAAATTACTTTGAATGTTTTTCCCCTCCCTCGAACATGCCTCCAGCACCAACTCAATTGCATTTTTACTTTTCACAGTGAGGTTAGCAATTTGGGTAATTGTGGGTGCAACTGGAGATTAATGGCCTCTCATTACCTCCCAGGAAGCACTTGCCGCTTGTGGTCAAGTCAGCAGCCCACAAACAGGCAAGGCCCTGTGCTTCTCAGAATCCCCTGCGTGAGGGTTCAGGGCAGCGCCAGCCCCACAGGGGTCCTCGCCTGATGCCCGCAACCACACATACCACATGTACATATACATATATACCCACATACAATATACATACCACACACCTATACAACATATACACACATGCACATGCACTTGTGGCTCCCCCTGCCTCAAGGTGAAGAGGGGGTGGCAGCACAGGCTCTGGGGTCAAAGGTACCTGGGTTTAAGTCACAACTGTGCCACTTACTAGTTGAGTGACTTTGGAAAGGGCACTTCTCTAAGCCTCAGTTTTCTCCTCTGTGAAATAGGAATAAATAAGTTTCTACCTCAAAGGGTTATAGTGAGGATTAAATGAGAAGATACATGTGACATTCTTAGCATAAAGTGTTCCTTGCTAACTATCGTCACTCTCATTACCCATTGTCATTATAATTACTGCTAGTACACTGCTGCCAAATAATACCTTGCATACTGAGTCCCCAACAAGCAGCCAGCAGCAGCCGTGAGGCTCCCCCTCAGGCAGCTATGACTCTGGGGTGCACCTGCTGCTTGTGATAGGGATGGGGCAACACTGTCCATGTCAGCCTTGATTCATGCAGGGAGACAGACGGTGACCAGCCGCCTCCGGTGGGTCCAAAGCAGCCCTGGGTGAACCGGATGACTCCTCTGTGGAGCAGTGGAGATGAGGTGTCCTCCCTGCAGGCGGCATTTTCAGACTGACTGTGTGATGCGCCTAGCCCAGTGCCCGACACACAGCAGGTGTCTATAAGTGGCAGCCCTCCTCTGGGGACAGTGAGGACAGCAGCCCTGAGAAGAAACCAGCTGGAGAGGGGTAAAGCCAGGTCCTTGGGATTCAAGGGGCATTTTTGAAGCAAGATTGGTCAGGGAAGAACAGCCAGGGAGGGCAATGGAGGACCAGAGATTGATGGGCTCCCTAGGGCGACCCAGCGCCCACCGCTGCAGTCAGAGGCAAAATCCAATCCCCAGTGTTATAATTAGCGACTGGCATAGAAACGTTGTGCAGACCAGGAAGCCGATCAGCCTGCAAAGCCCAAGGCGGGAAGACAGCGAGCACGGGGAGGTGTGGGCCTCCTTTCTTTGTCATTCGTATGAGACATCTTCACTGGCAACAAAATATTAATCACTTTTTCACCACTCTCTTAATGAGACGCTTTCATGGGCAACAAAATATTAATTTGTCTTGTCTTATCTGTTAAGAATTCTGTTAATGAATTCAGTCACAGGGCTATTACAGAATGCCATCCTAATGACACATGTAATTAAACTTTTCTGACTTGCAAACATCAAGGCGGCCTTGAGCATCAGCATAATATTTGATCAGAAAGTAAACGTACCCTCTAGCTCAGAGCCAAGTGAGAGGAGCCCCACGGGTTCCCCAGTGAGTAGTGTCACTTTCGGAAGCATTCTGTGAGTCACCCTGATTGTGCCTGGCCATCCAGATGGCACACATGGGGAGTCGCCCTCTGGATTCGCATACTAAGTGCCAACGGCTCTCAAGGCCTGTGCCAAAGCGTAGAGCAAAGACTCTCTCAGCCTCCAGGGGGCTGAGGAATCCGCAAGGGCAGAATTACAGCAGGTATGGCAGGTTCCATATGAGAAGCGGGGAGCCAGTTCTGGGGGCCGGAAGAAGGAGAGGCTCTGGTTGGTGCTCACATGACAGGGATAAGCAAAGGAGAGGAGTTCGGAGTGACAGGTTAGGACCAGAACATGACAGGCCTTGAGTGTTAACATAAAGGATCTCGGGTATTCCCTGTGGGCGGAGGGAACCATAGGTTTTCATTGAGGAGTGACATGATCAGATGTGTTTTCTACAGGAGTCCTGAGCCCCTTCCCGCCCAAGATTAAACATGTACCCAAGGACGACCCCAAATAAGTAAGACCCAGAAGCTAAGGGAGCCTTACTGGTGCTCGGGGGTTGAGGGAGGACCTTGATCCTCAATAACTTCCCCAATGGTGCATTCCGAGTGGGCTAGTGCCCCCAGGCTGCCCGAAGCTCCTGCCTGGGATTCCCTTCTCATGGCTGTGTCTCAGATCCCAACCCCTTTGCTTCCTCAGGCTGCCGGGGAGTTCGGCAAGAGCCTGGAGTGCCTTCAGAGGATGCCTGAGGCCCCTCCCCACCCCGTTTACATGAGGAATCCCTTCCTCACCACAGCTGGGAACCCCCCTCCCCCAGCAGAGAGCAGAAGTAGGGACCAAGAATGCAAAGCCCCAGAGACAGGGACTCCCCAGCGGAAGGAGCAGCTCTGGGAATTCATGCCAGCGGAAGGAGCAGCCCCGGGAATTCATGCCAGCCTCTGGCCGTGGGTCTCTGGATTATGACTCCGCCTTCTGTTTGGTCAGAAGTCAATAGTTTCTATAACCACGCCTTCCCCAGAGCTAACAAAGGGCCTCCTGCAATTTGTTTCCTTCCTGGCCAGCTGCTTTCTTTACTGAAGCACTTGTGGGTCTGGGCGGCTTCAGACCTGGCCCTGCAGACCCCTCCTCAGGCCTCCAGGACCCACAGCCCACTGCCCCTAGCTCAGAAGCTAAGAGGGGGCATCACGATGGCAGCCCTGAGCTCTGCCTGTCCTAGCCTTAGGCCAGGGACTGAGCTCAAGGATGCTGTCCGGGAGTGTGCCTGCCCTGGTGTATGACAGAGGATGAGCCCTCACACCCCTGGCCCTCCCACCGCAAGCCCATGGTCAGCTGCCCTGGCCTGTGGCCCTGCCCTGCTTAGACAACACGATGCCACATGGGGAGGTCACTCACTCCTAGAGCCCCCACAACCAGAGCTCATGGAAGAAGCTTATCCTCAGGAAGAATTCTGCCTCAGGAGGCAACGAGATGCCTGTCAATGCAGGACCCAAGCAGAAAGGAGAACAAACAGTTTAGCTCTGAAAGACTCTCCTTGCCCTGAGGCCATACAGCCTGTGATAAAGAGGGCACTTGGGAGGCAGGGACCCTTCAGACATAGGAGTCCAGCACGGAAGCCAAGAATGCCCTGATCCCACCTGGGCACCTCACTTTTTCACCTGGACCACAGAGCCCTGAACTCCCCCAGTGAGCTGCCCCATCTCCAGAAGGCTCAGCGCCAAACTCTGGGGACCAGGACAGGGCCCATCTCAGAGGCAGATCCATGGGCTCCTCCCCTACCTTGGCCCCCATCCTAGGTGTTCTGGGAGTTGAGAGGGGAAGCTGCCTCATTTTCTCCAGCAATTGAACATGCAGACTCATTCCAGGCCTTGGCCATCCGTCCAGACCACACAGCAGCCACTCAGGGTGAAGCGATTGTCCCCAAACCCAGTTGCAGGCACATCCTGCCTCAACAGTGTTACCTGCTCTCCCCTCGTAACTGTCTTCCTCACTGTCCCTTATGATCCTCAGGGACAGGGGACACCCCCAAAGTCACAGAAAAGAGCTGACCTGCCGAACCTTTGCTAGTATTAATGCTGCTGTTTCTATCATTAGCGTAGGCAGCTCCCATGTCCGGGGCACCAGGTTCCATGCTGGTCCGTTCATAAGCATCATCTCACTTAATCCTCACCTCAACTCATGAGACAGACGGGGTTATGTAACTCAGAAGGTCCAGGAACTTGCCAGGTCCTGCAGCCAGCCTGCATACCCCAGTTCCCAAGCTCTTGGGTCATGACCTACAGCACCTAGCATTGCCAAGGCCTCGCCTTGGGGCCAGTGGGGCCTGCCTCCTGATCCAACAGGAACCACTGCAGTGCCCGGGCCCCCATGGGATATGTCCACTGTGGACGCCAGCCCAAATGTCTGGCCCTCTGGTTCTCAGCAGCTGCTGGCCTCTGCCCCAGCAAGGGGGACGGGGAGCAGAAGGCTCTGAGACCCAAACATGGGATCGTTTGGCTGGGATATTCTCAGGGAGAGGAATTATCCTCTTTAAAAAAAAAAAAAAAAAAGGGAGGGGACCTACAACAATCCCAGTATATTTCAAATGACTTGAAAGAGTCTTTTTTGGTGTTTTTTTTCTTTCACCAAATCTCACTGTTTGGGGCTTTCAAATGCTGACAGGCAGAATACAGTGATAAAAGCAGAAAAACAAAACCCATTAGAAAAAAGTATTTGTGGCAGTGTTTGAAGGATGTGTTAAAAGGTTCACTTTTTCCCGTGCCTAAATGGTGTAAAACTAGAAACAAAAAACTCTAATGAAGCATATGCTCTCAGCCAGCTCATCTTTGGAAGTAAGTTATTAAAAAAGACCAAGAGAGAATGATTTAGGACCTCATGACTCATTTAATTTTTATTGTCTTTATATGAACCAGTCATGAATCCATTGTAAAGAGATGAGAGGCGTTTGATTAGCATGGAGTGCTGTTTGCAACACGATACACAGTGGTTGTAGGTTCTGCATTAAAATAATCTCATCAGACGCTTGGGTACATTTTGTTTTAAAATCTTGGAAAACACTGTACTTGAAGCATTTAAGTACTTTGGCCAGTTCTCTCCGGCTGG
Source organism: Pteropus alecto (assembly GCF_000325575.1). Classification (NCBI taxonomy): domain Eukaryota; kingdom Metazoa; phylum Chordata; class Mammalia; order Chiroptera; family Pteropodidae; genus Pteropus; species Pteropus alecto. Next base: position 10,660,431 of record NW_006443124.1, read on the forward strand.
TGTCAGAAATCCTGATTGTAGAGAAACATTTCTTTCTTTAGAACTTTGGATATGTTCACACCACTAGGAGTGCTGTCAAGAACTCTCCAAGGGTCAGGGACAGGCCCATGGTACTCCAGCCTGTATGACTCATGGGGGCCTCTGCCCCTCCAAATACCTCTACTGACTTTTGTTTTCTCAGCAGCCTCCTCAGAGTCACCTCTTTTCCCTCTGCTACTGGCTTCAAGGCTTCCCTTGTGTACAGTGACCACTTCTAGCCTCATCTCAAAGCACAGGGTCCCTCAGGAAGATTGTGATCCACTTCTAGACCCTAAATGCAGAGCCCCGAGCCATGCCAAGCACCTGCCAGCCCCATACCGGGGAGCCCGCATTTAACCTGTGTTAGGGCTTTATCTACTGTAAACGGTGTTGCAGTTAATGACCATATACATACTTCTTGGCATATTTGCATACATAGGTCTGTAAGATAAGTTCTTAGAAGTGGAATAACTTCATCCCAAGGCGGGCACATTTTTGGTTTTGACGGATGTTGCCAAATCTCCCTCTAAAAAGCTTGCGCCTGGTTATACTCTCTCCAACGGTGTATAAGAGTTTAAAACTAATTGCAATCCTTCTTGGTCCCTGAAATGAGCCATGGAAGGAAATTTAATTAAATTCTCCCTGGAGTGTTTCAAGGACAGCAAGAATGGCAGTCAGCTGTCTTGCTCTGAGTGTGGTCCAGGTTAGAGAAGCTGGTGCCCTCTGGAAAGCCCTCTCAGCCTGGGGATTCATGATTCAGGCACCCCTGGGGGAGAGTTGCAGATTTCCCAGATGCAGGCAGCAGGCTCGAGGTGGTCTGGAACCTGTCTACTGCTGCAGCACAGTCTAGCACCTGAGACCCATCCCACCCCAGGTGGCTGTGCTGAGCTGATGGCTAAAGAGCCAAACTTCTGCACAAGAGTTCAGGCCTGCAGCTCACCAGAGGGCCCCACGAGCTGCCACTCACCCCGCAACACTCTGGAGAGCTGTCCAGTCAAGAGGTGTCTGCCCTCTGGCCTCTGAGGATGGATAAGCTGAGGGCTCAGAACAGTGTCTCTGGCGCGAGCCTACTGTTGCAAGTACCCAGGCACCTGTGTGTACTCAGACAGTCAAGTTTGTCCCCAAGTCAAGCACTCAGCATCCCCACGACTGAGTCAGAATCCCCATTTGAGTTTGAGACAGCTGTCTGCATGAGACCGCCCTCACTCTGACATCAATTGCAAGTTTGGGGAGTTCTCAAAACTACCTTCAGATTCAATAATGTGCTAGAAGTACTCACAGAACTCGTTGAGGGCTGTTATGCTCACAGTTATGGTTTATTACAGGGAAAAAGTACCAATTAAAATGTGCTGAGGGAAGTCACGCCCTTGCGGCAGTGTCCGGGAAGGTCCAAACGTGAGCTTCCATTGTCCTCTCCCCTTGGAGTCGTGCACATTTTACTTTCCCAGCATGGACACAGTACCGCCAACCAGAGAAGCTCACCCAAGCCTGGTGTCCAGAGTTTTTACTAGCACTCGGTCACATACTGACCATGTGGCTGGCCTCTGGTCTCCAGCCCCTGGGGAGGCAGAACGATGGCACACGGCCCCGAGCCCCCACCACATTGCTTGACTGTCTGATGGCCAAAGCCCCCAGACCAACAAAGGCACTCACGTGGGGCAGGACATTCTGAGGCTTAGACTTAACCTCTCCATAGCTGAGGGCACAGGCCAGACCTCTCCCTGGGTGATGTTACTTCTTCACCACCCTTCCCTTCAGGGCTCCCCAAAAGGCAGCACACTTGGCTAACACACCTCCACTCATTTAGCAAACACTAATTGAGCACCAATTATGCCCCAGACACCACACTACCCACTGGGGACAATACGGTACTGCCCAGGGAGATGAACTGCCTCCCCTGTGGAGCTCACACTCATGGGGGACACTGACTGCATAAACCCGAGTCAGCCAGTGACCACACACGCCCTGCAGTCCCAGCGAAGCCAGGTGTTCTCCCCACAGTGCCTTCTCTCAGCCTCTGGCTCCCTCTCCTGGGCCTAGAAACGAGCAGGAAGATACACCAAATGTGACTGTCCATAGCAGCCTTCCCCTGGTGGCTCAGGGATCCTTCAAGTTGCAAGGACTTCTTTTTTAAGGACTCTGAGCAAGAGGACTGGTTCTGCAGGTCCTTGCAGAGTGGTAAGTCTGTCATCTGAGAGGCTAGAAAGTGACCAGCTTAGGGACTCCAGCGTGGGTCAGGGTGGTCAGCTATAAAGAGCCAGGGGGCAGGGGAAGAGGGAATGAGCATGCGCATGCATGCTCACATTTACTGCATATGTCCACGCGGATGTCTATGTGTGCCCACAGACGATGCATCTGGTCCTTACATTGTCTGGATAACAAACACGTGTGCTAGTGTGAGTGCAGACATCTCTGAGGACCAGCCATCACCAAGGCACTGCCTGTGGCTCAGTGTTTGGGTTCACTGAGTTCAAATGTTTGTGCAGGTGGGAGGCTCAAGTTAGTAAAATTCTAGGAGCCAGAACTGAACCAGCGTGAAGACAAAGACTGCCTCCTTTACTCCATCCTCCCCAAAGAGAGCCAGGGGTGCTTTCTGAGAAGGGCAGAGTTGGAAAGGCTCTGAATAAATGTTTCTAAACTGAGTTTTGACTTGCAGCACTGACGATATCATTAATCCAAACTCTGAAACCACTCTGGCGTCCTTGCATTTAACATTTAGTCACTCAATACTCAGCATTGATGGCTCATTTTTGTATTACTTAGACCTGACTCCCCTATGTCACTATGACAACATCCCCCATCTCGCCTCTGCTTAGATATAGTTTAATACTTAAGTCTCATTTAATCACTTTCTTTATTAAGGGCAGACACTTAGAAAATAGCTTTTTAAAAGGCAAAACCCATGTCTTTAAGTAAAATTGTCTCTCCCCCAAAGATGGATGTGCATCAATACAAAGAATGGTCTCATCTGGCATCTGTTTATTTCTGGAAGGAACCTTGATTTTGCTAATACACTTCTATGCATCAGAGGAGGAAAAAGCCATCTATAAAAAGACAATTACAGAGATGCAATCAGGCAATGATGGCAGTATTCAGGCATATCTCGAAGAATATCCAGGAAAGTAAGGATTGCAGGTTTAGTTTTATGTAGCTTCTTATAAATCAATTTTTAAAGTAATTTCCTCACATCCAATGAGGTAAATTTGATTTCTGTAGCCCGTATTCATGCTCCAGAAAACAATATGCACTTTGTTCTGTAATTATATGATGCCTATTGTTTGAGCCCAGAGACATTATTTTATTTATAACAGTCAGCTTCTCCCCAGAGCCAAAATCATGGCTGGTAATGAGTGAGGTGCACCAAGTAGAGCCAGAACACATCCAGCAGCCCCACACATCCTTGAGGCACTGACACACACCCCTCAGTACCTGAGTGATCACGGAGAGGTTCAATGACTTTGTTAGGGACTCACCAAACATCACCCATCACTCGTCGAGTCTGGGATGGGCTGGCCTGCATGGGCTCTCCCATCTCTGCCTGCTGCTCTGAGTGGAGCTCTCCCGTCAGTCATTTGCAGCATGCCCTGGCCCAAGGAGTTCAGCCTGGAGGAGACAGGGTGGTCAGGCAGGGGACGAGACTGAGACCAGATCTCTGCCTTCCAGCTAGCCACCTAGTTTTGACCCCAGGTGACCTGCAACATTTGGGTGGATGGGCAAGCAGGAGGTGGGTGCCTCAGTGGTCAGCCTCGAAGAAGCAGAACACAGCCCCTGCAGAAAGCCTAGCTCAGCATCTTGTACAATCTGCTCAATGAATAGCTACTGAAGGCCAACTCTGTGCTGGGTCCTGTGCTAGGTGCTGGCGACACAGCAGTGAGCTACGTGCCCAGAGCCCCTGCCCTCCTGCTGGAGCTCAAATTCCTGTCGGGGGAGACAGACTGCAAGCAAGGCAAATATAGTGGACAGTGTGCTGGATGACAGCAAGTGCCAGGAAGAGAGATGGGAGTTAGGGGTGCGGGTCACAGGGCGCCAGATAACATCTGAGCAGACTTGGAGGAGAGCAACCCAGACTGGTAGCCTTTCGGGTGGAGGGGGCAGGATGCCTGGCATGATGGAGCAGAAGCAAGGGCAATAGTCCTGGAGTGGAATGAGCACAGGAGCGTGGAAAGAGGTGGGTGGGAGAGGGGATGGCAGATCACCCCTGCAGGCCCTCTAGGGCTGTGGCTCTGGGAGAGGAGGGGTGGGGTCTGACTGCAGTGGGCAGAGGGAAGATGGTGCCTTGGCCCCTGGGGAAAGCAATGGAGGTGGTAAGAGAAGGTCCGACTCTGAACATGCCGTGAAGGAGACAGGGCGCTGGGCTTCTGTTCAGTGTTATGGTTTTCAGGGAGTTTTCTGAGGATTAAACAAGGCAGTACATGTCGAGTGTCCTGACACAGTTAGCTCTCAAAGACTGTGGCATCACCTGCACTTGGTCCGTGGGAACCTCAGCCTTGCGGCACGTCTCAGCCTGAGGAATGCTGAGGTCCCTATGACCACACCCCCCCATTGAGGTGACAACAAGAGCGGGGGATGCCGGAACCTGAGACTGGCTTCGAGGGCCCTCCTGTGGGGAAGGGCCGTGAATGTGAAGGCTCGGGAGGGGAAACGGCAGAGCCGCCAGGACCAGCCTCCCTGTGAGCAACTCGGGTGCTGCCCTTTGGGGCTCCTGAGGCACTTCGGGGCTTCCCCTAGCTTCCCAGCCCTCTTTCAAGATGCCATCCTGCCACTGAGATTCTGGCAAAATATGTTTTCTTCCATACTTAGGTTTTGACGCAGGAAACAGTTTCGACTAGAAATAAGTCAGCCCCAGAATTGACTAACCATTAACTTTTCATAAGCAACTCAGGTATGAACCCTTTATGACTCTGTTATGACGTGGGACAAATCAGCCATCTGATGTTTTATTTTTATTATTGAAGCTTTCCCAGAGTGATAGGAATGGGCCTTTTTCAAGCAGAACAATGTTTCAGAGAAAACTCCCAGGATTCCATCAGCCCTCTCTAATATTTCGCTCCACTGGGAGCGCTGTTGGGCATTTTTCCCAACACCGAAAGCAGACTGCATGTGTCCACTCTCCACTCTCCACCTTGGCCCTGACCCAGGCCTCTCTCGGGGCCCACAGCACTTCACTGGGGCACTCAGCCAGAGAGCACCTTTAAAGGGCTAATAAGGGCTGTGACTAGGCCCCCTGGAGTGTGAGCAAGGCAGAGGGTCAGCATTTCGGGGAGCAGGACAAGGACCCGGAGCTTCCCTGTAGCTGCACTTGTGCCCCACTGACTGGTGGCCTTCCCTCCCTCCTGCCACCAGATTGCCGGGGCAATGGCAAGAGGGATGGTTTGGTGTTGGCTCAGGGGGTCAAGAGGAGTTCTGCATCTGCCATTAATAATAACAAGAGGAGTAACACCCGCCACATGTGTCACACTGCCCGCGTTGGAAAACGTGCTCATGGACGCTCTGTTGCCAGGTCTGTCCATAACTTACAGGTGCAGGAGCCAGTGCCCAAGGAACGAGGGGACATTCAGTCGGTGACAGAGTTCAAGATAAAACCTGAGTCCTCTGAGTCCCCATCACCTTGCAGTCGACATTGCACAGCCGTCTCTCGCTAGTGAGCCAAGCCCTCCCCTGCCTCCTCAGATCCGATCAGCACACCTCAAAGATGTTTGGTAGCTAAAGCCAAACCTGATGGGGGGTCCCCCTGAAACACTGGGGAATTCCATCCCCCAGCATGTCTGCGTTGGGCCTGGACAGAGCCAGCATTGTGCGTGGTTCTGCTAAAGAGCCACAGCTGACAGGCCCTGGGGAGGGGCAGTGCTTCGTGCCCAAGTACTCACCAGGGGCCTCTGACCAGCAAACCACATCCCCCCATCCCTCCCCTATGCACTGGCCCCATAGGCACTTGCTCTGTAAGCAGCAGAGATCACAGGGACAAGGCTTAATGAGCCATTTCCCACAGAACCCTGACGCACACACATCAGCCCCTCCTGGCTCTCTTTGATGCCCTGCCTTGGGTTTTTGTTTGCTCCATTTTCCTGAGTTTTATATCCCTTCTCATGGGTGATCCAGATCTCTGCAAGCTACCTGAATTCATTTTGATATCAGGGTGGAATCTAAATCCTTAGTAAGCGAACTACAGCTCACAGGCCAAATCCGGCCCACTGCCTACTTTTGTAAATAACATTTCATTGGAATATAGTGACACTGGTTAATTTCTGTATTGTTATGGCTAGTTTCATGCTGCAAGGCAGATCTGAGAAGTTGACAGAATCCCTGTGGCCCAGGAAGCCAAAAAAAATTACTATCTGGCCCTTTAAGAAAAAGTTTGCCGATGCTAAACAGGGCGCCCATCATGCTCAGAGCTTTCCAGCAGGTGGGCAGGAGCCCAGGAAACCAGCCAATAAATAGAAGAGGTGAGCCCAGTCCGTAGAAATTGAGAGGGAGCTTGTTGGGGAAGGTGGTCAGTGCGGCCTCGCCAAGAAGATGAACAAGGCCCAAGTGGGTGTACAGGGCCCGGGCAGGCGACGTGGAAGAGAGGGACTCCGTGCTCCTAGGTCCTGCACGACCCTACAGGCAGCTGTGGCCGAGCAAGGGGCCAGGCAGGAAGGAAGTGTCTCACAGCTGCAGCATTTCTGTTTTCCTGGAAAACCAAGAGACCTGCCTATTCTTCCCAAGCTACTCAGTAGAGGCCAACCTTGTTGTCTGCCTTGTCCCGTGCAGGACTTCGGAGAGGACGACTCCTTGTATATCACCAAGGTGACCACCATCCACATGGGCAATTACACCTGCCACGCCTCCGGCCACGAGAAGCTGTTCCAGACCCACGTCCTGCAGGTGAATGGTTAGTAAATGGCTCCATGCACATCGTCCCCTCAAAGTGTCCCCAAAATGCTGCTCAGAACAACCCTCCCCCTTCCCTGTAGTCTGTCTTATTAAAGAAGTATCTGACCCCAAACTGCTCCATCCTTTTCATAAGTAAAGGGGAGCAGTGGGGAAAGGGTGACGTCTGCCAACTAAGTTCCATGTTTGGCTTCACCCAGTGTCCCCTCTGATGAATCCTGGTACAAGGGGGTGAGTCACTTAGGCAAGTCACACTCAGCAGCTGATGCTGAAGCAGTGTGCCCTATAGGCGACATGGCAGCAATGGCGAGCTGCTATGATCTTGGCTCCAGTGAGAAGCGGAACTAAAACCCACCATTCAGTTTCCAGGTGGTACGGACACGTGTCACTTGTGCAATTGGGAGACACTGTTTCCTCCAAAAGAGGCTGGTTCCCATCTCCCTCCCTAAGGGGCTCAGCGAGCCTCTGCTGGGGCCAAGCCAAGCCTGAACCTAAGCAGGTTTAGGAGGCTCTCTGTGCTTCCCACAGGCCCCTATGTTGCCAGGATTCCCAAGAACTGGGAAGAAATAACCCCTCCTGGTGACAGTATCGCCAATTACAGCAGCCTGTGTTCTCAGCACTCACTGTAGCCAGTCCTGTGTTTACACGGCGTTGCGTGGACTCTTCCAGTTGGCGTGTTTTAACCCGCCTTGTGAATGAGTCTCTGGGTAAGGTCACTTGCCTGGGGTTGCAGCACTGGCAGGTGTTGCTCTAGACCCACGACCCAGTGCCCTAAGCTGGCCACTCCAGCCATCAGAACAAACAAGCCATTGTCTCTCCACAGTGCATGGCAGATCAGCACTGGGGTTGCAGCACTGGCAGGTTTTGCTCTAGACCCACGACCCAGTGCCCATTGTCTCTCCACAGTGCATGGCAGATCAGCACCCCAGGGAAATCAGACTCGGCCAGCCAAGCCCAGCTGGGCCTCATTTTGATCATCTACCAGGCTGAGCAGGTGTTTACACATCAGGGAATAGTGTGGAAGCTCCTCTTAGCCCCAGAGCCTTTGAGCCAGCTGGTGTTCAGGGCTTCTGCTCTGAGATTAAGTGAGCAAGGTGTCAAAAATGAGGCTCAATTTTGCTTACCTCTGGCATCCAGGGTGACAAGCCATTTAAGGACAACTGGGTGAGCTCGGCTTGTCTGTGCATTCACCCTAAGGGATGTTTTAGGGATTTTTATACTTATACGTACTAAGCCATATTTTATTATTTCCTTTGAGCTGGGATATACTTAATCCTTTGGAGTTTCATGGTTGTGCTTGTTGGCTTGAAGCCAGGCCTACAATGAGGTCTCTGGATTTCACCAGCAATAACCCAGGGGTTTTTAGTTAGAACTCCCTCTGGGTGAGCCACCCAGGCTGAGATTCAGAGGCCAGTGTAGTGTGCAGCCGACAGGCAGTGTCCAGGGGCCACTCCAGGGGCGGGACATGTGCTCTGCAGTGTGAAGAGGGCTTTACCATCTAAAACTAGCAAAGGCTAGCCGGCAACAGGCAGTATTTGAGAATGTTTGGTTGAACTCCACGTGGTTTGCCCCGGAGCCCTCAGGCCCTCAAACAAAGCCAGAAATGGGAAATACTTAATGTTCCCAGGCACTCAGTTCAACCCTTCATATCCTGCTCACCCTTCACATGACTTGCCCCTCTATTTCTTCCAAAGCAAGTCTGTGAGGAGGGGAAGGGAGCCACCTTCTGAGAAATGCACAGGTGAGAGCCTGTACAGGTGAGCCTGGGCTTCTGGAGGAGACTCTGTGATCTTAAATGCCTTAGTACATTAAGTGGCAAGTCCATGGTGCTCAGAGGGCCCTCTGCCCTGATTTCTGCCAGAACTCTGGGGCTGAGCTCATGATGTGGATGAGCTAATTCCTCCCAGTGCCAAATCCAGGCCCATAATCACCCTGAGGTGCTGCTGGGCTCAGAGTAGAAAATAGGCCCCGCCTATACAGCTGGCACTGAATTCTATTCCAGCCTTCCCTCCACCCTCCACCCTCCCCTCTTTCTCCCTCCTCCTCCCCCCATTGGCCCAGCAATGGCTCAATCTACACTGAAGAGCTGCTCTTGGCCCTGGGGGAGTCTAAACAGAGCAAAACCTTCCCACTGAGATTTAAACAGAGGCCATTTGAGATCCATTTCCTAATTGCTTAGAGATTTCAGACTTCTCTTCCAGCTAAAGTACTATCAATAGAGTTAGAGGAAACACACTGGGACCTCTTTATTTTCTACCTCATTAAATCAGCTCACTATGCTTGGCTCAGTGACAGCTGAACTAAGCCATTCAGGTGACCCTAGCTCCATAAGCCCCTGAAGTCCCTGGGCTGGGCTGACTCCCAGGCACTTGGGGCTGGCATTTGGATCCATTAAGCAGCTCCCTCATGGGACCATTATGCTAATATAAGCCTGATGTCGCCTGCTGACCTGGGAACAAGATGGGAGGTGTTCAAAGTATTCCAGAAGTTCAGCTTGCTGCGTTGGACTGAGAGGGAAACGAGTCGAATCTGTGGGAAGATGGTGATGCAGGACACGCAAAGTTCCCTGAGTGGACATTTTTAATTCTCTTGCCTCCTCCCTACCTTAATAGGAAGATGTCGTTGAAACTAGAATGGTCTGAAAGAAACAATTGCAATAGGAACGCTCACTGAATTCGTGCCATGCATCATCTCTGTTTCAGATGAGGAGCCTGGGTCTCAGAGAGCAAGTGGTTTTCCCAGGACCCCCAGCCCTATAATTAGTAACTGCAGGACAGAGCTTAACGCCAAAGCCCAGGCTCTTGACCCCTGCCCTCCCCTCTTGCTGGGGCATGGTGTTGTTGCTATTGGAGAATCCAGATGTGGGATGCAAGGGCAGTCAGCGGGTCATGTCAAGCTGCTGTGGGCTGCACACTATGGGGCACAGGGCACAGGAACCCTGCCTTGTTTATCTCTTTCCTGGGTTCAACTCAGACCTGATCAGAAGCAGCTGGCCTATTGAGAATCTGAGGGAAAACCCACAGCAGTGATCATAAAGCCCAGCGCCTGCTCTTGGCAAGAATGGTGAGCTGTGTGGCTTGGTGTCATCCAGCCCCAGGCGGGGCTCAACAGGTGACTGCACAGACTCCCAGTGCTACTCTGGCTCCCAGGAGGCTGAGTCATTGCGGAAGGCTCACAGAGGCAATGGGCATGGGGAGCTTTGCAGGCTGCAACATGGTGCCAAAGGGCGTAACTTCTTGGTAGGAAGACTTAGGAGGCCGAGGAGGCACTGCTGGTGCTCACACTGCCTTCCTGCCTTCCTAAGGAGTCGCATGAGGAAGGAGTGAGAAGGCAGTAACAAATTCATCTGGGGTATTTGTTCCTTTCCATCCATCACAAGCATGAGTCAAAAGCATGAAACATGGCCCTGAGCAGCTTGAGTAGAAGTCGGTGCACTTGCCCAGCATAGTCGTTGGAGGTCCCTTTGGTCCCCTCTTGGCATGGCAGATGGTCTGTGGCTTACTGAGCTGAAGCAGTGGCCTGGACGTGTAGATGGGGCGATAGTCTGGTCCTCCAGCTAGCTTCTCCTCGGAGGAAAAACAGGAAGGGGAGAATGCTGGAGGGAGGAGAGGGGAGGGTCCAGAAGACTCCGAGTGAATGGCAGATGTGCTCAGGCATTAATGCGTGGCTTGTGGTCCAAGAGACAGAGACCACTCCTGGGAACAGGAGCTGGGCTAGAGCTGTTCCATCTGAGGCACAGGGCAGACCCAAGCTGGCAACACCTCTGTCAAATGGTCAAGAATGAACTCTGAGCCAGACAGGCCTGGGTTCAAGTCCTGATGCCGGTACCTTCTTAAGGCAAGTAAACTCACCTGTAAAGTGGGAATAACAATAGCACTTCCTGCCTTACGAGGTGGGACAGATATGGGGGAGATTTTGGTTTGTCTCAAGCAATATTTAACTGTGGTTGGTGGACACAGGTCGCCTGAGCTGGTGACCTCTCAGAGAGCCTCCGGATAGGAAAGTCAAGACCCAGAGAAATTTATTAAACCAGGAATAAAATGGAGACTTTTTCTCCCTGGAACTGCCCCAGTCCCTGGTGGCAGGAGCGGGACCCCGTACACAGGCTGGGCCACCATCTCCTGAAGCTTCTCCATTCGTGACTCTGCCTTGACTCTGCCTTGGTGGCTAAAGGAAACCCTTGCAGGCAACTACTACCTCTCTTGAATTATTGGTCTAACGCCCCCACAGACCAGGCCTCCCAGAGATGAGGCCCAAATACTGACATGATTTATAACTTCATGCAAACCTCCTGCATTGCTCTCATAGGAAGGGACGATAACTTTGGCATAAATGATTAATCCATTAAATTAAAAACACCCTCGACCTCCCCATAGTTCAGACAAGTAGTGATTCATCCCCCAAAACAATAATCATCTCCTGGATCTGTTTATTACTCCAGCTGGTAATTCTGTGAATGTGCCTCTTACTTAGGACATATTTATGCTGCCTGGCACCTCAGAAGTGATCGATGTTTCCCAAAGAGAATGTTATGTATTCAAACATTTTCAGTGGAAGGTTTTGCAAAAAAAAAAAAAAAAGGGGTTTACGTAGGATATATTAATTTCAAATGAATTTTAGTGTGAGGATTACACAAAAACATAGGGGAAATCAGAGCCAAAGAAAAGCAGTTGCATCTTTGCCTTGTTGCTGGCAGACAGCTGTGTCTCCACCCGTTTCCCCCACCCCTTCCACCAGGGCAGGTAGACGCTTTACCTGCCCGGGGTTCCCCTCAGGCTCTCCCTGTCCTGACAGGAGGCTGGGTCTAGACCCCTGGTTCCAATAGGAGCTGTAGCTTCTACACCAAGTAAGCGGGTGCTCCCTGAGCCTGGGGCCTGTTCTACCTCACTGTAGGCTCAATGGTGCCGCATCACACACAGAGGGGACAGTTGGGTCCTGGAGGCAGTGGGTGAGCTCCTGCCCAACTGCTGGGGTGACTTGGTTTTTATTTTAACTTCCTTGTGCCAGGTTTCCCTTTAGCGAGTGGTGAGGTCAGGGCAAGATGGGCTTCTCAGTGGAGCTTCTTGGTGCTTTGGGGTTTGCCTTCCATAGGCAAGACCCAGGGGCCCACTGGCTCCACACTAGCCCAGGGGGCCTAGGACTCTCCACGGGGCCCCCTTCCATTGCTGCTGGCCTGGCTGTGCGCCTTCAGTCTCCTCCACACCAACCCTTTGGGAAGAATAGAAGAGGCCTGAGCCACTGGGCACCGAGGGGCAGCAGCAAAATCCCCGTCCTCATGGCGGAACAAGTCAAAGGGTGAACAGTACAAAGGAAGACAGCTTAAAAACAGCAGGGGATACGGAGAGTCAGGTAAAAGCTGGGAATCTTAGCTGGGATGGCAAGTGAAAGCCTTACTGACAAGGTGACATTAGTGTCAACTTTCTGGGAAAGCAAAGGTGCCTCCAAAGAATGTGTGAGCAACAAGAGGGGTAGAGTAGCCACTTTCCGAGATGAGGAGGAGGGTGGAGGAGAAGGTTCAGAGCTCGTGGGACGTGATACAGGTGAGGTGATATACAGCCTGTTAGGTATCCAAGACTGGAGCAAAGAGAGTAGTTTGGCTGGCTATGTGAATCCCAGATGCCTCGTAAGGTGGATGCTATTTAAAGTCAGTGAGCTCGGGTCAATCACATAAGGAATGAGGATAGAAAATGTCCAATGACCAACGCTGCAGCATTTAGAGCCTGAGAGATGAGAAAAATCAGCAAGGAGGACAGAGAAGGAAAACTAAGAGTGTGGTGTTGGGAGCCAAGGAGGTAGTGTGGTCAGCTGTGCCACATGCTCAGACAGGTCAAGGAGGAGGAGGACAGAAAAATGACTGTTGCATCAGGGTTCACTGTGGGGGTCACTAACTTGGAAAAGAGCCATTTCAGTGGCATGTGGGGTGAAGTCTGCCTGGAACTGGCTCAAGAGGGAGTCAGGAGAGAAGTTAGAGCCATTGAGTATGGTCAACTTTTCAGGGTGTTTTCAAGAAGAAAAATGGGATAGTTGGGGAAAGAAGTTGGGATAAAAAGAGGTTGGTTGGTTTTGTTTTTTTTCTTCCAAGATGTAAATTAACAGTATTTTATGGACTGATAGGGAAGATCCAGTAGAAAGGAGGGAACTGTTTTGGGAGTGAGAGAAGGCCTGGGGCGATGTTGTGGGGGGGGTGTGTGGGGGTGTCGGGGGAGGGGATGGAATCTAACCATGAGGCTGGCACGATGTGAAACTCCAAATGGCAT
>NW_006443124.1:10673609-10681560 GCF_000325575.1 Pteropus alecto
GAGGGACAGAGGACACTGGCCCCACCTCCCAGCCCTGGGGGATGGAGGAAGTGCGAGGGGAAGGGAGGGAGGAAGAAGAGAGCGGGCAGGGAGAGGAAAAGAGAGAAAGTGAGCCACTTTACAGGCTGCAGGAGAAGCAGTGTTATCAGGTTTCCATCTGAGCCAGAAAGAACTTTCATAGAAGAGTTGGAGAATATATGACATTTTGCTGAGAGCAGAACATGAGTTCCAGAAGGCACAGTGGAAGGTTTTAGGGATGAGGGAGGCGACAGAGGCCTAGGCTTCTTGAGGAGACTGGCATGACCCTGAATAAGTCTGAGGAGAAGGGGTACGGGAGGTGGAGCATAGCCAGGTCTGAGCACGCACCCTTTTTAATCAGGCGGCTGAGGGAATGGGGCCAGAGAAGGAGTGGCCTTAGCCCTCAGAGTGACTTTGGCTCATGGATTTCTCAGGGCCAGCAGAGGGTGCCTCTCACTCTGACCGAATGTGAGCAGTCTTTTAACCCCTGCCCATGAAGGTCTCTGTGTCTTGCATTTGGTAGATGGTCATATTTCTTCAGTTTTTATTTTTCAGTTGACATTCAGTATTATTTTATATTAGTTTCAGGTGTACAGCATAGTGGTTAGACATTTGTATAATTTACAAAGTGATCCCCCGATTAGCCTAGTACCCACCTGGCACTATACATAGTTATTACACTATTATTGACTGTATTCCCTGTGCTGTACTCTACATCCCTGTGACTACTTGGTGACTGTCAATTTGTACTGCTTAATCTCTTCCCCCTTTTCACCCTGTCCCCCAACACCCCTCCCATCTGGCAACCATCAACTTCTCTGTATCTATGAGTTTCTGTTTGTTTATTTTGTTCTTTAGATTCCACATGTAAGTGAAATCGTATGATGTTTGTCTTTCTCAGTGATTTATTTCACTTAGCATAATACTCTCTAGGCCCAACCATGTCATTACAAATGGTAAGATTTCTCTTTTATGGCTGAGCAATATTCCATTGTTTATATGTACCACCTCTTCTTTATCCATTCTATTGATGGGGACGTAGGTTGTTTCCGTAATTCGGCTATTGTAAATGCTGCTGCAATGAACATAGGGATGCATATGTCTTTTTGAATTAATGTTTTGGATGTCTTCAAATAAATATCCAGAAGTAGAATTGCTGGTTCATATAGTAGTTCATTTTTAATTTTTTAAAGAACCTCCAAACTGCTTTCCGTAGTGGCCGCACCAATTTGCAATCCCACCGACGGTGCACGAGGGTTCCCTTTTTTCCACATCTTCCCCAACACTTGTTTGTTGATTTGTTGATGATAGCGATTCTGACATGTGTGAGATGATATCTCATTGTGGTTTTAATTTGCATTTCTCTGATGATTAGTAATGTTGAGCATCTTTTCACATGTCTATTGGCCATCTATATGTCCTCTTTGGAGAATTGTCCATTCAGATTCTCTACCCATTTTTTGATCATTTTGTGTGTGTGTGTGTGTGTGTGTGTGCTGAGTTTTATGTATTCTTTATAAATTTTGGATATTAACCTCTTATTATATGTATCATTAGTGAATATCTCCTCCTATTCAGCAGGTTGTCTTTTCATTTTATTGATGGTTTCTTTTGCTATGCAAAAACTTTTTAGTTTGATGTAGTCCCATTTGTTTATTTTTTCTTTTGTTTCCCCTGTCTGAGAAGACATATCAAAAAAGATGTTACTAAGAGCAACATCAGAGAGTTTGCTGCCTATGTTTTCTTCTAGGAGTTTTATGGTTTGGGGTCTTACATTTAAGTGTTTAATCCATTTTTAATTTATTCTTATATATGGCATAAGAAAGTGGTCCAGTTTCATTTTTTTGGCACATATCTCTCCAGTTTTGTTAACATCATTTATTGATTAGACAGTCTTTACCCCATTATGTATTCTTGCTTCCTTTGTCATAGATTAAATGACCATATAACATGCATGGATTTATTTCTGGGCTCTCTATTTTGTTCCATTGATCTATGTGTCTGTTTTTATGCCAGTACCATACTGTTTTGATTACTTTAGCCTTGTACTATAGTTTGATATCAGGCAGTGTGATACCATCAAATTTGTTCTTCTTTCTCAAGATTGCTATGGCTATTTGGGGTCTTTTGTGGTTCCATATAAATTTTAAGATTATTTGTTCTAGGTCTGTGAAAAATGCCATTGGTGTTTTTGTGGGATTGCATTAAATCTATAGATTGCTTTGGGTAGTATGGACATTTTAATGAGGTTAATTCTCCCTATTCATGAGCACAGTATATGCTTCCATTTATTTGTATCTTCAATTTCTTTCTCTAATGACTTACAATTTTCAAGGTACAGGTCTTTTACCTCCTTGGTTAAATTTATTCCTAGGTATCATTGTTTTTAATGCAATTGTAAATGGGATTGTTTTCTTAATTTCTCTTTCTGATAGTTCATTACTGATATATAGAAATGCAACCAATTTCTGAATATTAATTTTGTATCCTGCCACTTTACTGAATTCATTTATCAGTTCTAACAGTTTCTTGGTGGATTTTTTGAGGTTCTCTATATGTAGCATTATGTCTTCTGCAAATAATGACAGTTTAACTTCTTCCTTTTCAGTTTGGATGCCTTTTACTTGTCGGATTGCTGTGGCTAGGACTTCCAATACTATGTTGAATAGAAGTAGTGAAAGTAGACTTCCTTGTCTTTTTCCTGATCTTAAGGAAAACACTTTTAGCTTTTCCTCATTAAGTATGATGTTAGCTGTTGGTTTGTCATATATGGCCTTTATTACATTGAGGTATATTCTCTCTATTCTCACTTTACTAAGAGTTTTTCTCATAAATAGATGCTGGATTTTGTTAAATGCTTTTTCTACATGTATTGATATGAACATAAGATTTTTATCTTTCAATTTGTTAATGTTGTGTATCACATTAATTGATTTGTAAATACTGAATCAGCTTTGTATCCCAGGTATAAATCCAACCTGATTGTGGAGTATGACCTTTTTAATGTATTGCTGGATTTGAATTGCTAATATTTTGTTTAGGATTTTTGTATCTATGTTCATCAGAGATATTATCCTGTAATTTTTTTTTGTAATGTCTTTGGTTTTGGAATCAAGGTAATGGTGGCCTCATAAAATGAGCTTGGGAGCCTTCCCTCCTCTTGAATTTTTTGGAATAGCTTCAGAAGAATAGGTATTAATTCTTTGAATATTTGGTAAAATTCATTTGTGAAGCCATCCAGTCCAGGACTTTTGTTTGTTGGGAGAGTTTTTTGATTGCTGATTTGATTTCATTAGTAGTAATCAGTCAGTTCAGATTTTCTATTTCTTCTTGACTCAGTCTTGGAAGATTGTATGTTTCTAGGAATGTATCTGTTTCTTCCAGATTGTCCAACATGTTGGCATATAATTGATTATATTTTCTTATAATCCTTTGTACTTCTGTGGATTCAGTTGTCACTTTCCTTTCATTTCTGATTTTATTTGGGTCCTCTCTTTTTTCTTGATGAGTCTGGTTAAAGATTTATCAATTTTGTTTATCTTTTCAAAGAACCAATTCATGGTTTCATTGATCTTTTGCATTATTTCTTTAGACTATTTCATTTATTTCCACTCTAATTTGTATTCTCTTCCTTCTGCTCACTGTGGGCTTTGTTTGCTGTTCTTTTTCTAGTTCCTTTAGGTATAAAATTAGACTGTTTGAGATTTTTGCTTGTTTGTTTCTTGAAGTAGGCTTCTTTTGCTGTGAATTTCCCTCGTAAAACTGCTTTTGCTGTGTCCTAGAGATTTGGAGTCATTGTGTTTTCATTTTCATTGTCACAAGGTATCTTTCGATTTCTTCCTTGATCTCATTGTTAACTCATTAATTGTTTAGTAACATGTTTTTTAGCTACCATATGTTTGTGTATTTTTCAGTTTTTTTCTTGTAATTGATTTCTAGTTTCATACCATTGTGGTTGGAGAAATGCTTGATATGATTTCAACCTTCTTACATTTACTGAGACTTGTTTTGTGGCCTATCATGTGGTCCGTCTTGGAAAATGTTTCATGTTCACGTGAAAAGAATGTATATTCTGTGTTTTGAAGTAAAATGCTCTAAAAATATCAATTAAATCATCTAGTCTGGAATGTCATTTAAGGCCACTGTTTCCTTGTTGATTTTTCTGTCTGGAAGATCTGTTCCCTGGTACCAATGGGATGTTAAAGTCCCCTAATATGACTGTATTGCTCTTGATCTCTTCCTTTATGTCAGTCAAGATTTGCTTTATATATACAAGTGCTCCTATATTGGGTGCATAAATGTTTACAAGGGTTATATTCTCTTGTTGGATCAATCCCTTTATCATTATGTAATGTCCTTCTGTGTCTTCTATTATAGCCCTCGTTTTGAAGCCTATTTTGCCTGATATAAGTATTGCTACCCCAGATTTTTTTTATTTCAATTTGCATAAAATATCTTCTTCTATCCTTTTACTTTCAGTCTGTGTGTCTTTCGATCTAAAGTGGGTCTCTTGTAGACAGCACATGTATGGATCTTATGTTTTTATCCATTTAGCCACCCTGTGTCTTTTGATTAGAGCATTTAATCCATTTACTTTTAAAGTGGTTATTGATAAGTACATAGTTATTGCCACTTTGTTATTTATATTTATGTTCTTTTTTTTTTCTTCTCCTCTTCTAAAAGAGGTCCCTTTACCATTTCTTGTCATACTGGCGTGGTGGTGATGAATTCCTTTAGCTTTTTCCTACCTGAGAAGCTCTTTATCTCATCTCCAATTTTAATTGATAGCCTTGCTGGATAGAGTAATCTTGGTTGTAGGTCCTTGCTTTTCATCATTTTGAATATTTTGTGCCAGTCCCTTCTGACTTGCAAAGTTTATGTTGAAAAATCCGTTGATATTTTTATGGGAGTGCCCTTATAATTAGCTGCCTTTCTCTTGCTGTTTTAAGATTCTCTCTGTCTTTAACCTTTGCCATTTTAATGATGACGTGTCTTGGTATGGGCCTCTTTGGGTTCATCCTGTTTGGAACTCTCCGTACTTCCTGGACTTGTATTTCTATTTCCTTTACCAGTTTAGGGAAGTTCTCATTCATTGTTTCCTCAAATATGTTCTTAATTCCTTGCTTTCTTCTCTTTCTGTTACCCCCAAATGTCATTACACTTGATGTTGTCCCTAGGTCTCTTAAATTATCTTCATTTTTTAAAATTCTTGTTTCTTTTTGCTGTTTTAATTGCGTGTTTTCTGCTACTTTGTCTTCCAAATCGCTGGTTCAATCCTCTGTTTTATGTAATCTACTGTAGATTCATTCTAGTATATTCTTCATTATTGATTGGTTCTTTACGTTTTCTGTATCCTTTTTTATGCTAACTATCCCTTCATTGAAGTTCTCACTGAGATCATCTATTTTTCCCCTAGGTTTATTGAGCATTCTTGTAACCTGTGTTTTGAACTCTGTATCTGGGAAGTTGCTTGCCTTTATTTCATTTAGTTCTTTTTCTGTAGTTTTCTCCTCTTCTTTCATTTGGGACATCTTTTGTTTTCTCATTTTGGCCGTCTCTCTGTTCTTTTCTATGTACTAGGTAGATCTGCTAAATCTCCCAGTCTTAGCCAAGTGGCCTTATGTAGTAGGTGCCCTATGTGGCCCAGTGGCACAGTCCCCATGTTCACCTGTGCTGGGTGCTCCAGAAGTGTCCCTTGTGTGAGTTGTGTGTTCCCTCCTGTTTTAGCTGAGACTTGATTGCTGTTAGCACATCAGTGAATGAGACTGACTCTCAAGCTAAATGGCTGTGAGGATTGGCCATGTCCGCAGCAGATAAGCTGTGGCTGTGATCTGCCCCAGCAGGATCATGTGCCTGTCGAGATCACCCTTTGGGTGTGCTGCTTGTGGAGCTAATCAGGTGGTGCTCTGTTGTGGTCTGACACCAGCCTACAGGTATGTTGGTTTGGGGGCCTCTTGGGAGGAGCTCCTATGTAGGCCAAGGTCAGCTGCTGCCTATAGGTGGCCCAGGGCTACCTGGTTGGAGCTACAAAGCTATCTGCGGTTGCTGCCTATAGTGGACCTGGGGGCATGTAAGAGAAGCCACACTGTGAACCAAGGCCAGCTGACACCAGTACCAAGCCTGGGGCAGCTCAGCAAAAGGCCCAGGACACCCAAAGGCCTGAGCCTGCCTGAGAGCTGCCCATAAGGCTCAGCAGCTGAAAGAGCCTCTGGCAGTATGCAAGTTGGGGTCCCAGGGCATCACCGGGGTGGGGCAAGTGGCATTTCCAAGGTTAGTACAGATTCAGATTTGGTGCCAGTTCTGAGCCTGTGGCCACTCACAGAAGTTTTAGATTACATGGAGGTCAGCTGCTGCCTGCCTCAGGTCCACGGATCCCAGAGATTTGTTCAAGAAATACTTCAGCTAGGCCAGGACTTGTTGCTACCATCAAAAGTGTCTCCCCAGGTGTGTGAGCCAAGGCCAGTTGATTCTTGCTGAAGGAGCTTCCTGCAGACAGCTCAAGATGGGGCTGGTTGCCCAGTCATGGGCAACAGGCAGCTTGTGAGTTGGGTGGGATGGGGTCTTAGGGAGTCACCGGGGTAAAGCAAGTGAAACTCATCAGGCCAATGCAGATTCAGATTTGGCCGTGTAGGGGGAAGGCTCAACACAGGAATAACGGTGGCTGTCCCTCCAGCCTTCACCCTGAAGCCACACAACTCAGTCTTTTTCTATATGTCTCTAGTACTTCCTGAGCTACTGTCCCTCTGCCAGAGCTCAGGGTGAGTACCCGTGAGCAAATAAGTCTGGGGGCAGGCCCTTTAAGGGGACATCTGGGTTTCCAGCTGCTTTCTGTCTCACCTGCACAGTCAGAATACCCACTGGTTTATATGACCAGATTTTGTGGGGACTCCACTTCCCAGCACTGGAATTGTGGGCTGAGGAGCCCCAGTGTGGAGCTGGGGCCCCTAAATTTTCCAGGGTAGCTCCACAGCTGAGATATCTCTCATGATGCTCAAACTCCACATGTGGGTGTGGGACCAGCCTGTTTCATGTCTCTACCCCTCTTACCAGCCTCTGTGTGCCCACTTCTTTATATTTTTAGTTATAGGAGTTCTGTTCAGCTAGTCTTCAGGTGGTTCTCCAGGTTGATTGTCCTATAATTTAGTTCTAATTTTAATGGGGTCATGGGAAGAGGCAAGCACAGCATTGACCTACACCGCCATCTTGACCAGATCCCCTAGTCATATTTTAAGTTTATTGGGATAACACTGGTTAATACAATTATATAATTCTCAAGTGTACATTATAATTTGACACCTATATATTCTATTGTGTGATTACCACCTAGAGTCCAGTTTCCTTCAGTACCATATATTTGATCCTCTTTAACCACTTCAGCCTCCCTCAACCCCCCTATATTCGACACCCTTTACCCTGTCTCCCTCTTTCCTCCCCCACCTCCTACCCTCTGGTAGCCATTAGTCCATTGTCCATGTCCCTGAGTCTCTGTTCGTCCTGTTTATTTGTTGCTTTTAGGTTTATATTCCACATATAAGTGATATTATGTGATTTTCAACTTTTTCTGTCTGGCTTATTTCGCTTAGCATGACTATCTTGAGGTCCATCATGTTGTCGCAAATGGCAGTATTTCATCTCTTCTTATGGCTGAGTAATATTCCATTGTATATATGTACCACAGCTTCTTTAGCCAATCATCTACCGTAGGACACTTCGGTTGCTTCTATGTCCTGGCCACTGTGAATAATGCTGCTATGAGCATCGGTGTGCAAATATCTTTACGGATATGAGTTTTCAAGTCTTTGGGAAGAGGGATTGCTGGATCATATGGTAGATCAATTCTCAGTTTTTTGAGGAACCTCATACTGTTCTCCATAGTGGCTGTACCAATTTGCAGTCCCACGAGCAGTGTATGAGGGTTCCTTTTTCTCCACAT
>NW_006443124.1:10682853-10706891 GCF_000325575.1 Pteropus alecto
AATAACAGTGGCGATAGTGGACAGCCTTGCCTTGTTCCTGATCTTAGAGGAAAGGTTTTTAGTTTTTCACCATTAAGTATAATGTTGGCTAAGGGTTTGTCATAGATAGCCTTTATTATGTTAAGGTGCTTTCCTTCTATACCGATTTTGTTAAGTATTTTGATCATAAATGGATGCTGTATCTTGTCGAAGGCTTTTTCTGCATGTATTGATATGATCATATGATTTTTATTTTTAAATTTGTTTATGTGGTGTATCACATTAATCGATTTGCGTATGTTGAACCATCCCTGTGCCCTGGGATGAAACCCACTTGTTCATGTTGTATAATCTTTTTAATATGTTGCTGTATTCACTAGTATCTTATTTAGGATTTTTGCATCTGTGTTCATGAGAGATATTGGTCTGTAGTTTTCTTTTTTTGTGTTATCTTTACCAGGTTTTGGTATCAGAGTAATACTGGCCTCATAAAATGTGTTAGGAAGTATTGCCTCGTCTTCGATTTTTTTGAAGAGTTTGAGGAGAATAGGTATTAAATCTTCTTTGAATGTTTGGTAGAATTCACTGGTGAAGCCATCTGGTCATGCCCCCAAAGACCCCTTCTGCTGATGCTCATCACACTGGTGGTTCATTGTTAAATCACCTTCCCCCAGAGAGAAAGCCCCATCAGGGCGGGGACTGGGCTTGTCTTATTCACTGCTCTGTCCATAATGCCTGACACTTAGTTGGTGCTTAGTAGATGTTGGCTGTACAATATTGAATTGACAGAGCTTTGTAAACCAATCAAGACCATCTAGGTGGTGTGGACCTAAGGATGGCAAGTCCAGTCCCTCAGTCCTTCCCTCTCATCCTCCCCCTCCCTCACTCTTCCCACTTCACAGCATTTGGTATTGTAATACTTTGTAATATCTGATATAGCAAAATGACAATTATTACTCTTATTTTTCATAATTTCACCAGCTGTTCTTGTACATTTTTGCCTTCTAGATAAATTTTAGAATTGTTTTGTCAAGACCCTACCAATTAATTTTAATTGGAATTAGATTAAAGATATACCTTAATTTCTAGTATCTTGTTTCTTAATAACAGTAAGTCTTCCTATCCAAGACCATATCTTCACAATTATTTTTTTTTTTTATGTCTTCAGTGAGATTTTATAGTTTTCTTCATTTAGGTCCACTGTATTTTCTGTTTGGTCACTGCTGAGGTATAAGCAAGCTATTAATTTTGTATGGTTTGGTCCTGGCCCCTTTACTCACTTATTAATCCTAACTACTTTTTGGTTTATTATCTGGAGCATATCCAGGTAAAATATCATGTTTATCTACCGTTTTAATATTTGTACCTTAATCCATGCCTTCTACGGACATCCAACATACTGTTGACCATCTGATATTGCCTCTTCTCCCTTTTTTCCCCTGAGTTAATGTTCCACCGTTCTGAAAAGAATGGTGCTGTTTCTTCTTTTTATAGCAATATTCTTCATTGTAGGAAGAAAATATTATTCTGTTCCTATTTTATTGAGGCTTATTCCCCCAAGAAATCAATTTTGAATCTTTTTCAAGGGCCCTTTTAGTGTCTAGCAAGAAAACCAAATGTTTTTTTCTTTTTGACTGCCTTTGACATTGGTCGATTATAGATTTCCTAATGGTTTACCATTGAAGCATATTATACTTTGTCACAGTATGTTCTTTTAATACCACGCTAGATTTGATTTCTTAATATTTCACTTAGGATTTTGGCATATTTAGGCCTAAGTGAGTCAGGTCTATGGTCCTGTTTTGTGCTCTCTCCAGCAGGTTTTGGTGTCTGGGTTATACTAGTTTCATGATATAATTTGAAGCATCATCTCTGTTTATACTCTAGGAATTATCCATTTCTTAAAGGCACAAAAAAGTTTTCCTATGAAACAAGTCAGGGTGCCTTTTGGGTTAGTAGTGCTATTTTTAACAGCTTTATTGAGATATAACTGACATACAAAAAAATTGCACATATTTAACGTATACAATTTGATGAGTTTGGATATATGAATATACCTGTGATACCATCACCATGATCAAAGTAATAGACATATCCATCACTTCCAAAAGTTTCCTCGGGTCCCTTCGGTTTTTTTGTTTGTTTTTGTTGGTAGTAAGAAGACTTGAAATCCACCTCTTAACAGATTTTTAAGTGTATGATATAGTATCGTTGACTATAGGCCCTGTGCTCTACAGCAAATCTCTAGAACTCATTTAACCTACAAAACTGAATAGTGGCATTTTAAAAGATTTTAAATGTTCTTGATTTCGTAGTGATATTTTAAAATTTCCTTTTAAGTGATCCATTTCATTGAGATTTTCACATTTATTACCTATAATTAAATACAGTGTTCTCATATTTTTAACCTCCTCTGTGTTCTTTATTTTTTTCATTGATCAAAATTGCCAGATATTTGGCTATTTTACTGATTTTTACAAACAGCCAAGTCTTAAGTTTATTTATCAGTTCCTCTCTTTTTTAGATAATTCATTTGTTCATTTCTGCTTCTATTTCTATTGATTCTTCCCTCCCCTTCTTTAAGTTTACTTTGTGGTTTCTAGGCAGGCTTGTATAAATAAATGGTGGTCCAGCAAGAGCCCAAGTTTATTAACTCCCAGGTCCTGGCCACCCACATTCTAGAACCCTGGGTGTTATACCACCTTCTCCAACTCCTCACCAGTCCAGTAGTCCTGGCCACGCCCAAGTTCTAGCTCTATGTTCTTGAATTACAGCCTCCTGACCAAAACTCTACCACCTATTCAACTTGAACCCTGTTCTCTCTACCAAATCAGAGGGTAGGGAGGTTTCCTAGATGAGTTACTATTTCTTTCCTTTTTGAACCAAGGGCAGTCTGAGAGCAGAGATCCACTTCTGTGTTCTAAGCAGCCCTCCAGATATGCCTTAGCTAGAGTTTCATTTACCTCCTTCAACCCCAGTGGCCTGATCTGTGATACAGGCCTTCCGCCACACCCTGGAACCCTCTAACAAAACTGCAAACATAGAGAAACTGGGGAAATGACTCTGATTTTATTATTGTTGAGTCTCTGTGTGTCCTAGGATGCTTCTGAGCGCATGTTATAGAAGTGGCTCTGGGCCACTCTGAGGGTGGGTTCATGCCCTTTGCCAGTTGTCCATTTGACTTTCTCTTTGGCCCCCCAACCTCACCCCATAGATCTGTTACCAAGCAAGGGCCTGCTGCCTGATGCACATAGGAGCCCATATGGCACCAGCTTTTGAGAAAAGAAAAGGCTTTTATTGCTAAGTCAGCCTGCAAGGAAACAAGAGACAAGACTCAAATCTCTCTCTCCAATCAGGGTTTTGGGTTACATTCAAAGGAAGAAGCAGGTGAAGTTCTGCATATTCTATAGTTTCATTATTGTAACATAAAAGAGCTTGGTTCACAGGCTCTAGGGGATCAATGCTTTTCATGTGTTGCATGTTTAATTCTGGGGACAGGGTGGGAGGCGGTGTAGTGTGTAGCCCATGGTGGATTATGACCTGATGGCATCGACAGGTTATTCTAGGTGAATTCTTTCTTTAGTGCACTAACTGACTGTGTGATCTGCGGCCTCATTCTGTTATCTCTAAAAAACGACTTAGTTTCTTGCTAGGAGAAGAACGGGCCCATTTACACTGGTTCTACAGTTACAGGTCATTCAAAGAAACTCGGATTAGTCAATCAGATTACTCACAGCCTCCTGAGGAGTCGTGACAGGAGGCATAGAGTCCTGTTGTTTTTCCCTGGAGGCGATGGGGCTTCTCTTTGGTCCCCGGCCCACCCAAGCACAGCTCACTAGAAACCTTGCTCAGGTTCCAAGGTCAACACCACTGCCTCCTTGTTTGGTCTCCACATCTGGTCCCAGGAAAAGTCTTCTCTCTGTTAAAGTACTGGGATGCTTTCTTTTATGGACAATAGGAGCTCAGATAAGTAGTCGCCCGCTTCAGGGAGAATCTATCTCCCACCTCTCCAAATGGAGTGTGATGTCTTCATTTCATTTAGTTTAATATCCAGGTGCTTTTACAAACCGTTTTTGGAAGTATGTACAGTAAAATATATGAATAAAGAAGAACCCCAATGCCACTGAAAATTGTAATTTTTTTATTTCCTGGGCCCAGAACTAGGGGTAGAAGGAAAGATCCTCCAGACCATCTTTACTTCTTCTAGCTGCCTCGCCACAGACAGCCCAGGTGATAGAAGACAGGCCTGTGTCCATGCTCATCTGATGAATGGACCATGTCACATCCCCAGCCCCAAATTTGACTGCTGGGGCCCATGACGGAGTCAAGAGCAAGGCAGGCACATTTGCCTTTCACTCGTGTTCCAGAGGGTGAGAAGTGGAGAAATGAAATGACCCACTGGAAAATCAATGGACTTCCCCAGAGCAGTGATGTAAAGAGTGGCCCTGCCAGTCCGTGCCTGTAAGTGCTTTGTAAAGCACTTCCTGCAAGAAATTAAGCCCCTGTCCAATGGTTTTCCGATAACAGAAATAATAGATCTGAATTTTATTCATTCAGAAATAAATGTCAGCGGCTGTTGCTCTTTACATGTGGCAGCTGAACCACATTAAATATTTGGATGTCTTTCTGATCATATTTAGAATAATGATGAAAGCCATGAATTACAGGGTACAAAGCCTGACGTGTTTATTGCCTGCAATCCATTTTATAGCTTTCTTTTAGGGTTTGAATTGCTGAATAGGACGATTGTAAACTAGTTGCAAAGAGAAGTCCGGAGCTGCCTCTCAGTTCACCTCTCAGGAGCAGGGTTTCAGGGCTGGGCCACAGGCCCGAGGCCAGGCAAAGACCTTCTCTTACCAGCCCTGACTCTCACCCACAGTACCACCGGTCATCCGCGTCTATCCAGAGACACAAGCACAGGAGCCAGGGGTGGCGGCCAGCCTGAGGTGCCACGCAGAGGGCATTCCTATGCCCAGAATCACTTGGCTGAAAAATGGCATGGTTGTCTCAACCCAGATGTCCAAACAGCTTTCCCTTTTAGGTAAGAACCACCCTCAGTGTCTCTGTGCTGTTCCCAACAAGTCCAAGTTGACACTTCCAGGAATGGAAATGAGAAGCATAGCTTGTTTCTAAGTCAGACATGTTGGGAGTGAACAAATACCTCTCCAGATTTTCCTACTATCTGGGCTCACCCAGAGCTTTCTGAGAGCAATGATGAGAAGCTGTCCATCAGGTCCCATGTCCCCCTCAGTTCATTTCAGCTGTTCTGGCCCTTTCTGGGCATATATCAGGGATGTTGGCTGACCCTCGGCCCTGCTTAGGGGCTCAGTTTTTAACACCAACACTCTCAATGGAAAGGATGTGAATGGGGGTCCCAGCTGAGCGGGCCCCCGTGAGCACTGCCCTTTTTGCAGCCAATGGGAGCGAGCTCCACATCGGCAGCGTTCGATATGAAGACACGGGGGCGTACACCTGCATTGCCAAAAATGAAGTGGGTGTGGACGAAGACATCTCCTCACTCTTCATTGAAGACTCAGCTCGAAAGACCCGTGAGTCCACTCTTGCCTTTCAGCTCCTCACTGAGCTGGTTGAGGTGTGTTGGGCGGCAGGGAGGGAACTGACCAGGGCCAAAGCCACCAACCGGCCTGTGCACATATGCCTGGACCCCAGAAACTGTAGCCCCGTGTGCCGAAGGTGCTCTCCCCTGTAGCCACTGCTCCCCGAGTGGGTCTGCTGGTGTGATTCAAGGGTGTGGGTTTTGGGCAAGGTCTCTTTCTCTTTCCCATGGTCAAAGACTCCAAGCTGAGTCTTTATCATCAAGGGAGATAATCAGAAGTATTTCAGAGGGTCTCAGTAGGGAGAATCCTACTTGAAAATCAGAGTTCTCCTGGAAGTAATACAGGAGGTTTGGGAGAGATGTTTCTCCCTCTTTATCATTCACGGAAGTAGAGAATTCCATTAGCTTCTGTGCTCTTGGGACCTGATTTCAAAGATTCATTAGGAATCAAAAGCATCCTGAGGCCAGGAAGCATTCGTCCAAGTCCACAGTCCCCTAGTACAATTGCAGGGGCCATGGTGGTGCCAGCTCTGTGCATGACAGACTAGATGGCAGTACGCTCATGAACTGAATCCCTGCAATGAACTTCTCACACTGCTTTCTTCTTTTTTTCCTCCCCTCGATCATGTTCCGCTTTCCCAATTCTCTGCTGCTGCAGTTGCAAACATTCTCTGGCGAGAGGAAGGTACCAAGCTGTCTCGTTCTGTGTCGTGCCTGCGATCACGTGTGTTTGTGGTTCTATAATGGGCCATCTTTCCATGAGCCGCCATCGGCTTTTCCAGACACCGAGCAGTCCCCACAAGTGGTGTCCACATGCCAAATCGGATGGGAATGGGGAAGTCAATGTCAAACTCAAGTGGCACACAGAGAAGCAGATTTAAAACCTACTAGTGTCTTTAATGGACACTGGTCCATTAGGATTTAAAAGTGGAAAGTTTCCATTTAAAGCTAATTGAAACATCCCCTGTGAAGACCACCCTGCAGGGGTTCTTGGTCAGATTGGAGCCTCAGCACTTTTCCCAGTAGCTGACATTGGTGTCAGGGTTTAGTGTACACTTTGAGGAAATGGTGAAGAAAAAAGCTGCCATGATTTCTGTAAATGTATATTTTTAAACGAATACATTTTTAAATTTGTATTTAGCACACAGTCTTTAGACATTAGGTTGGGCCATACAAATTACTATTTTCCTTCGCCAAAAAATGGCCTTATACGGACAATTTCAGATGGTTCGAAAAATAGGTACATGTGGAAGCTAGGTTTGAGAGCCTGAGCCGCTGGTCCCCGGCCCTAACTCTGAACCCCTCCACCAGAGCAGAGCCCAAGTCCCCATGAGGTAACCTCTCCAGTTCGGTGGGCAGAGGGGGAGTATGAGAAGCAACAGAATGTGCTACGTGATTTCAGGATTAAGCACGAAATCTCCCTCTTTAAAAACCAGCCTATTTCCTGTCTCATTTTGCCTGAAGAACATCTCAGGTGTCACCTACACCCTGGCACATGCACGCATACTCGCACTCAGGACAGTTTCCTGGACTCCAGGCACTAAAGCTTATGCAGTAAGTCTGGGAGCAAAACAAAGGCAGAGCCCAGAAAATGAGGAATTACTACCAATAAGCTTTAGGAACACTTGGAAGAACAAGTCAGAGCAGCAGTCGCTACGCATGGACAGTTGTCCTTTCACGCTGCGGGACCTCAGCGCCCAGGCCACAAGGCACACAGAGAGCTTTCATTCTGTGTCTTTAAGAGCTGATGTTTTTCTAAGGTGAAGTTACTGCCAAGGGACTCAAGTTTCAAAAGTGGAGAACTGCAAAGTATGCAGGAGGCCCTGGGGGGGTGTGAAGTGCAGCTCCAGGGCCCACTTAAGACTCACAGCTGCCTGAGGGCTGGCAGGTGCTGCCCCAATACTAGACAACCCGGCAACAAACATTGTGCCTGGGCAGCCAGCCGCTTGAATCCTTCATTGCTAAAATTCAAGGCTTGCAGATATGGGAAATGCAGAAGCAAAAACAAAGAGGCTGGCAAGCCGCAGGGCTCTGTCAAATCTCACGAGGAGAAATGAGATGATGAGCGCACACAAAAGCAAGGAAAGCTCCTTCATGCCCCCTTAGTAGAAATGAAACTCAGAACTTCCCAGGGGGCTGGAGCATGAGGCTGGGTCTCCTGTGAAGCCAGTTGTTTGTTGAGCGAGTATTTGTTTAGCCTCACGTTGCATTGCCAGCTGTGAGCAGGGCACTCACTGTGTTCAGCCTGCAATGTAGCTACAGCTGCAAACCCCATGGAGATTCTATTACACTTTCAATCTTGTGTTGGTTCTTCCAGACATAAATTTTTTCAAGAAGCCCCAGGATGCTGTTTCTGGGGTCTGTGGTTGGGCAAGGACTTTGATCCCCTTGGGCCCCTAGGTCTGAGTGAGAAGTTTGCCAGGTGAGCGTGCACAGATGCAAAGGTCCTTGTGAGGGCTGAGGCAAGGCACTTGGAGGCAGCTGGCTTCGTCTGGCTCCCAGGGACAGGCTGCCTAGCACCCAGGATTCCCCCACTGGGAGCTAAGCGGTCACTCCCAGGCAGTACCAGCTCTGAGAGGCTGGAGTCAAGCTGTTCTCAGTGGCAGGAACCCTCCTGCCTGGAGCCTCTCTCAGCACAGAACCGCAAGTGCCTGAAGCTGTGTCATGGAGTCAGGGACCTCTGTCCACACTGGGAGGCACAGGTACCAGTGCCGTCACCATGGGCCCGAGGCCCAGAAAACTGCCTGCAGAGTCATGGGAAGCAAGTAGAATGGTGATTCCCATTTGCCTGTCTTACTGTTTTCTAACTCACTAAAAACTTACCCAGATATTCAATTAAGTCAGTACAACAGTTTTCTCAGCATGCTAAGGAAAGAGTTTTATGTATAATTTTCTTAGACTCTATAGAAATATTTTCACTGTTCTACCTTCCAAAAGAAATGAAAAGGAGGGAGAAAGCAGGGAGGAGAACTCAAACCTCACCCATCTTTGTGCCAACTTTGCCTTTTATGGAGAGGCAGAGCGAGGAGACAGAGCCCAGAGCAGGGGCCCTGGGTCTAAGCACAGCTCTGGCACAAAGGCAGGTGGCTTCGGCCAAGCCCCTCCCCTCCTCGGATCTCAGTTTCTTTATCTTTAAAGTAAAGAGGCTGAACTAGCTGGTCCCCTAGGCCTTTTCTCCCCAGATGGCCCCAGCCCTGGCCAGGGTAGGGGCAGGCAGGCAGACACAACCAGGCTATGGCTTCTGTCACCTGGCACAGTGCTGCTGTGGAGACACTTGTGAGGCAGAGGGGCCAGCTGTCTTGAAGGAGGGGTTTGCCAGCACAGACAGGCCAGGGCTAAGTTTGGACAAAGGAGCACCACCACAGTATTTTTAGGACCCTACGTTCCAGGAGGTGGTACTGTACATCAATGTGTTTAATGGGAGCCTCTGCTCTGCGGCCACCATCTGATCCTTTCTGACTTTAAACAACGAACACCCATTCAGAACAGGAAAGGTCAAGTGCATGTCTAAGACAAGGCTGTCGTTTATTTGAAAATTTGTGTTGGTGGCCAGCCTTGGATGACCAGAGGCAGATATGCATGTCTGGGAGCATGGCCTGGGGACTGCAGAGCCTTCAATGTCCTGTACTGATCGACAGCCCACGGGACAGTTTCTCCCAGTTTCTCCCCACGTCCCTCACACATCGCCTGCTCATTCTCACCTTGCCCTTGACCAGATACACCCAAACTACAGGTTTCATGTATGGCCACTGTGGCCTGGGACCCCGCCGGGCGGCCAGCTTCTAGGAGGGATGTAACCATGGCTGTGTTTGCTCCTACCAGGCCTCAGTGTGGGAAATATGTTCTACGTCTTCTCAGATGATGGCATTGTCATCCTGCACCCCGTGGACTGTGAGATCCAGAGGCACCTCAAACCCACTGAGAAGATCTTCATGAGCTATGTAAGTTTCTGTGCCTAGGCCACGCCTACATCACACACAGACAGAATCCTAAAAGTCAGTCTTCCACCATGTGTGCCATTTGATTCTTAAATTCCATCCACTCTATGTGCTGTAGATCCAAGTCTGCCCCAAAGCCAAGAAAGGAACACATGAGGCTGAGAGTTTAACACTCTCACTCCTTCATCCAGTAGCCACCTCTGTGCACTGAGCCCCCGGTGAGGCTCAGAGCATACAGATGGGTTCTTGGCCTCCCAAGTCCACAGTCAGATGATGGAGACAGCAAAGTGAACAGACAGTTGCCCAGTAGGTGTTGTTAGAAGGATGTGCAAGCTGCACAGGGACATCAAGAGAGGCCTCTCCAGACTTGGGGAGGCCAAGGTCATAGCAGCTTCTGGGGACAGGATGCCTGGCTCAGTAAAAGAACAGGTAGGAGTCGGCAACGGGTTTCTAGAGGAAATGTCATGACCGTGGAGAACAGAGGCACAAAACACCATGTCATGTTCATGGAACTAAAAATCCTCCATATGCCTGAGCAAAGGGTGGATGTGTCCTAAAAGAATAGGACACAGGTGAGGGTCACAGCTGAGGGGTTCTAATGGCATCCTGAAGCCCTGGGAACCCCTGAAGGAATGCAGGCAAAGGATGGCCTTGACCAGGTCACTCCAGAACATGTGCAGGGCCTCCGTGAGGGCAGCGACCAGAAGGGCCGGTCTAAAGCACAGGGGTAGCGAAGGCACTGCTGTAATTATCCAGGTGAGACGACGGGGTCCTGGTGAAGCCAGTGGAGTGGGGGTGGTGAACACTGAAGAGATTTTAAAGCTCTTCACAGGTCAAATCAATGGGGAACCCAAGGATAACCCAGAGACACCATTAACGCAGAGTCTTGCGAGGAGGAGGGTGCCCTTCACACAAGGGGGGCGGGGTGGGCACGGTTCACTCTCTAACACTCTACCAGGCTTGTGCCACTTGCCAGGGCTGGATGCTGGGGACCTAAGGAGCAGGACAGACAGGCTCCCGTCAAGCAGATAAGGCTGGCCTACAGTGTGCTGAGTTTGAGGTGGCCATAGGACACATGTGCAGAAACATCCAGAAGGCAGTGGGGGAGATGGCAGTGGTGAGCTGAGAGGCCTGAGCTCTCTGGCAGTCAAGAGACATGACTGTAAGGAAGCCTGGGAAACACGGTTCCCAGAACCCAAGGAAGGCCAAGTTTACAAAAGGAAGGGGTGCTCAACCGGTGGATACAGAACATGGAACACGTAAACGCCCAGAGGGTCAGAGATGACAGGCCAGGTAGAAAGTGGCAGCTTCACACACAGTGGGCAGAGGCAAGAGATAACTGCTGGTAGCAGATCCACGAAAACCCTTACAGCTCTCAAGACCCAGCTGACAGGGGGCGTGCCCCACGGCTGTGCTTCCTCACCCCACCCACCCGGGACTCTGTCCCTCCAGCTCATATCCCACTTGGCCTCGCCTTGGTCTTTTGCATGAGGTCTGACCTCTTATACTAATCCCTAGCTAGAACGATGGCATGAATACAAAAGAGTCATCTGAAAGCCCCACACGCCCTCTCCTTGAGGACACACAGTGAATGAACTGGGGAATAGTGGGGAAAAGTGACAGGCTTGGAGCTCCCAGTAGAAATGGGCTTGGCCCCGGCAAGTTCCTGAAACGAGTGTGTTGCGTCGCTGTGCTGGCTGTTGGTGTATCTCAGGTGGTTGCATTTCTCACATTCGTAGCTTGGGAATAGCTGTTTTCCAAGCTATGTCATTTGAATTAATCATTATTTTAAAAGTGTTACCTCTGATGAATTTTCCTTGCATGTAATAGCCGTGAAACAATCTAGAAAGAATCGTCCTAGTTGATTTCTAGAAGTTAGTTTTGAAGAACTGTACCCCGTCACATCGAAACTAATTTTTCATATATTTGCAATACCCTAACCTGTAGCTTGGGGGAAATCTCTCAGATTCTAAGCAGGACCCAATTTTCCTAAGAAGCTAGAACAAGATACAGTAAGAGATGTTCTAAGGCAGGGGTCCACAACCCCGAGCCGTGGACCGTTACCGATCTATGGAATGTTAGGAACCAGGCCACACAGCAGGATGTGAGTGGTGAGTAAGCAAAGCTTCATCTGTATTTGCAGCCGCTCCCCAGCACTAGCATCACCGCCTCAGCTCCACCTCAGATCATCAGGCATTAGATTCTCATAGGAGCACTGGTCCCTGGTCCCTAAAAGGTTGGGGACCGCTGTCCTAAGGTGTTGCAGGAAACACAGGGCCACAGTGAGCTGTAGAACAATCCTGGAGGAGTGGTGAGTAAGCAAAGGTTCACCTGTATTTGCAGCCGCTCCCCAGCACTAGCATCACCGCCTCAGCTCCACCTCAGATCATCAGGCATTAGATTCTCATAGGAGCACTGGTCCCTGGTCCCTAAAAGGTTGGGGACCGCTGTCCTAAGGTGTTGCAGGAAACACAGGGCCACAGTGAGCTGTAGAACAATCCTGGAGAACAGTTTTTCATCTAGGTTGTTACAATGGAACGACCCTCTTTCTAAAATGCTGAGTGAATAGGAGGTTGGTGCATCTTCTCTCAGGCCTCTCTGCTGGATTAGATATCCGCTTCATCCAGCGGGAAGCAGCATGATTAATAGATAAAAGTGCAGGCTTTGGATCCGGGCCAACATGGGTTCAGATGCCACCTCTGTCGCTCAGCAGGCTTGGTGGCTTTAGAAAAGTTACTTAACCCCTCTAAGCCTTAGTTTTCTCGTATGCAAATTGAGTCATTACAAGGATAAAATGTGATGACAGAGTGGCAAAGGGAAAGGAAAAAGACCCGCTTTAAAGCTATTTCAGCCATTTAAGAAAGAAATGGGGTGCAAATGGAAAGTAGATGAACTCAGAGATTTAGAAGAAGGCTCAGTAGTCCTTGAGGACGTGTTTGTGGTGAGTCGCATGGGAGAAGGAAGAATCAAAGATGGTGGGCACACCTTGGACTTGGCTGACCAGAGGGAGGTGAGGAACAGTTCGGGTGTAGACGGTTCAGTATAAGGTGACCACGAGAGAACCAGGTGGGACCTGGAGAAGGTACTTCTGAGCTACAGACACAGGTCCAGGAGCCATCAGCACAGAATGTTGGCTAAAGCCAGGCAAAGTAGCTGAGATCACCAAGGGCGTGTGCGAGGGATTTGAGAGGGACACCTTGGGGGCAGACCAAGAAGAACCACAAAGAAAATTGAGACAGAGTCAGGTGAGAATCATGAGAAAAACCATGAGAATGTATATCACCTAAGACAAGGAACAAGAAGGCCCCCTTTTTCATTCATTTATTCTGCAAATAGATTTTAAGCACCCATTGTGTGCCAGGCACTGTACTAAGTGCTAAAGATTTAACAGTGAACTGAACAAACAAAGCCTGTTCTCCAGGAACTTACGATCTAGCAAAAGAGAGACTAAACATAGGTGGACAAATAAATGCATAAAGTCAAGTGGTAAATAAAAGGTGCAGTGAGGTAAGGGAGCAAGGAGGGCTAGGGGTGCGAAGCTAGATGGGGTCAGAGAAGTCCTCTCGATAAGGTGACACTTCGCAGAGACCTTAGGACGTGAGAGAATAAACCACGTCGATGTCTGGGGAAGAGCATTCGCGGCACAGGGAGCAGCCAGTACAAAGGCCTTGGTGCGGGAGGGTGGCGTGAGTGAGGGGAATGAGCAAGCCCTGTGTGCAGAGTAGGGTGGGTTTTTAAGTGATGGTGATGAGGTCAGGGAGAAAGGACACGGAGCTGGATGGTGAGCGAGCCCTGTGTGCAGAGTAGGGTGGGTTTTTAAAGGTGTAGGTTTTTAAGTGATGCTGATGAGGTCAGGGAGAAAGGACACGGAGCTGGATGCTGCTGAGTGAGAGGGCCTCAGAGAAAGTTACAGCCTCAAGAGAAGTGGGAGGAGGTGAATGATGAAATCAGTATTAGGTGAAAAGATGGTGAGGCGGGAGGGCTGTGTGCTGTGTTCTGTGAATCCAAAGGATTCTAAGGGAGGAAAAGGCCAGAGGAGGCCAGGGAGAGGGGACCCGGAGACATCAGGGGGGAAGAAGGACTAAGAGGGCATGTGGCAGCCTATGTCCTTTGCAGGAAGAGATCTGTCCTCAAGGGGAAGGAGCCGCCACCCAGCCATGCGAGTGGGCGTCGGCAGTGAACGTCAGGCACCGCTACATCTACGCGGCCCAGCCAGCACTGAGCAGAGTCCTCGTGGTCGACGTTCAAGCCCAGAAAGTCCTACAGGTACATCTAAGGGAGTGAGGGGACATCCAGTCCTCGGCATAGCCCGCCAAATTCTTCTTTGCTTTCTGCACACTCCGCGGCTACTGTGGGAGGTTGTCAGGCTTGAGTGGGGAAGCAAAGGAGATTCATGTGCAGTGATTCACCAAGTCTTTGTTGCCTGCTAGGTGCTAAGCACTGTTCTAGGTGCTTGGAAAACACCCAGAAATGAGCAGTGAAGCCCTAGAACTTGTATTCTAGTTGGGGAGACACAGCAGAAATCAGAATTTGGGGGAGCTGTAAATAGTAAGAGCTATTTTACTAGAGGCGAAATGTGCCAGAGGAACCAGAAGACGATTTTCAATTGGCCCTCGCACTAGAGGTGAACAGAATCTGAGATCTAAATGCCAGGTGGGATTCCAGCCCTGGGAGCAGAGGGAAGGCCAGTGGGACTGAAGCACAGTAGCGAGGGACAGAGTGGAATGAAGTGGGGTCGGAGGCCAGTGAGTTAGAAAGAGTGAGAAGGAAAGACACGGAGAGGTTTTAATCGGGAGTGACGTAATCCGAGTTATATTTTAAAGAGTCAATCTGCCTACTGTGTTAAGAACAGACTGGAAGACAGAGCAGGGATGCGGTCACTGAAATAAGCCAGGCTGTAGATGATGACTGCAGTGGAGGTGGTGAGAAGTGATCAGATCCTTGATATATTTTAAACATGGAACCCAAACGATTTTCTGCTGAGTTGAATGTAAGGTTTGAGAGAGAAGAGAATCAATTCATTTGTTTGCTTATTGTAACTTCAACTGTAGAATGGTGATGCCATTTACTCTGTGTGGTAGACTGAATAATGGCTCCTAAGATGCCCCCAGCCTAATCCCCAGAACCTGTGAATGTCACTTTGTATGGCAAAAAAGACTTAGCAGATGGGAGCAAATTAAGGATTTTTGAATGGAGAGTTATTTTGGATTATTTGTGTTATCCCTAAATGCAACAAGAGTACCCTTATAAGAGAAGCAGAGAGAAATCTGACTACATAGAAGGAGGCCGTATGTTATACTTCTGGCTTTAAAGATTGGAGGAGAGTGTCATGAGCCACAGAAACAATGAATGTAGCTCTGGAGGCTGGGAAAGTTAAGAAAATACATTGTCCGTTGGAGCCTCTAGGAGGTGCACTGCCTTACTGAGACATGGTTTAGCTCAATGAAATTATTGATGGGTTTCTGGCCTCCAGAACTGTGAGAATAGATTTCTGTTGTTTTAAGCCACTAAGTTTGTGGTAATATATTACTGAAGCAATAGGAAAACGAATATACTATGAGAGAGACTTTGAGCAAGGTGGTGGGGGGAAGGCAGGTCATGGAGCAGCTAGAGGGGACAATTAGGAAATCAGTTTTGGCTTTTTTAAGTTTAAGATAACGTGGAATAGCTGTAGATCTCAAGTAGATAAACAGATAAACAGATTTGGAGTCAAAGGAGAGACCTGGTCTGGAGATGTTGTCACTATGTTAGATCCAGAGAACTGGATGAAAAATCACTGAAGGAGGTATAGACAGAGAAAAGCTCAAGGCTGGAGCATTGCAGCACTTACAGATCAGGAAAGATCATCTGTTGGGTCTCCCAAAGGTGACCCAAAGGAATAACCGAAAGATAGGAAGAAAATTAGGAGAGAGGAGTATTTGAGAAGTCAGGAAAATAATATTTGAAGGGAGAGTTAGTGGTCAATAGTGTCAGATGTTGCTGAGAGCGTTTGCATGTCATGAAGACTAAGAATTGCCTGTTAGATTTGGTACATGAATCACCTTGGCAGGAACAGAGAGGATGGTAATAGTGGGATGCAAGCCTGAGGGTGCGGATGCAAGTTAGAATGGTAGGTGAGGACATGTAGGTGATGAATATACACAACCATTTTGAGGGGTTTTGTTGTCAAGGTGAGAACAAGCAGACAAATGAAGCAGTAGCTAGAAGGGGATGCCGAAGGAACTTTATTTTTAGAATAGGTGATATTACAGCATTTGTACAGCTAATGGGAAAAACTGTTCCCACGATTCTTCCCTTTCTTCATGGATGTAGTCAGGAGTCAGTGGAATCCAGGAAATACAAATGGAGATGTTGGCCTAGATACCATATTTTCATTGTAAAAGGAGGAAACAAACAGTATTTGGGCACAAGTGCAGTTGCTTTAATTTTCTCAGGAAATAAAAAGAAAAATTATCACCAAGGCTGGAGGTTTGAAGAAAGAGGTGAAAGTTGCATGTGAGATTGAAATAACTGTGGAAATATAATAGTACTGCTGGGCAAGAGTGACGGCCCACTTAGGGAGCTGTAAATAGTAAGAGCTGTTTTAATAGAGGTGAACTGTGACAGAGGAACCAGAAGACGATTTGCAATTGGCCCTTGCACTAGAGGTGAACAGAACCCAAGATCTAAAGGCCAAGAGGGATTCCAGCCCTTAGAGCAGAGAGAAGGCCAGTGGTACTGGGGTACAGTGACGAGGGGCAGAGCAAGATAAGGCGAGGTCAGTCCACTTAAGGACTGTGATGTACAGTGGGATCAGTGCACGGTTGCCTTTTTTTCCCAGCAATATTCAACTGCCCCAGTGCAGAATCATTGTAGGGAACAAGTTGGATGTAATCAAGGCAGTGGCTTTTTCTAGTAAATATGACAGGAGGCTTTCTAGCTTTCTTTTTGTTATTGATTTCCCTGGTCAGAGAACATACGCTGAATAATGTCAATCCTTTGAAATTTACTGAAGCTTGCTTTGTGACCCAGCTTATCAATTTTGGTACTGTTCCGTGTGCACTTTAAAAAAATAAGTATTCTGATGTTGTTAGGTACAGTATTCTCTATACATGTCAAGAATGTCAAGTTCGTTGTGTTGTTCAGCTCTTCTAAGTGATTTTTTGTCCACTTAGTCCATCAGCTGTTGTGAGATGTGTTGAATTCTCTCACTATGATTGTAGACCTGAATTCTATCCATTATAAATTGTAATATCTTCCTAGGGGGAAGACTCCTTTTTTCTTCCAAATATTCTTTATCTCTGACAATGCTTCTTGCTTTTTGTCCGAGTAGAGTTCAATCAGATTGATTGTTATAATTTTCTATCCTGTTATTTTCAACATCCACCTTTTAAAGGTGAGCTTTTATAAAGCCACACGTAGTTGTCTTTTGGTTTTTTCATGATCTTTTACTTGTAGTATTGATCCGTTTATATTTAATGTAATCCTTATACCATTATCTACTATCATACTGTTTTTCTAATTTGACTTATTTATGTTGCTTTTCTCTCCTTTTTGTTTTCCTTTAGGTTAATATAAAACATTTATATTATCCCATTTTTCACTCTATAGGTTGTTGACAATGCATCCTTTTATATTGTTACCACCATTGAGATGACATGTATCCTTGCCTCAATAGTTTCATGTAAATTACTTCACTTCCCCATTATTGATAGAACCTTAGAACACTAACTTCTTTTACTCCCCTCCGGCTTTTGCATTAATTGTAGGAATGAATTATAACTACATATACTTTAACCCCTAAAGCCATGGTTATCATTTTGTATAGTTGAGTCATTCATGCACCTATTTCCCTTTTCCATTGCTCTTTATTCCTTTATTCCAGAGGTACATAGTTATCTCTGGGATCATTTTCATTCTGACCAAAGAAGTTTAAGAGTTCTTTTGGTACAGGTCTGCTGACAACAGATTCTTAGTTTCTGTTTGAAAATAATATTATTTGCCCTTTATTTTTAAAGTATATTTTCACTAGCTATAGAATTCTACTTTGGCAGTTATATTCTTTCAGCATTTTAATATGCTATCCCATTACCATCCATTCTTTTTGTTAATGGGTCAACTGCCAGTCTTATGCTTTGAAGGTAATGTATCTTTTTACTACTTTTCGGATTTTCTCTTTGGTCTTCAGCAGTTTTACTATGATGTATCAGGCATGGTTTTGTTGTTGTTGTTGTTGTTTGATTTTTTCTTTTTTGGTTTTTGCAGAGGTTTTGAATGTGTGGATTGATATCTTTTCTCAGATTGGAAAATTAGCTATTATTAGATTATTCAAATAATCTGCTGCTTCATTCTCTTGCCTCTTCTTCTGGAAAAGTTACTTTTCCATTGTATCACACATCTCTTCACTCTTATTTTCTTTTTCTTTTTCTTTTTTTTTTGGCTTCAATTTGGATATAGTCTACCTACCTTTTGGTTCACTAATTCTATATTGTGTGTCTAATGTGGATTAAGAAAACCTACTTATTGAGTTCTTAATTTCAGGTATTGCATTTTTCACTCTAGAATTTCTACTTAATTCCAAATTACCTTTTCATGGACCACCTGTGGGTCTGTTTCTATTGTCTTTGCTGTTTTCAGTCATATACTCTGTATCTTGGAATGCCTAGTAATTTTCTTGAATGCCAAACATTCCATATACAATATTATGAAGACTTTAGATGGCTTTCATCCACCAACAAAGGTTTACCCTTTCCTCTGCTAAGCAGAGAGTAGAGAACGAATCCTTTTGATCTCACCAAGTACTGAGTGGCATCAAAGCTGAGTTGAAGTTTTTGTAAGGCTTCACTCCCAGTCCTAGCGTAGAGGCTTCGGGGGTTTTGGCTGAGAGTCTAGTGTGTACTTCAGGACCTTTTCCCTTCCTTCCATGTCTTTGCTCCACAGCATATGGAGACTATGGAAAACTCTGTTCTGAATCTGAAGACATAAACCAAAACTCTCTCAGACTCCTGTTCCACAACACCTCAGATTGAGACTGCGAACTATATGGAAAAGGTTAAGCAGAAAGAGAATAGAACAACAACTGAGGGAAGTTTTGCTGTGAAGAGGACAGACAGACAAGGTATCTGTAGGTAAATGTGTAGTCAAGAGGATTTTTTTTATGGTGACATTGATTAACGAAATCCAGGTAGTTTCAGGTATACAATTCAACAGTAAGGCAAGATATATATCTATATCTAGATATAGATATATATTGCATCTAAATATAATGCAATATATCTAGATATAGATATATTGCATTATATTTACCGCCTATAGTTAGATTTTTTTTGTCACCATATATTTGACCCCTTATACCCCATCTACCTTCTCCCTCCCCCTCCGCCCTCTGGGAACCACTAGTCTATTGTCCATGAGCCTCTGTTTCAAGAGGATATTTTAAAGAGGGTAACGTGAAACAAGATCATGTCAAGGTGTTGTTATTGCTAAGGTGTGAAGAAGTGCTGGGTAAAGGAAGATAGTGCCAGATTGTAATGTGGTAAGTGAAGGGGAAGCACCCAGGGTAACTTTCCCCCTCCCCTCCACCCTCTGGGAACCACTAGTCTATTGTCCATGAGCCTCTGTTTCAAGAGGATATTTTAAAGAGGGTAACGTGAAACAAGATCATGTCAAGGTGTTGTTATTGCTAAGGTGTGAAGAAGTGCTGGGTAAAGGAAGATAGTGCCAGATTGTAATGTGGTAAGTGAAGGGGAAGCACCCAGGGGATGACAGGAACGAGCACGAGCAGCTGTAGACATGAGCAAAGGAGCTGGGGTCTGTGAAGTATCAGAAAATAGTAACCACCTCTGAGGAGGACAGGTGGTTTTAAATAGAGCAAGAACGTCAAAAGAGACTTCAAAGACGGTGATGAATGGATAGGCAAAAATCAAGAGTTCAGTTTTGTACATGTTAAGGTGATGTTGAGGTCCTCGACAGAGTCAGAATGGATTCTAAAGTCATCAGCGGCTTATTTGAAGCCACGGTATTGGGTGAGCTCACCCAGGGAAGGGATGGAGACAAGGTCAAAGATGAAGACTGGGGACATGGCAAAATTTAGAAGTCGGGAGGAGGAGGAGGATAAGCTAGGGAAGTAGGAGGCTGAGTGAAGAAAACGTTACCAAAAGGGAATAAGTAACTGTGTAAAATCTTGCTGAAATGTCAAGTGAGAGGGAGATTCGGGGACTCCTTGGTTCTTTAGAGAAGTTTTGACACATCAAGTTTTTCCCCTGAAGATCAGAAAGGCTGGAATAGAGTTAGTTGAAACTGAAATTTCAGAAATTATGTCAACAGGGTATAGTTTATGTTGCAAGGGGTGAGGAGGAAGAAAAGACCATTAAAATCGAGGAGGAGCTGGGAGAGCAGAGCTTTGGATCAATCACCCACGTGGATTCGAAGGTACAAAATGTGAGAACCAAGTAAGTGGTAGAGAAGACAGTGAGCCACGTATTCATGTCTTTAGTAAACAAAGGGAGTGGATTGGACATTGGCCAAGGACAAGAAGAGCAAGGTCATAGTCCAGTGGCATGAGCGTCATAAAATAGAGTTTGGGAACTTGTAAAACTACACTATAAAAAGTGGAAGAGAAAACAAACAGTCTCCATTTGACAGGGCCACAAGGGAAGCTCTGTCCCCAGAGGGTAGCGGAGTTTAAGTTACAGCAGTAAAAATAGTCTTCCTGGTGCTGTATTCTGAGTCCCAGAAGCTCCAGCTGAAGGATGTACAGATAGAGGCCATGCACAGGTAAGGTGATAATGGGTGACCTGAAAGTCAGTCTCAGATGACCCAGCAGGAAGGGCTCACTCACCAGAATCCAGGGTGCAGAGTAGCCTGAGAAAGGATGGGAGGGTCGGTCCTCAGCTGATTCGTGAGTGGAATGCTTAAAGCCTCTGTGTTAAGGCTTTTGCCAAGATGTTCTGGGTCTCCTATAAGTAAAACCTACAAGAACTTTTTGAAAGAGAGAAATTACAACCACTTTTATGCCTCTGAAGACAAACCCGGAAGGGAGGCTTCTACACAGGCTAATTGCCAAGGTTGCTGGGCTGGCCTTCTACTCACCCAGGAGTGACAGCCACGTGCACAAAGCCCAGAAATGACCACCGTGTCAGCCTCTACAACAACCACAGCCAACTTGTCATTTTTTTTCAAGTCCATAGGTGTGGACCCTCTGCCCACTAAGCTGTCCTATGACAAGTCACATGACCAAGTGTGGGTCCTGAGCTGGGGAGATGTGCACAAGTCCCAACCAAGCCTCCAGGTACGTTGAACACAGGGAGGCCGACACCTGCCCCACAGGAAAGACCTCTCTCCCTATCCCACAAATGGCTCCTACTTCCCTAGGTGGCTAATCCCATTTATCCAAAATATGTCCACAAAGGCTTGAGAAGGTGGGAAACAGCCTCAGGCCAACGCCCTGCACAGGCACTCAGGGAGGCCTGCTGCCAAAGACAGCAGTACTGATGACAGATGGAAGTCTAATGTTGCAACAGCCAGAACGTGGCTCCCAGGCTCCACCCCGCCCAGTCCCAGGACACCTGTCTCTCCAAGTGCTACTGAGGTTTAACAGCAGTGAAGCCCTGGAGTCCAGGCAGGGAGGAGGAAAACAGGCTTGCTTCACCTTGGGCTGGGTGGGCTGGAGAATAGCGTCAAAGCAAGCACCAGGTGCCAGCCAATAAGGAAGGGGAAGAAACAGCAGCAGCAGCACTTATGTCCATAAACAGAAGCACATGTACGAAGTGTTTACAGTGTGCTAGGCCACAGAAAAGTTAGGTAATCCGCCCACAGTCCAACCCCGGAAGCCTGGCTCTGCAGCCCACACCTTCAGCCGCTGCACTGCCCCTCGGGAAGAGCCTGGGCCCGCCTGGGGAAAGTCCACACCATCCCCACGTTGTGTCTGGTTCAGCCTTTCTCATCAGGGATGCAAGAGAGGATTGCACTCTACAAAAAGTGATCTGAATGCTTGTTTTCTCAATCCTCCCAAAGATGGTACATAAAACCATTCTAGATGCATACAATGGACGCCTCGGATTTTAGGGTTTTATTCTCTCTCACAACCCCAGCCAAGGAGGGCTGTACACAGAGCCAGGTTTGCCCTGTTCCCAAGACTGGTGAGAGGCTAGGCACGCCCAGGTCTAGAGAAGCTTCTTCCCAAGGACAACCCACCTCCCTGCCTTCCTCTGTGCTGCCACACCAGCGGGATGACCTTACTTCACTTCCTTTAAGCTGATACCATTGTCACTCAATGGACACATCAACCAATCCCGGGCCCCAGTGAGCCTGACGACAAGTAAAAAACAACCCATTAGAGGACCTTGGACCAGAATAAAGGCCACTCGGAATAGAGTACAAGCCCACAGAAATAGTGTTATTTGTCCCTCTGGCAGCTCTAAGAAAGTGCTTAAGGAAATTTGAGGGGAGGAGCCACCAAAAAGGATTTTTCTGAAACTAAAAATGTACACGAGTGACTTCCTAATTCCAAACTGCAGTGGGTAAGTCGAGAAACACGTGGTTTCTACTGAGACCCAAAATAGTCACCTAAAAGAGCAAGAAAATCTCAAAGCACAGAACAAATATATAAAGAGACTGAGATGAAGTCTCGGAATTTCAACAAAAGTTGAAAAAGAGAAAAGGTGACAGCTGGAATGGAGTCAAACATTAAATAAATTTGGCATAAAATCTCCAAGCTATACAACTTAATCATGTAGATACAAAGGGATCTACAGTTCCGGGCTAGACTAGTGAGCAATGACACATCTCTACCCTTCTTGGTAAAACAATCAAGGGAAACTTACAAAGTAGAAAGAACAAGTTACCTGTACAAGCAGCAATCAGGTGGGCCTTGAACATCTCACCTGCATCAGGATCTGGAAGGCCATGGAATCACATCTATGTGCCACTTAGATGAAAATGTTGAAATCCAAGAATCCCATTCCCAGCCAAGATATCATTTACCTGTCAGGACAAAAGAAATAAGGATATGTGAGAATTCGGAGAGTGTATCACCCACGTGCCCCATCTGAGAAACCAAAGCCACGATATCAAGATGGAGGAAGAAACAGGAGACAGCTGTAAGTAATGAACCTAGAAAGGAAGGTGTAAAAGTAAGATGAATGAGGAGAAACTCCCTGGGAATGTGTAAGTGCCAAATAAGGATGTTTGAATTGGGGGAGACACACTGAAAGAGAAACTCTGACACTAGGCTATAACTAAGGATAAATTATTTCAGTAAAAATGAGTAGGGAGTGGAGGAAAGAAGAGAGAGTAAGAATAGTCAAAAATGTCATCTTATTGGGATAAGAGGATATGAGAATGTGATTTG
Organism: Pteropus alecto; assembly: GCF_000325575.1. Lineage (NCBI taxonomy): Eukaryota > Metazoa > Chordata > Mammalia > Chiroptera > Pteropodidae > Pteropus > Pteropus alecto. Next base: position 10,705,658 of record NW_006443124.1, read on the forward strand.
AAATTAATAGCTGAGAACTGAATATCTCATTATTCCAAATGTGACAAACTGAATTCTCCTATTAAAAGCAGAGACGATCAGATTGGGTTTTTTAAAAAGAAGGAAAGAAAGAAAACTAGCACACATAAAACAAAGTGATAATAAAAGATTAGATTTAAAGGGGTGGAAATAGTGATGCTGGAGGAACAAAAAGATACAAGTAGTAATGTTAATATCAGACGAGGTGGGATTTAAGGTTGAAAGCACTAACCAGCATAATGAGGGACATTATGCGCAATAAATGGCCGACAGATATCAAACAACATGATAACTAATTACACAAGTGATTAAAAATACAAGGGGAACTTGATTAAAATTAATGCGCTTAAATTGTACATACCAAGGAGACAAAATAATGACATGGAAAAATTTAATAATATGAATAAGGAACCTGGTTTAACGAATACATAGAAAACCTTTCATCTGCCAAATAGAATTTTCCCACATGTTCACATATAGATAAATGTATCAGTAATCACAAAGAAAACTAACGAATTTTATAGAAGTCGATGTTATAGGCTACATTATCTGACCATTAGAATTAAAATGTGACCTAATGGAAAACACTCCTAGATAGCTATTAGATCAAAGGAAATTAAAAGGGAAATTACACACAGTCACAGAGGCAATGAAAAAGAGACCATTTCACATCAAAACCTATGGGATACAGAGAAAGCCGTATCTGTGTCTTAAAAGCCTGCAAAGGAATTACCTGTGTTAGAAAATTAGAAGAACAAAGTGACTGGTGAGGAGGAATGAAAAGACTGAAATGAACAGAAACAAAACAGTAAAGGAACAAAAAGAGAAACAAACAAATCCTTCACAGGCCTGATAAAAGAAAAGAAAAACGACAAAATGAGGAATAAACGAGTCAACATTATATATAACATAAATTAAAACAGAAAAACGACAAAATGAGGAATGAGAAAGGGATATGACTACCAATACAGGAGCATGAAAATAATTGTAAAATAACACTACATTGCCACTCTGGGGTGGCAAATTTTAAAACCAGAAGAAATGGACGATTGTTTACAAAATGTAGCGGGGGCAATGACCTAGGAAAACTTGAAATAGAACAATTATCTTAGAAAGGTTTTTAAAAGATTAAAGAGCTACCACAGAAAAACATACAGGTAAATTTTCTCAAACTTTCAAAATATTATATTTTAATATTCCTTGAATTTTCCCAGAC
>NW_006443124.1:10706901-10714120 GCF_000325575.1 Pteropus alecto
AGAGTGTACAGCTCTTTCATTTGTTTTAAATAGCCAATATAATTGTGGTTATCAAAACCGATTGGTCTATAGTTTTATTTTTTTATACTAATTTTAATCTCACAAATTCACAAGCAAAATTCTAATCATGGTATTAGAAATAGGGTCCAGCCATGCATCAAATTGCTCTAGCAGAGAACAAATTCCGAGATGCAACGATGGTTCGCTCCCAAGAAACGAGTCAACATTATATATAACATAAATTAAAACAAATTCATATTTTCAATAAATGCTAAAAAGGCATTTAATTAAATACAGCATTCTTAATTTTAAAAAAATAAAATTAGGAATAGAAGGAAACTTTTTAAATCTAATGAAGACTATTTCCCAGAAACCGAGAGCGAATTTTGCCTAAATGACAAAACACTAAAAGCATTTTAATTAATCTCAGGAATTAGACCACAATGTCCACCATCACTGTAATTGGCAAATCTAGGAAATGTTCTATGACAAGAAAATGAAGTAGATTGAATAAACCTACCTTCATCTCTGGGGGCCACAGTTAAGGAAACCAGGGCTTTCAAAAGCTGCTCTCAGAAAGGTCAACTGGCACAGCCTTTGTGGTAAGCAATTTGGTACTATAAACAAAAGCCTCAAAACAGTGCTTCTTGATGCAGCAACTTGACTTCTCGGAACTTACGCAAAGGCCAGCATCATGGATATAGACAAAGATTTAGCTACAATGTTATGTGTTACTATACTATTCATATTTGTAAAACATTCAAAATATCCTATTAGCAAAGCATTAAAAATGATTCTAAATATCCAACACTCAGGAATTGGTTACACAAACTTTGCTATGAGAACAGAAAGGTGTTTCTATGAAGGAGGCCCACCCCACCCCTTCAAGGCCCTCCCCCAGCAGCCAGTGTGTGAACCTTTGGCATCTTCTCTAATCCTGCCAAGCACTTGCCTACCCACTCACACCCAGGCCCAGCTTTTAGCTGCCTCTCAGCCTGTCCCACTGGGTAACTTGTCCCCTGCCCTTCCTCAAGTGTCACCTCTTAGCTGGCTTGTCCACCCTCTGAGGGAGATGCTCAGTCTTCTTAACCCAAATGACGTTGATATCCAGCTACATATTTACATCTTTTGAAACAAGCCCATAGAGCCAAAAAATTTGAGAGGTTCGATAATCGTCTTGGCACTAATGTGCCCAGCCACGTGCTGGTACACAAGGCCAGGGAAGGAACTCACAACTCCTTGGAGCAATGAGGCTGATGTGCCCACATCACTTCAACAGCCCATGGTACTGTGTTTTGATGAAGTAACCTCTGAATGTAGGGTGTCAGAGTAGTGAAGCGTGAATGACACTGACCGCTGACAGCCTGTAATTTTCCATCTCTATTATAAGCTAAAATGACAGGCCTGCTATCAAGCAATGATTGCGTGGCTTCTTGGAATTCTCTAGCATTTTCCCCTAGACTCTCTAAGATCCAGTTTCCTAATGCCGATGTTTTCTTCATGCCCAGTTCTCTGAATTTTTCCCCATGGACTTGCCATGGAAGTATCACTTGGCCATTTTTTTAAAATCACAGGAAAATAACCTAATGCAACTTAGGAACTTTAGAGTTGCCCCGAGACTGAAAATGACAGCTCTCATCATTTCGATCCAGCATTCTGCCTGCAGACCCCCCAGGGAAGCATGATCCGGAAATGACTCCAACATCAAACCTGCCCGAGGAGGCAAGCAGGTGCTGTTTGTTTTGCCATAAAAGGGCCAGAAGGCAGTCCTGTTCAGAAAAAGAAAAACATCCAGAGCTCCAAGCCTTGGGAGTCACAGAGCCCCACCCAAGACTGTCCTTGGCCTCAGACTGCAGCAATCTGGACCCTTTCTTCTGTGCACATGGCCAGAATATCAAGGTCAGGAGAAGGGCCTCACCCCCCTGTTCAGAGCCTAGCCTCTGCCTCCTGTCCTGCTCAGAGGGTCTGGGCTCGTCCTTGGGGCCCTCAAGCCAAAAAGCTGTCCAAGTACCTCACCTAGCTGCAGGTCTAGGAGTTGGAGGCTGACAAGCACATGCAGAAGGCAAGGGGACGCAGGCTGTCTGGCTGTGTGTCCAGCCGGCCCAGGGCCCAAGGCCTCAGTAGCTAATGGACAGATGCCCAGCCTGCCCACACAATCTTTCTGGAAGGACCTCCAGGCCACTCCTTCATCCTCTCTAACCTCGGACATCCCTCGGCTCTCTGCTCTGCACTGCCAGCATGCCCATCCCTGATGCAGACACAGCAAGGACACACGTCAGGGGATGACTCGAGTTGCCTCCTGCCAAATCCACAGGGAAGAAAGTGTAACCTCCAGGGAAACGGAGGCAGCCGTGCTCTGTCACTACCAATTTGTACCAAACGCAGGGCCTAATTCTTTCTTTCGCACAGCAAGTCCCCTTTGTGAAACTGGAACCTCTCCCCAGCATTCTAACTGCAAGGCCTCTACTGGCCTGACCAGCATCTCTGAGTGGTGTCTCTGCAGGATTCCTGCTTTCTCTAACTATGGAGTCGCAGCTCTCTGAGAACGCCTCTGTGAGCCGTATCTGACAGATATTCCCAACAAATCGGCCCAGGAGCCTGACATCAAACAAAAATAAAGAACCAGTAAATAGTTCCACCATTTAACATTTTCATCATTTCAAAGCTCCTTTTCCTAGGGTGGCCTAGGTGTTGAGAAGTGGAGCTTCCCTGTTGTGGGGGAGATTGTCTCTGAGCGGAATGATGTTTCAGTTCTGGGGACCTCCCTCAGAAGCTCCAAATGGTCCCAGCAAGTCCCCGCTCTGCCATCACCATGGCTGACAAGGTAGAGCAGACCAGAGCTGAGCGAGCAGGAGAGAACAATCTAGGCACTCACTTCTACCCCATCACTTCCTCTCCCAGGAAGGCTGGGTCCTGCCTATGATATTCTAGAGCAGCTCTCACTCTCCTCCTGCCCCCTCCCCAAGACTGTGGCTTGTCCATCATCTCTCTCTAGCAGCCTGTCTGCTGGGGGTCTCCAGCAAAAAATGCAGAGGTCTCCAGGTTCCCACGCCCCGGCTTGGGTGGGCCCTCACAAAGACTCTTGGTCTGTGCTGTAGGTGATCACGGAAGCCAGCACCGGCCAGAGTCAGCACCTCATCCGCACACCCTTTGCAGGAGTGGACGATTTCTTCATTCCCCCAACGAACCTCATCATCAATCACATCAGGTAAGGCTGGCCAGCGAGGCCCTAAGGGACTCCATGCTCCAGCTGTGCCCTGCTCCCGTCTGCCTCCCCCAGTCCTCCCAGGCTGGCTTTGAACCCCATCAGAAAGGGACAGAGAAACTGACCCATCCTTCATTATTAAAGTTCAGGAAGGTGCCCAGCTTCTAATGCCCTCGGGGGCCCAGTGAGGTCAGGAAGTGTCATCCTCAAGGTGAAGACAATAGAAGAAAGGAAGAAACAGCAGAGTTAATTGAGCACCCTCTCCTTGCTAGACACTAAAAACTAGTAGAGGTGCTCGCAAACCTATTTTGCAGATGAGGAAACTGAGGCTCAGAGAAGTTAAGATACTAGCCAAGGTCACACAGCCAGGAATTGGCAGAGTCAGACTAAATGCAAAGCCAGGCTACCTTTCAATGCCCCATTCTGCCTCATTCTCTGCTAATTACAGCCCATGGTTCTTCTCAGAGCCCCCAGAGCAGCCATGCACAGGGCACACAGGAAACGAGGCCCCCTGGGTGCCTGGTTTGCCACCATCCAAAAGAACAAGCTCATAATAACAACCATGGCCTCAACAGCAAACCTCATCCCCACCTGCCTGCTCCCCCGCCCTATTCATTTCAGAGCACCTCCCACACTTTCCATCCAGTCACCACTACCAGAAAACTAAGCCTGCCCTTTAGAAATGCATCAAGACCCAATGGTCATGTGGCACTATTTATGCCTTCCTTTAATCTCACATCAAGAACCTTCCTACAGGAAGAAATGACTCACTGTTGCAAGCTGATGCTGGACTGGTAAAAATAGGACATGCCCGTTTATCCTTGCCCAAGGAAGAAAATAACCACTTTATGGCCACCCTCTGCAGAGAATGCTGGGGAAGAGCCTCTAACGTGGTTCAAAATGGGGTCACCCACTCAGAGCCCTGAATTCTGCTGGGAACTGTGCAAACTCAGACTCAGCAGGTCCTGTGTGTGGTTTTCACATTAAAGTTCCCTATAAGAGTGTCGTTTTCGTTCCTGCTTTGTCCAAGCTCTGGCTCTTTAAGGATGCTTTAAAGATGCTTTAAAGTGGGCATTTTCTCCCCTCTGAGGCACAGTTACTCAAGAGAAAATTGTGGAAGGGATGTTCCTCTATTCCCATAGGTGCACACGGCATCCTATGACAGGGTCTGTGAGAGGCTCTCAAGGTTAAAGCCAAGTTCTGCCTGGAGCCAGGCCTTCTGGCAGCTTGCAATTGGGTCCCCACCAGGAATTTCAGGCAGTCCAAATATGAGCTGCTACCACCTACTGAGCCCTTCCAAGAAAACTTCCTCTTAGATGTAATCCTCCCAGCAGGCCTACAAGGGAATATCCTCTCCAGATTTGCAGAGGCTCAGACAGGCAAGCAACTTGCCCCAGGCTCCGCAGCTAGCAAGGCACGGGGGCAGGGCCGGGCCTCTGGCTCCAAAGGTGGAGACTGCTCTCAGCCCCTGCCCAACGGGTCCTTCTTCCAGCATCATAAACATGGCCGGAGAAGAGGCTGCCCGCTCCCACTCCTCTCCCAGAGAAAGGGAGCTCTGATAGGAAACTTGGGCTGCCTGCTTGCATCTGCACCCTCAAATTCTGACTCACCAGTTAGTCCAGAAAACTGCTAGGATGGAGGCTCTCCTATCCTGTCCCCACAGCGGGCAAAGCCAGGGCAGACAGTGCTGGTCCTTTCCCTCCAGGCTCAGGCCCACCACTTCCCAGCCAGCCAAGGCCTTGGGAGGCTGATTCAAAGGCATCCATCCCAACGGGAGACACTGTTGGAGGCACTTTTACCCTCTTCCTTTACTGTGTCTAAAGATGAGTGCCTGTCACGAAAACATAAGACCAGGGACATCTGTAACTCACAGCATCTGGTTTGAGATCATAGGTGAACCTCTTGTGAAGCCATCCCCTGCAGACTTGGCAGAGCTTATCAAGAGTCTATTGGCTCATTGAAGGATTAGGATAGAGGGAAAAGGAAAGGCTGCGCTGGTGTCTCATGAACCATTGACAGATCCCTGACCCCAAGTGGCCCCCTGACCTCTGACCTCAGTCCCCCGCTCTCCCAGGTTCGGCTTCATCTTCAACAAGTCTGAGCCTGCAGTCCACAAAATCGACCTGGAAACGCTGATGCCCCTCAAGACCATCGGCCTGCAGAGGCACGGCTGCCTGCCTCAGGCCATGGCCCACACCCACCTGGGGGGCCACTTCCTCGTGCAGTGTGGGCAGGACGGCGCCACTCCCGCCGCGCCACAGCTGCTGATCGACAGCGTCACGGACTCCGTGGTCGGCCCCAACGGCGACGTGACCGGCACCCCACATGTGACCCCTGACGGGCGCTTCATCGTCAGCACTGCTGCCACCAGCCCCCAGCTGTACGTGCAGGAGGTCACGCTGCGCGGGGAGATCCGGACCCTCTACGCCCTGAAAATAAGCCAGGGCGTCTCAGACGTGGCCTTCCAGCGCTCCTTTACCCAAAGCAATCAGTACTACGTCTACGCCACGCTGGAGACAGAGCCGGCGCTGCTGTTCCTGGAGCTGCCCACGGGGAAGGCGGGCCTGCTGAAGAACTTCAGGGAGCCGCCCACGGGGCCAGCCCGGCCCTGGGGAGGGCCCCGCAGGGTGGTGAGGGACAGTGGGCTGTTCGGACAGTACCTTCTCACGACAGCCCAAGAGTCACTATTTCTCATCAACGGGCGACAAAACGCACTGAGGTGTGAGGTGTCGGGCATAAAGGAGGGCACCACAGTGGTGTGGGTGGGCGAGGTATGAAGGGGGCCAGCGCAGAGCCTGGGCCATGGAGCCCCGCCTCCTTCTGCCACCGCAGCCCCAAGCGGGTGCCCTGTACATTTTCACAGACAAAAGCAAAAACCTGTATTCGCTTTGTGGTTCAACACTGGTCTCCTTGCAAGTTCCCTGGTCTAAGGTGTGCGCTGCGAGCCGGATCAGGGGTTTTTTGTTAGGAAGTATGAGGTATGCCTCTAGCTACCACGAGAACCCATGCTGCTGTGTAAAGAAGTCATTTCTGTGCCCAGCTACATGCCATGTTACCTGGGGACGCCGTGGGACCGAGAGCTCCTGCTTTCCAGGCGGACACTTCCGTAGGTTGCCTTCACACAGTCACTCTCCTTTACCGCCAGATCCAGCCAGACTTCGCTCTGATGGGTGGCCTGAAACCGGCCTGGAAACACAGGCCTTCCAGGAGCAGGGAGTCCCCCTCCCGGCACGAGAGCCACGGCTGTCCTCACTCTGCACCTTTATTTCTCCTTCGCAGCTGCTTCTTGCTTTTTTTCTCCATTTGACTTGTTGGAAGCCTGAGAGAGAGCCAACGAGACTTACTGCATCTTGGGGGATGGGGAAATCACTCACTTTATTTTGGAAATTTTGATTAAAAAAAAATAATTTTTTATAATCTCAAATGCTAGTAAGCAGAAACACACACTCCGAAGTCCAGCTCTATTCTTCCCTGCCTTAGGCCAAGTCTCTGAGAGTCACCCCCCTCCATCCCACACACACATCCCACAACCAGAAAGAACAATTGTCATCAAAGAATATTAGTCTTCTACAGCATTGACACCCCCAAGTACAGATCAGGCTACCACATTGTTAAAGACTCCGTTCTGGCTTGGAACCCAAAGAGATTAGGACACTTTCACCACTGAAGGGGGAGGGACATTTATTAGCCAGGCCCAGAATCCCAGGTTCAGGGCAAACTGGGCTTGACTGGCAAGGTGTGAGCAGCCTGCGGGATAGTGACCTCCAGGCCAGCGCAGAAGCCCCAAGGACATGAGTGGGGTCCAGATGGGTTCCTTAGGCTATCTCTTTTAAAAACCGATTTCTTTTCTGCCTGTGGCCCTCGCACTCAGCCCCGGTGGCCCCAGCCCCTGCATCATCACAGAACAGCTAGCTTAGTAAGTGTTCTCAGTAAGTGTTTATCTTACACACAGGCCCCTCTCCCCCAAATAACCTGTACTCTAAAACTCAGAATCATAAGGATATGGGTTGGGTT
>NW_006443124.1:10714134-10718863 GCF_000325575.1 Pteropus alecto
TTATTCCCAAACATCTCAGGCTATGGTGGGTTCTCAGAAGTACAACCCAACCAGCCCTGTGCTGGCAGCCTGTGTTGGAGAAGCTCAGCAAGGAAGAGGCTCCCCTGGGCTCTCAGAGCACCCCTTTCCTTCCCGCTCACATCAGAGCGAGAAGCACACTGGTATGCTTTCTGGCGTGAATGATCATTTTGCAAGCTACCTGGAGTTGCGAGAGGTGGTCACATCACAGACCTTAGCTGGTGTAGCGCCTTCACCTGCCAATACGGCCATGATTTTCCCGTGCTGCTGAGAACTGGCCTCTTTCGGGAAAAGGAAGATACAGATCCCACCTCACTCCAAATACATACCACTCCCTTTCACTCCCACCTGATGGCCCAACCCACCTGTCCCCCACTCCTCGCCCCCCAGTTCCCTGACGTCAGCCAGTCTTCCTGTGTGTCTCCTGTATCTTGGTCCACCAAACACCTGTTCCCTACAACTCCCAGGAGTGTGCCTACATGTGTACGTTCACATTTTAGATTTTTTTAAAAGGTAAAATATGTAGATATAGGTTGAGGAAACTGACTTCGAAAACTTAATATGCCATGTCACCATAGCTGGGGTGGACAGCTAACACACCTCACCCTTTTTATTCCTGTCTCAATCTCTTGACACATACACTTCCAAACTCCCACTTTTATCACTGAAATTTTCCAGCTGTCATGAACTTCACCCTTTGGAAACATCTTCTAAATTGTCGCGGCCCCTGGCAGAAGTCTCCGAGCCCACCTGAGAAAGAGTCTACCAACTGCCAGGCCCAAATGTAGGCCCGTTTGGGTTGCAGGATTCCTAAATAAAAGACCGATCCAATCCCAACTGGCTTTTTAAACAGGGTGTGAGTTCTGCAGCATTCTCTCCTTTTCCACTATTCTTTCCATTTCTAAGTATGTCCGAAAAGCATATCTGCTTCTGATTGTCCTCACTGTGCAGTCACAAAAGATGGTGGCCTTGGTCTCGCTGCCCACATGCCAGACACTGGATCGGAGCAAGGCATCATGGGCCTGAAAATTGTGAAATCTGCACATTCACAAAGGCCAGAGAGTAAACGGTTTTTCAGCAGTGCAACCAACCAAATTGCTTGGAGGGGCAGCAGGGGAAAGGCTGGCCCCACAATAGGCTTACAGAACACAGTTTGAAAGCCACTAGGATAAGATGTCATCACAACAGGCGGGCCTCGAAGCAAACCCAGCCAATTTTCCTTCTGATGAACATAAAAAAAAAAAACTATTTTACATTAAAGAAATATTCATTTCACCAAAAGAATCACCAAAAAAGCCACTTGCATAATAAATTCACTATTTCATGAATTCGAATGAATTCAAAATTACTGAATTTTGAAATAAAATTAATTTCACAAAAATTCAATAGATTTTTTTTTTCAAAATAACAAACACAGATAATCCACACCTGTGACAACATTAAAACTTTGAAATGGGGGCCCTCATTCTCCCACATAAGTGAGAAGAACCCCGCATGGAGGTTCTGGGTCCAAAAGCCTGCCCAGCTGCCCACAGACCAGTGGTAGGAAGCGGGGGTTGTCTGTTTCTAGGCAATTGCATGGACTTTCTGCACAAGTAATCCTGGGCGTGGACCACGCACAAGGCAGCAAATGCCAGCCCCAGCAACCCTGACCTAGGGAGCCCTGCCTAGGTCTGGCCCAGGCTTCTTTCTTAAATCTCCCGGTCATGGGAGGGGACTACTACTTCCCCCAAACTCCCAAAATAGCCAGAAGAGCCCTTTAATATCTTGGCTGGGGGCAACGACTACCAAGCTTCACTTACTTTAATCTAGAAATAACATTGCCAGAGACAAGCTCAGTTCCTGCCGTTCCCACCCCTACCCCTGCCCTCTCCCCACCTCCCTGCTCCCCTGTGTAGAAAAGTGCTCCCGCTCCAGGGACGTGTCCTGGAGGACCGCTTTTAACCCCCCAATAAAGCAGATAACCACCTGCTGCCCTAGAGAACGAGGACTGCTGAGTCTTGATGCAGGAAAGCAGCCTGGAATTGGCTTTGTGTTGTCACAACTTCTTGTTTTCTGTTGACCAATAACCTGTGAACTAAAGACCATTTCAAAACTGAGATGTGAAATAGATTTATTCTGGATATATTTTTCTACAAGAAGTTTAAAAGGGGACCGATTGATTTTTCAGAATGTGTTTCATTCAAATACCACAGACTCCATGTTCATCACCAACACCACAGCTCAATCTCGCTATCCCTCTTCAGAAGAAGCTTCCGGGAGAGTTCACAGCACTCCCCGACACCATGCATCCTCCAATCTACCTCACATTCTCCTCTCTGCATCCAGCACTGGCTGAGTGCTGCCCCCATGCCCGGAAGCCAGAAAGGTGATGTAGTATGACTACGATGCTGACATAAAGTCCTTTGCCATTCTCCCCCACCCAGGACCCCAGATCCTACTCCAGTGCAGTCAGGGTTCATGGGACACAACCACTTGCCACCCAGAATCACATCCCCCAACCCTTGCTTGCAGCCCTTTGGAGTTAGGTGACCAAGACTAGAGAGAACTCAGGACATTAGTGAAGTCAGCTGTTATCAGAAGCTATCAGACAGGAATAGAGATGAGACCATCTGAGCGAAGCCTCACCCCCCAGGGGGCCTGAGCTACCACTCCCTCCATCTCCATTTTATTCTCTGCCTTTCCTGCTCCCTCCCTATGCCTCAGACCTCCTGCTCCTGCAGTTCAAATGACAACCAACCTACTGCCACACCAGCCCCCAACGGCCTTTGCCCATGCTACTTCTTTGCTTTGGGGAACAACTGAGAAGTCACTCATGGGGCCAGATGCTACTATTTGCTTCCAGCAGGCAAAGCAGTTTTGCTCAAGAAAGTCACTAGCTGCCTTGGTTTCTCTCCAAAATCATTGAGATTACAAGACAGAGATGCTTATAAGATTTGAGGGGAAAATACACAGTGCCTATCCTCAAGGTGTGACTGCAAAACCCTAAATATCTGGCGGAATGCGATCCACCTCCTGCTTTGGTCTACACCAGATTACCTGCTAAGTCACTTGAGGATTTAAGCATCTTTCCTGGGCCTAAAGGCATTCAGCACCAACCGTCCAGCAGACAGCGGGAGCCTAGCAAGTATGGTCAGTCTCAAGCATCCTTTGGAACTGTGGGCAATGAGTGGGAATTTAACCAAACACAGTGTGTGAAATTAGGGAAAACATGGAGAGAATGGGAATTTGTCTTTAAAATTCACAGCAAGGCTTCTTTTTCCAGCACCAGAGTGTTGAGCTTTTTTTTTTTTTTTTGCTTTTTTTTTTTAACGAAGCCAGAATTCACACACTCCTCTTTCCAGGCTCACCTTGACTAATATGAGACCATCCCTTTCCTCTGAGTCCCCAGAGAACATAGGCCATGCCCTAGAGGGCCCCTGAGCAGGGATCCCCAACCCCTGGGCCGCAGATTGGTACCAGTCCGTGGCCTGTTAGGAACCGGGACGCACAGCAGGAGGTGAGCAGCAGCCAAGCCAGCGAAGATTCATCTGTATTTGTAGCTGCTTCCCAGTGCCAGCATTATCGCCTCAGCTCCACCTCAGATCATCAGGCATTAGATTCTCATAGGAGCACCGGTCCCTGGTACCAAAAAGGTTGGGAACCGCTGCAGAGGACTAAGCTTGCACTCTGCAAAGCAATAACTGTTGACTCACCCCTATCCCGAGCCTGGTGACATGTGACTTTCCATATGTCACCATGGCAGGATAGGAGAATACTGTCTTTTGGGGGCACCCTCTTCAAGATTGGAGTTTCATTCCTGAGGAAAGGCAACCAGTGTTGGCTGGTTACAGAGCCCAAAAGCTTTTGAATGAGAACATTTTTTAAATCTAAATCTTCGTCCACTGCCCAGTGTGACATCTGCCATAGCTTTAAGAGTTGTTGGTCTCTTGCTATTTCAGCTGCTTCAGAGAGGTGGGGGACAACAGGTCTATAAGCCACCCACATCAGATCCACTGCACACCGTCTGTGGGGCCCCCCTGGCCCACACCCGTCACTGCCCAGCTCCTGTGGCTGACCAGCCCCCTCCCCTTCATGGCCTGGCCCCTTCGCACCTTGCCTTACCCCACTGCTTGCGCTTTCTGAAGGCCGTGTGAGATGATCTGAAAGCAAAACTGGGCATGGAGTTTTGCTGCAGTGGTCAGGCACACTGTTTCAAGCTGTAGTGTAGCTAAACGACCCTCTAGATGTGAAGTCACACACACACCATTTGTCTCACCCTCCCCAACCTCAGAAAACTTTCAGATCTCTTATGTCAAGGCAGATTACATTACTTTGAGCAGTTGTGTAGATTCCAAAATATATTTTCTGTAATCACCAGTATTTCCCAAAAGGCCTCCTGTAATTACTATACATGTGAATTTTTCCTTATTTATAAAATATAAATTATTTTTAATACATCAATTTTAGTAGAAATTTGTACCAGCACAGTAACTGTATGTGGCATTTGAAATACATTTGTGTTTACTTTGATGTACTACACAGTATTGAACACACCGTGTATTGGCAGTACCACTTGATTATAAAGACGATTCACAAATTATCATGAACTATTGTCATTGTAAATGCTCTTTTTCTGAGGATTTTACAATAAAACTTGAGAAAAGTTATCTTTTTCTGGTGCCAATCTGTTGGCAGCTGTTAAAGTGAGGCCTGACTGAGGCGGGATTTC
>NW_006443124.1:10719512-10753805 GCF_000325575.1 Pteropus alecto
TAGTGTTTGACCAAATATCTATCTGGGTACCATGGCCTAGCCAAATTGACACATAAAATTACCTATCACAGTGACATAAACAAGATGTTGCATCCCATCTCTCCTGGGGGAGTAACCTGCTACATGCCAGGCCCTGCGATCAGCACATAATGAGCATTGGTTTTAAACCTTACTGAACTGCAATGAGGAAGGGGTCGTTTCCCTTTTATAGAAGAGGAAGCTGAGGCTCAGAGCACCAAGAGAGCCTGGACTGAAGTTCAACTCTATATGGCCAAAACTCATGCTCTTAAACAACTACACCTGCTATCTGCAATAGCCACCTGGACAGAAGTCTGAACCATGGCTGCTCCAGCCTCCCTTCCGTGCAGACGTCCTGGGTGGCACCAGCCACATATGGTAGGGGCTCTGTTCTACTTGAACTTCTATCTCAAGAGAGCTGACTGCCCAGACTAGTCCTCAAGATTTGGGGTCTGGCCAGTACCCTCAGGCAAGAGGAAATGCATCTGGTAGAAACTCTTGGTAGAAAGCAGATGGCAGGATTCTATTTGCTCACTGCCACTGGACTCCTCACTGCACATATTCTGAGATATTTGCTGTCTGTCCCAGGATGCCAGGTGTCAGGGTTGGGGGAGAGGCCACAAAAGGGCAGCTTGCCACACAACCTGACCCAGCGAAGTTTCTATCCTACTTGATGTTTCAACCATTCCCTCCTAACCAGGCCACTCAGAGAGAGGCAAAGTACCTGGGCCCGGTCTCCACATGCCTGGGTCTGGGAGACCCGGAAGCAGGTCAGACTCCTCGACTCCACCCACAGCCAGACGCCTTCACAGCCTTCACTATGCTTCTGCTCTCTTGTTCAACCTTCATTTTCCAAAGACTATCTCTATGCCCAGGTCCTGCCCACATGGAGCCCACGGTCCACAGGAGACAAACGGACCCAAGAAGAACTACTGACACAGGATCACCAAGGGGACACACAGGGGACTTGGTCAGGAAAGGCTTTCTGGATGAAGTGATGTAGAAGTCAGGGGAAAGGCTTTCTGGATGAAGTGATGTACAAGTCAGGGGAAAGGCCCAGGTGAAGGACAGTGGAGGTGAGAGCCTGCCTGCTGACAGGAACAGCAGAAACAAGGGCTGGCCTGAGAGAGAACAGCAAGGGTGTTGGCACAATGGGCACGACAGCCAAATAGACACATAAAATTACCTATCTTCAGTCCTAGCTCTCTCTGTCACTCTGAGCCTCAGCTTCCTCTTCTATATGTGAGGGGAGGTCACTGCACACAGTGAAGCCTGAGCTAGAGGGACTGCATGGTGGGGCACCATGTTGTTATGGAGACAGAGAGGATCCTTTGGGCTCTGGGGAGCATCTTCCCAGTACAGACACTGGGAAGTGGAGAAAGGCAAGAGAGATGCCACCAAGAACAGTGACTGTGTCCACTAGTCTGCACCCAGGACTCTGATGCCTCGAAGCTCAGGCACCTAGCTACTCGCAGCCTGTGATCACTCTGCTCAAGGGGAGGCTGACTCTATGGTGTCAGGATGTCTGTCAGCAAAAAGAGACAGAAGCAAATGCCCTAGGGGAGGCAAGCAGAAGGTGACAGATAGCCATGGCACAGATCCTCTCCTAAGAGCACAGAGCCTTGAGACTCTGAGGACCAGAAAGGAGCTTCCTATAGGGGCTACAGGGCCCTAGGGGGACCGAGAAGAGACTAAAAGAAGTTTGAGGTCCAAACACCACGATCTGCAGGGGCCAAGAGGCCATGAAGGGAATTTGGACAGTGGCTGGCAGATGCTCCCTGAGCCACGATTCTCTGTTAGGCAGCCTGGCTGTGCCTGAATATAAAATATTAAAGTTTTAAAAATTAAACGTTATTTATACAATAAATAATACATTATTATATTTAAGTCTAGATAGGTATCATCTTTATGTGTACAAAGAAAATCAGTTTGTTTCTTTAGCTCCCTTCTCCAAGGCCATGGGCCATCAGAATACATCCCTTCCAAGCCTGCGTTTCCTCCTAAATAAAATCCAGTTACCAGACAGTTGATGTTGGTCAGCAGTGACCAGCAGAACTGAGCAGCTCAGGAAGAAGGGATGGGAAGTGACAACCAATGCAGTGGGCAGAAGGACCCCCTCAGACAGACCTACCACAGGGAGACTGTCAGCATCCCTGGGACACAAGAAAAAGAGAGAGCGTGACTCCGAAAGGAGCCAGCCCCCATGCTGACACGGATTAGCCTTTGGATATGGCCTGAAAGCCGCAGAGCAGTCTGGGTCAGCCCTTGCTGACCCGGGGCTATTGTTTCAGGACAGAAGAGAACTCATGGTGTATATTCTCATTTTTGTAAAGGAATACTAGGGGGGGAAATAGGTTCAAATGTTAACCGCTAAATTCTAGGATTATAAGCAGATCTAGTTTTCTTCTATATATTTATTCATATTTTCTAAAATCCCTACAATGAGCTGTGTGTGTCACTTTTATAGCAAGAAATCTGACCATCAACAAAGGCAAAAAGGCAACCATCTGAATGGGAGAATATTTATTTGCAAGCAACACCTCCAATAAGGGACTAATTTCCAAAATACATAAAGAACTCATACAACTCAACAATAAAACAATAAACAGTCCAATTGAAAAATGGGCAGAGGATCTGAACAGACATTCCTCCCAAGAGGGCATACAAAAGGCCAACAGACATATGAAAAGATGAACAACATCATTGGCTATTAGGGAAATGCAAATCAAAATCCTAATGAGATACCACCTCACACCTGTTAGAATGTATATCATCAACAGGACAAGTAATAACAAGTGATGGAGAGTTCGTGGGGGAAAAGGAACCCTCATACACTGCTGGTGGGAATGTAAACTGGTATAGCCACTATGGAAAACAGTATGGAGATTCCTCAAAAAAGTAAGAACAGAATTACCATATGACCCAGCAATCCAACTTCTGGATATTTACCCAAAACACTCGAAAACAGTTATTCACAAAGATATATGCACCCTGATGTTCATAGAAGCATTGTTCACAGTGGCCAAGACATGGACACAAAGTCGATAGGTGATTAATAAAGAAGATGTGGTACATATATACAATGGAATATTACTCAGCCATAAGAAAAGATGAAATACTGCCATTAGTGACAATATGGATAGATCTTCAGATTAACACGCTAAGTGAAATAAATCGGACAGAAAAAACTGAGAACGTATGATTTCACTCATGTGTGGGATATAAAACGAAAAGTAATAAATGAACAGAGACACGTGGACAGTGGATTAGTGATTACCAGAGGGAAGCGAGGAAGGGGGGATGTCAGTGGTGTAAGGGGGGTCAAATATTTGGTGGTGGAAGGAAATTTAACTTTGGGTAGTAAACATGCGATATACATATGATGTATTATTGAATTGTACACTTGAAATCTATTTGATTTTATTAACTAATATTACTCCAATAATTTTAATTTTTTAAAAATTCTAACATTGACACTCATGAGTCACACAGGTACAGAGAAGAGGGCAGTGGTTTCCCATCCACTCTTACTCCCTTTGGGGCAGGCAAGGACGAGAAGGACTCATGTCTGTGGTAGGGCACTCTGAGGGCATGTAGACCATGATGACAGAGCTGAACCTGCCCAAACCTTCCCATGCCGCTGAAGGAACGAAAACAAAAGAGATGAGGGCCAATGGAGAGACGATAAAATCATTCCTCCATCCAGCCCAGAGTTCTCATGTGGGCCACCACCAGATAAATGCCTCGTTGATTCCTACCTCAGGCTTCTCTCCCTGAGCATATGGTAGATTAGATTACACGGAACAATTCTACCACTAAAATTACTGGTTGTGGGGAGAAGGAGAGGGAGAGGGAGAAGGAGTGGGAGAGGGAGAGGGAGAGGGAGTGGGAGAGGGAGTGGGGGAGGGAGAGGGAGAGATAGAAGCAAAACCATGAGGCTGCCATTTTCCTGGGACCACTTATCTATGCAGACAAACTTGAGCTTTTATTCCAACGGCCTCCCAGGGGAATGAGACAGGCCCTATTCACTCTGACAGGACTCCTTCTCCCACAGAGAGCTGGAGCCTCAAAGGGCTACACCCTCAAACCAAGGATGAACTAGAAGTCAACTACAATGGAAGTTGCCTTAGTGCTGGGAAGAGTAGGTGGGGAAAAGGTCCCTGAGAAGTCGCCATCACATCTGCAGACCAAACTCAAAACACCCACGTACTGCCAAAAACCTTAAGCCTCAAACTTAATGATGTCTCAGCGATATATTAAATGGATAAAATAATCAAAAGAAATAATAATTCCAATGGACTTTGAGACATAGTAATTTGCTCATCCTTAGTAGGTTATACTAAGGGCTAAAAGAACTAGAAAAGCAATATTAAACCTCACTCAGTAGTTTTATTGCTAATAATAGTATTATTATAGTATATAGATTATGTATGTTATATATACTCTAATAATAATACAGTGTTAGTAATATTTGTATTATTTTAAGCTATCTTGTGTATTTAGCAGGTCAAAACAAACAAGAAATAGTGTCGATTAGGATAGGAGATTTTGCTGCAATAATAATCAACTTCGGACCCTCCATGGCCTAAAACAACATAGATTTCTTTCTTACACATGCACTACATCCAGGAGAAGTTGTCAGGGTGCTCTATTCATTACAGTTTCTCAAGGACCCAGACTGATAAAAACTCCATCTCAATACATTTTCACGATTGCCAAAGAAAAAGGAAAGAGAATTTAAGCCAGAGTCGGCAATTAAGTGATCTAGCTTGGAAGTGAAAAAAATCCTATTTCTCCTCACAACTCATTAGCCAGAACCATATTACGTGGGCAAATGCAACCACAGGAGGACCAGGAAGTTCAGTCTTTCATATGACCACATGGAGCTGAAAACAGAATATTTGGTGACGGAAGGAAATTTAATTTTGGTGGTGAACACGCAATGCAATATACATGTGATGTATTACTGAATTGTACACTTGAAACATTAAAGATCACAGGATTTATGTTAACACACAAGAAACAAGATACAAGTATAAACTCAAAAAGTTCATTAAAAATGGTATAATTTAAGTATACATTGGAAATATCAATATAAACTTATATGTATATCTCCACTATTCAAACTATCCTCAGATTCCAAAAGGACAAACTACCAAAGCTCACTCAAGAAGAAGCACACAACTTGTATAACTTCACATCTATTGAAGAAAACTAATAATTGGAAATCTTCCCACAAAGAAAACTCTAGGCCAGATGGCTTCAATGGTGCATTCTGCCAAATATTTAAGAAAGAAATAGTACCAATTCTACAAAAATTCTTTGAGAATAGAAGAGGACAGAACACTTTCCAACTCATTCTATGAGGCAAGCAATTACCTAGATACCACGATCAGACAAAAAAATACTACAAGAAAAAAATACAGACCTATATCTCTCCAGTACAAGAACATAACACAAATTTCCTTAACAACAGTTTAACAATTCCGATTTGGTAACATGTAAATACTATATCATAACCAAGTAGGATTTATCCCAAAATGCAAGATTGGCTTAATAGCTGAAAAATCAATGTAATTTACAATAGTAATAGAGTAAAAATATAAAAACCATGTGATTATGTCAATAGAAGCAATAAAAGAGAATTTGATCAAATTTCACAATCATAATTAAAGGGGGAAAAAATCTCTCAACAAAGTGGGAATGGAAAGGAGCTTCTTCAGCCTGATAAAGGGCATCTACAAAAAACACACAGCTAGCATCATATTTAATGGTGAAAGACTGAGTGCCTTTTATGACAGTGTATTTTAGGTGTCAATATAGATATTTTTTCAAACATTATTTAGATGTTTCTATGAAGGTATTTTTTATGAGAATAGCATTTAAATTGATAGACTGTGAATGAGCAGATTACCCTCCATAATGTGGGTGGGCCTCACCCAATCAGTTGAAGGCATGAATAGAAGACCTTATAACTTCTCAGAAAAAGAGAGAATTCTGCCAGCAAACTGCATTTGGATTCAAACTGCAGCATAACCTCTTCCCTGGGTCGCCAGCCTGCCCTGCATGCTTTGGACTTGCCTCCACAATTCTGTGAGCCAATTCCTTTAGACAGGGAGATAGACAGATACATACACACACTCTCATACGTGTATTCTATTCATTCTGTTTTGCTGGAGAACCCTGATGAATATACCTTCCCTTAAGATTGGTAAGCTAGTCATCAATTTATTATTTCTCAACTCCAAACCCACCCTCCTTCCCCCTGCATTGTGATAATAGAGCTGACCTTTAAACCTTTCTTCTGTGCCAGCTGGCTCAATATAATGCTTTGTCTATAGAGGGCTCTGGGGAACACTGTGAGCCAGGAATGGCAAGAAGGCACTTTCCTTGTGAAGTCCATTGAGCCTTCTTTTCCACTAAACTGAGGAGCCAGAGGACTGGGGTGTGGAGGACCTATTGGCTCTCACCCCAGCAGCCCTCATACACAAGCCCAGCTGCACTTTCAGGGACACTCTGGGCCATGTCCTCCTCGCCAAGAATGCACTTGTGTGGCTGTCTGGATGGGAGCCCTCAGACCATACTCTCATAGGCTACAGCTCCAGCCACACCCTCGACCATCTGTCTCCCTACCACCTCTGGCCAGTCTCTCCAGCACTACCAGACTGTGTGTCCCTCTAGTACCCATGCCCCCCTTTGAAGTGGCTTCATGGAGGGTTGGGGCATGCTCTCTTAAATCCTCATTTCCTTTGTGGCCCGCTCTCCTTCTGCATAGGGGTATTAATGTTTTTGAACCTGGTACTTTTGGACCTCATAGAATCCTCTAAAACCTCTTTTAGTAGTTAACCACCCAATACTAGTTAGAGATTCTTCCCATAAATTTCTGCTATTCAAATTGGTCTAGATTCGGTCTCTTGATTGGACCCTGACTGATATAAAATGGGAATGAGGCAACATACTTGAGAATTCTCTCATCACTGATTTTTGACAAAGGAATAAAAATAATTCTATGGAGGAATAACAGCCTTTTCAACAAATGGTACTAAAGCAATTGGACATCCATGGGCAAAAAATAATCTTAGCCTACATCTCACATCTTCTAGAGAAATTAACTCAAAAATAGATCATAGATTTAAACATAAAAGATAAAACTATTAAATGTTTAGGAAAAAAATAGTAGAAGATCTTCAGGACCTAGGGCTCAGCAAAGAGTTTGAGTTCTCTGGTTTGACACCAAAAGTGTGATCCATAAAGGGAAATTTGATAAATTAGAGTTCATGAAACTTTAAAACTTTTGTTCTGTGACAGATCCTGCTAAAAAGAATGAAAAGACAAGCTATAGACTAGGAGAAAATATTTGCAAACCAACAAAGGACTAGGATCTAGAAGATACAAAGAACATTCTAAATTAGCAGTAAAGTAGCAAGCAATCCAATTAGAAAATGAGGAAAGGACATGAATTCTAAAATTCTAAAAATACATTTCACCAAAGACATGCAGGTAATAAACAAGCACATGAAAAAGATGTTCAACATCATTAGCCATCAGGGAAATGCAAATTCAAACCACAATGATATATTATTATGCACCTATTGGAACTGTTAAAATATTACTCTGCTAAGATTTTTTAAAAGTGACAACACCAAGTGTTGCTGAGGATGCTGAAAAACTAGACCACTCATACATGTCAGATGGGAATATAAAATGGTGTAGCAACTCTAGAAAACAGTTGAGTTTTTGTGTTTTTTTTTTTAATCAGCATTCTACTATCACATGACCCAATAATTACACTCCTAGGCATTTATCCACAGAAATGAAGGCTTATCTTCACACGAAAACCTGTATGTATGTCCAAGCAGCTTTATTCATAACTGCCCCAAACTGGAAATAACTCATTCTTCAATGTGACTTTGCAAAGTAGACATAGAAACTCTTCAATATTAGAGCTGAACATCTATGGCAAACATTCTTCATGGCAAAACATTAAAAGTGCTCCCTTTCAGAGAGGGAACAAGACAAACATCCCACTATTGCCACTTCAATACAGCCCAAAACAAGGTAAGGACTTATAAACCAAGGTTCTTGAATAAATTCAAGATATTCAAAGGCATTCATCCTCCAGGAAAGAGGGTTCTAGAGAAAAGTTTGCCCATTGGCTCAGAGAAATCGGGAAAAATATCAGTAACCCCCAAAGTGAGAAATAGTGATATAAATTGGTACTGGGCCAGTGGCTCCACTAGGACATCCAGCAGAAGCAAATACAATACCACTCTTGAGGGACAGGTTCTCAATGCAGGCCACATGGGATTCTCAGAGATAAAGTTATGTTTGATATGAGTGCAAAATAAGAAATGACTAAACTACATAGGAAAAATCCACCATGAGCAAGAGTCTGCAGACATAAGAAACAGCAGTATAAATTCTGCACAAATTTTAAATGCTAAAATAGTTTGAGAGAAAACATGTTCAAAATGATTAAAATCAAAAGAAGGAATTGAAATTACAAGAGAAAAAAATAGGCTATATAAAAAAAAAAACAGGCAGAAATGAAAAACAGCCACGTGGAACTTCTATAAATAAAAAATATAGTCTATGGCCATGCCACCCTGAATATGTTTAATCTCGTCTGATCTCGGAAGCTAAGCCGGGTCGGGCCTAGTTAGTATTTGGATGGGAGACCACCTAGGAATACCAGGTGCTGAAAGAAAAAAAAGAAAAAGAAAAATATAGAAATAAAAATGGAAAGTTCAACAAATACATTAAACGGCAAATTAGAATTGAAAGCTAGAATGGCAACACAAAGAGATAAAGAGATAGAAAATATAAAGCAGAGGTTAAAAAATATGGTAGACAAAGTGAAAATATCAACACACACACACATTATTTCAAGGAAAGAACCACAAGTGTGGACGAAGGCAGTATTCAGCAATAATGTCTGAGAAGTAATGAAATCCATGAGTCAACAGACTCAGAGAATGACTACTGAGAAGGAAAAATAAAAATAAATCCACACTGGTAATAAAATCGCAGATCATCAAGGAAAAGATCTTAAAAGTAACCAAAGAGAAAAGACAGTCTCCCCATGAAAGAACAGACAAAATCTATAGAAAACAATGGAATAATATCTTTACAGTGCTTAGAGAAAGTAACAGTTAACCTGGCATTGTCACCAGAAAAACTACTAGAGTAGGTGATTCCAGATCTAACTAGAATTAAACGGAGAAGAAAGGGAAGGAATTCAAGAAACAGATAAATAAAGATATACATCTAAATAAGAAAAACAGTAAGAATTATCATCTGGAGAAACATAAAATCAAAGGGGAATTAAAACGCTAGACAATAATCATACATAAGGTAAAAGAGGAATAACCAAAGTTAACAGATTCTAAAGTCCTTTTGTTGTTTAGGAGGAGAGAAGAGATTTTTTGGCTTTGAAATTGAATGTAAAATTTCCAAACCAATAGATAGAGTGAAAAGGTATTAATACACTCAAAAAATAAATAAAAAACAGCTATATAAATGCAATAGAAGGAAAAAAAAGAGGGGAGGAACAAAAAAAATAGCAGATAAGTGGAAATGACAAAATAAGACACTAGAAATAAATCCCAACAACAGCAATCACCATGGAAGAGGCTTACCAGTAAAAAGACAGATTGTTAGATTAAATTTTAGAATGTAATTTTGCTCTATGTTGTTTGTAAGAGAAACTCGGAAGACATGAGCGTACATATGAAAATAATGGATTGGAAAACCCAAATGTCCATCAATTGGTGAATGGGTAAACATTACATGGTAGATTCATACAATGGAATGTTATCCAGCTGTGAAAAGAAATGAAGTATTGACACAGACTACAACCTGGATAAACTTTGGAAACCTTATGCTAAGTGAAACAAGCCAGATACAAAAGGCCATAGAACGCATGATTCCATTTATATGAAATGCCCAGAATAAGAAAATGCATAGAGAAAGAATGTAGATTTGCCAAGTGCCAGGGAAGAGGAAATGGATAGTGACAGCTGATGGGTAGACTGTTTCTTTGGGGGTAGAAGAAAATGTTCTAGAACTAGGTAGTGGTGATGGTTTGCGCAACTAAATCACTTAACTGTACACTTTTTAAAAATGAATTTTATGGTATGTGAATTATATCTCAATAAAATATACATAAATAAATGTTAAACAATGGATTGGCAATACAAGACAAATACAAAAATATTTTTTTAAAACTGTTCTGGTCATATTAATAGCTGACAATAGACTTTAAGGCAAACAGCAGGGATAAAGAGAGTTACTACATGATGAAAGTGGTTATTCTCCAGGCAGGCTTAAAAATTCTAAAAACATATCCATAAAATATATAACGCAAATTTGATAGTGTTACAAGGAGGACCTGATAAATCTACCATCATGTCAGGAGATTTTAACATAGCTCTCTTAATAATTGTCTTATGCAAATAAAAATTGATAAGGATATAGAAGATTTGAACCACACAATAAGTTTAATCCATACATGTATATAGAACCCTGCAATTAGAGAAAACACATTTTTTTCAAACTCGCATGAAACTATAATAAAAACTAACCATGTACTAGGTACAATGCCACAAAAATATTTCTCAATGTCACAGAGCCAAAATTATAAAACATGTTCTGACAACAATGAAATAAAACGGAAATCAATAACAAAAAATATAACCAAAGAATCTCCATACCTTTGGAGACTTAAATGTGTAATTGTAAATAATTCATGGGTCAAAGAAGAACTCATAATATTTCAAATTAAGTTATAAGAAATACATCTATATATTATTTGATATATATATGAGATATATATCAGAACTTATATGATGCACATAAAGCAACAGAGAGAAGGAAATCTGTACATTAGAAAAAAAATGCCTACATAAAAGAATAAAAATGTAACATCAGAGATCTGAGCATTCAACTCAAGAAAATACAAAAAAATAGAGTAAAATCCAAATAAAAGGCCAAAACAGGGTAAGAGCAGAAATTCTTAAAATAGAAAACAAATTATAAAAAGGATTAATAAAACCAAAAGCTAGTTCTTTGCGAAAACTAATAACAAAACAAACCCACAGCAAGACCAATCAGGAGAGAGCGTATAAACGATACTTGAAAAAAAAGACAGTTATCACAGATTTAGCAGTTCTTTTTTAAACATAAATTACTATGAATAACTTTAGCCAATCCATATGAAAATTTAAATGAAGTGAACTATTTCCTAGAAAAATGGTTTGCCAAGATGAACTCAAGAAGAAATGGAAAACCTGAATAAATCTATAAAATAAGAAAGCATATCAATAGCTAATCTACTCACAAAAACAAAACCAAGAACACCAGGCCCAGAACAGTTTAAGGGGCTAGTCTGTCTTATACAAAATAGTTCAGAAAACAGAAAACAAGGGAAAGCTCAATTCACTTTATGATAGTAGTAAACTCTTAAAACAAATTCCAGACAAGAATAAAAGAAATGAAAATTATGGGCCAATCTCACCTATGAACAATAGACAAATTCTAAAGAAAACTCTAACAAATCAGATCTTAGAAGATAATACCTCATGACCAAGAAGACTGTGTTCCAGTAATACAAGTATAGATGAATTCTAATCTATTAGTGCAATTCACTACATTAACACATTAAAGGAAAAAAAATCTATAATCGGCTCAGTAGATACAGAAAAAGCACTTGATGAAATTCAACGCTCGTTCATGGTTTAAAAAAAAAAAAATGCTCTTAGCTAATTAGGAATAGATAGGAACTCCCTTAGGAAATAAATTAGTTTTGAGGATTATTTCTAGCAACACCCTTTGGATGCAACTACTTGACATTTGAACCTGGGTGGGCAGAGAGGCCTCGCAATGCCTGCCTGACAGCATTTAGCTCTCGCTGCTGACCAGGGAAGGCTGTGCATGTCCTTTTCCCTTCTGAATAGAAACTCCGACTAGGCTCCATCCTACACTTGCTTCACCATTGGTCACCTGTGGGGAGAAGGGGAGGGCCAAGACTTGTCTTTTGAGTTCAGAGGTCACCAGATGACATGGAATTCATCAGGACTTAAGGGACAGCCTGTGCATCACCTGGAGATCTGATACTGGATCTGGAAGTAACAACTAGATGTGACCTGGTGTGTGTCCTTGGAGAGAGGGTACTGTTACATGCATGTGAGGAAGATTGAAATACAGATTTGGGTGAGTAGAAGGGCAGATTATGGCAAAAACTGCCTAGCTGCTCGCAACCTCATTTCTTCTTCCTTCCGGGCACACAGATAGACTACAGAATCCAGCCTCCTTCACAGCTGTATGTGACCACACAACTGAGTCGCGGCCATTAGAAAGTAGGCATAAGTGGTATGTGCCACTTCCAGGCCTGACCCATAAAGTCTCCCTATGTGGGGCCTTCCATGTTCCTTCTATGTCCATGGTGCCCTTGGAGCCACGTGTTGGAAAAAACCTGGATCCTTTGAGATCATTTAGAGCAGGGGTCCCCAAACCCCGTGCCGCAGACCAGTACTGGTCCATGGCCTATTAGGAACCGGGCCATGCAGCAGGAGATGAGTAGCAGGTGAGGAAGCAAAGCTTCATCTGTACTTGCAGCCGCTCCCCAGCACTAGCATCATCGCCTCAGCTCCACCTCAGATCGTCAGGCTTTAGGTTCTCATAGGAGCACCGGTCCCTGGTGCCAAAAAGGTTGGGGACCACTCTTTTAGAGAACTGGCCACCCATCACAAATACATGATTTGAAATTTTCATGAGCAAAAAATCAACTTACTTTTGCTACACTGAGATTTTGAGGCCTGTTATAGGTTCTAGTTTTATCTTAATAGAGATAACTGGAACCTACATCACATGTAAGGCAAAATGTTAAACTCATTCCCTTTAGAGTCAGCAACAAATCAAGAATGTTCACTGTGTCCTCTCCTCTCAGTTTGGTGCTGGATGCTCTAGCAAGTACAGTAATATGATTGATTGACTGACTGATATGGATGGGTGGAAGGGTGGGTGGATATAGATGGACAGATGGGTAGGTGGGAGGGTGGTGGCATACAGGCATAAGATTGAAAGGAAAAACAAGAAAGTTATTTACAGTGTATATCAATATGTAGAATATTCAAGTTTCTAAAGACATACTTTTAAGAACAAATAAGAGAACTTGGCAACTTAGCCAATAGATATAGAAAAGTCACTTATGATCTTATATAAAAGCAACAAACAATTTGAAAAAAATGTAATTTTTAAACAGTATCTAATTTATAATAGCAATACAAGGTACCAAAGGGTAAATCTAACCAAAATGTATACAAGTGTCTTATAAAGAAAATTGTATGTTTATAAAAGATGCTTAAAAAACATAGAAATGATGATATATGCTATGTTTATGACTAGGAAGGCCCAATATCCTAAAGACAGAAGTTCTCCCTCAAATCAATCTATAAATTCCATGTAATTCCAATCAAATCCAATTAAATTCCAATGAGGCCAAGAATAGCCAAGACACTCTGAGTGGTAGGGAACGGTAAGGTTGATCTCATTAGATAAGATTGTTTATAATGTTATAGAAACTAAAAAACATGGTCTTATTGCTGCAAGGAGGAATAAAAACACCAGAACTGAGCAGAAAGCCCAGCAACAGACCCACATACATATGGGAGCCACTTATATGCCACAGAGTTAGCTTAAAAAACAATCATGGAGAAAGTATATACAATTCAATCAGTGGTTCTAAGACAACTATCCATATTAAAACAAAATAAAATTAGAGCAAAATTATAAAACCTTTAGAAGAAAACATAAAATATCATTAAACTCAGAATAAAAAAGATTTCTTAAACAACTAAAAGCACAAACTATAAAGGAAAAGATAAATTTGACATTTTATATGCAGAGTGGTATTTATTTGAATTTGCTTGCTTGTATGTGCACAAAGAAATTCAGGAAGGGTGCATCAGAAATAAATAACAGTGATGGAAGGTTGAATAGATGTAAAAGGAAAAGGAAAAGGAAATCATTTATACTTACAGTATTGTTCATCATGAGACTATACTACCTATTTTTAAAATATTTTTTTTAATCTCTATACTTCAAAAGATACCAGAAGTGAAGTGAAAAAACAAGCCATAATCTGAGATAAGACATTCATAGTCATATAACAAAGCATTAATGTGTCCAGAATACATAAAGAAATTCTCAACAAGACAATTCAATAAAAATTAAGCAAAGATATGAATGTGGAAATCACAGAAGTCAAACCTGATGGCCAATAAAAAATGAAAGGTTACTCAATTTTATTAATAATCAGGAAAATGCTATTTAAGTTTACATTGTAATACAATTTCACTCTCACAAGAGTGGCAGTAATTAACAAGTCCAAGAACATCCAGTGCTGACAAGCTCCTGGGGAAATAGAATCTCTTACACACTTCTAGTGGACACACAAATTGGCACCACCACTTTGGAGAGCAATTTTGCAAAATCTCATTAAGGGTGTATATATCCTGTAATCCAGCAGTTACATTTCTAAGTATATATCCTAGAGAGACCCTAGTACCTATGTCCAAGAAGAACAGTTAAAGAATGTTCACAGTACCCCAGTTTGTAATAAAGAAAATTGGAAACAACCTGAATGACCATCAGTAAAAGAACAGATAAATAATTTGTGGTATTGTCACAGAATGGAATATTAAATGTATTAACATGAATAAATCTCAAAAACATAAGGCTGAGTTTGAAAAGCAAGTTACATAAATATGCACAGAATGATGTCATTTACATAAAGTTTTTAAAATATAGAAAAAGTTATACTATACATTACCTGGTGCTACATTCCTATGTAGATAGTATAAAAACATACATGATAGAGACAACCCAAAAATCCATATCAGGAGTGGGAGTAAAGAGAACAGGGGAAGGGAAGGGCGTGTAAAAGACTTCAACGGTGTCTGTAATATCTATTGTTTTTTAATCTAAAGAAAATATGGCAAAATACTGACACTTGGTAGAGTAGTGGATAGCAGGTGATGGGTACACCAGTGTTCTATAAAGTGAACACTTCTTTTTAAGTTAGACCCAGACTGTAAATAATTTAAGAATCTTGAGAGAATTCTAACCTTTATGCTTTACTGTATTTCCAGTTTTAAAAAATTAACTCATTGCTATGCTAAATTATACTAATTTATTTATGAAATAAATTAGTAATAATCTATTATTTACTAAAATATGGCTCTGGATGGTGGTATGATTCTTTAATTTTTTTCAGCAAACAGAAATTCATTTTTAATTTCTGAAGAGAAGAGAAAGGAGAAAAAGTGAGGTTTCGGTTTCAAAATGATAAACTAAATCAAGGACACAGTCTTCTTCTGCAACAAATGTATAAAATATTAGCAGAATCTTTAATAATATACACTTGTGTTCAAAACAAGAAAGGAAACACTTGTTGACCACAAAATATGAGAAATCCCTGAAAGATGGGGGCAGGAGGAAGGGGGAGAGAGAGGGAAAGGGAGAGAGCGGCAGGGGTGGGGGCGAGGTGGAGAGGAGGAGGGAAGAAGAGAGAGGGAAAGTTGAAAAACTGCAGAAGGATGCCTTTGATCAGAATAAAAGGTAATTTAGGTGAAACCTCCCCACCCCCAAAAAAGAAAAAGAGTAGCAAAACAGAAGATGTTTCATGTTTATGGTAGAAACCCAGAGCCAGAGAAGGCCTAGGTCAGTGGTGACATAATAGGGGCACCATACGAAGAACACAGATATAACCCTACACATTCCACTACCACTCCTAGTGGGCCAAGCTTCAGCATGAAGATGTCTGCTTCCAGGGAGGAGCAGTGAATGCGGATGCTCGGGTAAGAGAGACAGGGTACTATTCCAAATAGACAGCTTGTAGAAAGGGGATGAGGCTCACCCAGGCCCAGATCAGCCCCCAGGATATCCTTCTCAGTAGCAGCAGTGGCGATTCCCATGCATCTCTACAAATGCACTATGCAAACAGCAGACAGACACTAAAAGACCTTCAACTAAAGATAAGTGCACAATGATGGATCATCAAACATCAACATCACGAGAGACAAACTTAGCAAACAAGAGAGCTAATTCAAAGGAAATGGAGTAGAGCAATTAGAACAAGATTTTTAATCATAAGAACATTTTGTGTACTCAGAAAAATGAGGATAGCACATCCATTAATAAATAGGTTATCTAAAAAGTACCAGTCTTTTTTACTGAGGTATAAGTGACATATAACATTAATTTCAGATGTAAAATGTAATGTTTCAATATTTGTATATATTACAAAATGATCACAATAAGTCTAGTTAACTTCCATCACCATACAGTTACAATTTTTTTCACTGTGGTAAGAACTTCACATCTGCTCTCTTAGCAACTTTCAAATACACAATATGGTATCATTAATTATAGTCACTGTGCTGTACGTCACATCCTCATGGCACTAGTCTTAATAAAAATTAAACTGTTGATATTAAAAGGACTCAGTAAAAGAGCTAAGTTGCAGAATGGACACATCTAAAGAGTGAATTAGAGGCTAGACACTCTTCTGCAAGAGAGCACCAAAAAAATAGAAAAATAGAAACAAGGTAAGAAAATTCATGAGAAAAAGTGGAGGAAAGAAAAATAAACATTAAATATCTCCCATGACTGAAGATATGAGTCTGCAGAATGAAAGAACCCACTGAGTGTTCAATAAATCAATCTCAATCTCTCTCTCACACACACACATACACCAGCCCTACCAGATGTGAAAGTATACCATAAAGCTTCTATGAGTAAAAAAAATATGGTACTGTTTGTGACTAGACAGAGAGAGCAATGGAACAGAGGAGAAAATCTGAAATATGAAAATGCAGTTTACATTAAGGTAATATCTCAAATCAGTAGGGAAAAGATGAGATTTAAAGAAAAAATGGTGTCAGTACACGAGGTTGTCACAGAGAAGAAGATAAAACTGGATCTGTTCCTTACACCAAAGCCCAAGATAAATGCCAAACAAATCAGAGGTCTAAAAGTATAAAATGAAACCGTGTAAGTATTCAAAACAAAACTTGGTGAATATCTAGTTATTGAAAGAGTGAGGAAAACATTTCTTATTACGACTCACTATCTAGAAGCAATTAAAGAAAACAACCATAAATTTTAGTACAACGAAGTCAAATTTCTATGTGACAAAAAACTCAATAGCTGCTGTACACTAGCACTAACCAACAATAATACATAGTAGAAAAAGAGTACCATACTGTATCCTAGATTATGCCTAATAAGAAATGTGCAAGAAATAGTACTATTAGACTTAACTAAAGGATAATAAAAAATGACCTAACTAAAGAGAGAAACCATTTTTGAGAATGGGAAGATATAATAATATTGTCAGTTCTCTCTCAAATAATCTATAAATTCAATGCAATCGCAATTCTAATATCAACAAGATTTTTCAAGGAATTGCATAAGGTGATTCTAAAATGCATACGAAAATGTAAATATGAAAATGGTACAGCCACTTTGGAAGAAATTCTGGTGGTTTGTTATAAAACTAAACATACTCTTACCACGTGATTTAGCACTGTGCTCCTTGGTATTTTCCCTTAGAAATTGAAAACTTATGTCCACATGAAAACTTGCACACAGATATTTATTTATAACTGCCAAATCATGGAAGCAACCAAGATGTCTTTCAGTAGATGAATGGATAAACTGTAGTATATCCAGGCAATGGAATATTATTCAGTGCTAAAAAGAAATGAGCTATCAAGCCATGAAAATACAGAGGAAACTTAAACGCATATTAGTAAGTGAAAAAGCCAATCTGAAAAGGTGACATATTATATGATTCCAACTGTATGATGTTCTGGAAAAGGCAAACTATGGGGACAGTTAAAAGACCAGTGGTTGCCAGGGGTTAGGAGGGAGGGGGGAATGAATAGAGGATTTTTAGGGCAGTGAAAATACTCTGTATGATAATGATAGATATATATCATTATACATTTATTCGAATCCATAGAATGTACAACACCAAGTGTGAATCCTAATGAGAACTATGGGCTTTGGGCGATGATGACGTGTCAGTGTAGGGTCATCAGTTGTAACAAATGCACTACTCTGGTAGGGGATGTTGACCATCAGGGAGGCTGTGCATTTGTTGGGGCAGGAAGGAGACGGGTAATCTCTGTACCTTCCTCTCGATTTTGCTGTGAACCTAAAATTTCTCTTAAAAATTTTGTCTTAATAAATAAGCATGTTTAACTTTTTTAAGTGTAAATATTCAAAAGTACTAAAAACAAGTTTGAAAAGAGGAAGAGCACACCCTACCAAATATCTAAACATATACAACTATAGGAATTAATACCATTTGTATTAGAATAAGGACAGACCAGGAAAACGTACTCGAGAGCTCAAAAATGGGTCCATGTGTATACAGTGACATCTCAAACCAGTGGGAGGGAATGGGACCTTTTAACAATGGTACTGAGTCAATTGAGTCTCCATTGGGGGAAAAAATAATGTTTCTACACACTCTTCTCAGAGAGATAAAAGATCTAAACATTCCAAAAAGAGTCAAACCTTTGGAAGAAAATGTAAAGTTAGAGAAAGTCTTCTTAAATCACAAACAGGTAGATACAGAAATAAAAAATGACAAATCTGACTAAATAAAAACATAAGAGTATGAATGCAAAAACGAAATAAACATGAAAAGTCATATTATATACTGGAGAGTATATTTGTCACACATCTAACAAAGTAGACTACATAAAGATCTCCTAGGAAAAAGATAACCCAGCAGAAAAATTGGACAGACAGGTTATTCATTAAAGAGAAAAACCACATGGACAATGACATAAAAATATCTATGTCCTTTGCCTCTTCCAGGTTCTAGTGGCTATTGGCATTCCTTGGCTTGTGGCTATATCACTCCACTCTCTGCCTCTGTGGCCCATTGCCTTCTCTTCTTCTGTGTGGCAATATCTCCCTCTGCCTCCATCTCATAAGGGTACATGTGACTGCATTTAGTTCACACCCAGATAATCCAGGATATTCTCCCCACCTCAAGATCCTTAATGTAATAACATTGTTTGTCATATGAAGGAACAGTCGCCCTTCTGTCAAATAAGGCAATATTGACAATTTCCAGAGATTAAGATGTGATTATCTCTGTGGGAGGGAGAGGGCATTATTCAGCCTACCACAGGCTAGTTGACTCCATTTTCCTTGGTGTAGAATGGAGTCAATAACAACTAATAGGGCTGTGATAATTGAATGAGTTAATACACGTAAAGCTCTTAGAATAGTGCCTGGATTTAACAACTGCTCAAGAAATAGTACCTGCTACTAGTAGCGGTAATAGTAGTAGTACTGAAATATTTTTTAAGCAAGACACAAAAAGCCCAACCATTAAAAAAAGAAAAGGTTGATTTTAAAAATCCAGCTCCATTGACATTTAAATTACCTGTATAATAAAGACCTTTATAAGTAAAATAAAAAGATAAACTTCAAACTGGAAGAAGATATTTGCAGTGCATGAATGAAAGATTAGAATCTCCAGTTACAAAAAATTCCCATCAATCAACAAGAAAAAGACAACCCTCAAAAAAATAGGCAACAGATTTAAACAGGTAATTCACAGAAAGGAAATGTAAATGGCCAGTAAATGAGGTGATGTTTAACCTAACCACGGAATCGGGAAAATGCCTTTAAAATGGCAGTGAGACACCATTTCACTTCTATTGGGTTGGCAAAACATAAAAAAGTCCAACAATTAATGGCAAGGATGGAGAGCAGTGGTGACAGTGCAGATGGTTACAACTGATTTGGAGCTCAGTCTAAGCAATGTTTATGCCACATTTCATCAAAGCTAAGACAACGCTGATTATACGCTACATCATTATTTTGTGTACCAATAAAAGAATAACGCTGTCAAATCAATGGAAGACATTGCGAATTTCAGAGATGTTCAAATGAGGGAAAAGGCACATTTCAGACTATATGAAATACAGTAATAGATGAAAGACTTGGAAACAACCTAAATGTTTATTCATCACAGAAATGGCTCAATAAAATGAGCTATACATTCATACCATGAAATTCTTACTGCATTTGAAAAGAATAGATCACCAGAAAAGATATTACTGAGTGGAAATAGCAAGATACAGAATCGTATCATACAGTATAACATTTATGTGTACACGCGCACACACACAAAAGAAGTCACACCAGACCTGTAAAAATTGCTTTTTGTGGTAGCTGGATTGCATCAATACCTCAATTTTTTTATACTTCCCTGAATCCATGCCCTCTTACTTACTCTGAGCTGAGCTATGTGACTTGTCTTGGCCAACAGGGCAGTAGAAAACTTGACACAAGCAAAAACTTGAATAAACACTTAAGGTGTTGCCTTATTAGTCCCCTCAGCTGGATAAAAGTGAATCTAGGAATACCCTAATGGAAGAATAAGTAAAGAGGACAAAGTGGATCTAATCCAAGCCATCGAGATCACAGCCGTCCTGCCAGATGATTGTCAGTGCCACCCCAAGCTGTTGAACTACCCAGGCAATGTGAGGACTCACAGATAAATGGTGGTTGTTTAAACCTACTAAGTTTTGGAGTGATAGGTTAAGAAATAGGATGGTAGTCAAAGAGGATGTACGCCTTACATGCAATTTTCATTTTTAAAAAAAGATGAGGGAGAATCATAAGATGTAGATTAATTCATATGATTAAAGATTATTTTAAAGTGGCAAAGACCACACACAGGCAATTCTTAAAAGAGTAAATACAAATGCTGAAAACCTATGAAAAGATGCTCAGCTTCAGATAAATGCAGATTAAAAGAGTAGGATCTACTTTCGCTCATCAAATTGGCAAAAAAAAAAAAAAAAACCCCGAGTTTAATAACATTGAATATTTACGAAGGTAAGGGGAAACAGGGACACAAGTATAAGCCAGTATAGGCATGTTGTTCATGTCTGGATAATCTAAGACCAGAAATTTCAACTCTTAGTATCCATTCAGAACCAAAAAGCACCAAAAAAATATTGTGCCGCCCTACCACGCTCCCCACCAAACATGCAACTCTCAAAATAAAAAGTAGATACAAAGAGACATTTTACCAAAAAAGATATACAGATGGCAAATAAGCACATGAAAAGACATTCAACATCATTGGCCATGAAGGATATGCCGGGCAAGACCACAATGAGCTCTTTCTACCCACTGGAACAATAAGGTAAACAGTAACACCGCCAAATGCTGATAAGGGCGTACATAAATCATCCCTCTCACCCACTGCTGGTGGAAGTATGAAATGGGACAGCCACTCTGGAAAGCAGTGTGGCAGTTTCTTAAAAAACTAAAACCATACTTATCATATGACCCAGCCATTACATTGGACCCAGCAATCCTGGAGAAATAAAAACTTATATCCACACAACACTTACACGTGCTTGTTCATAGCAGCTTTATTTATAACAGCCAAAAATTGGGAATGACCAAATCCTCCCTTAATGGGTGAATGGTTAAACTACCATCCACCCATAGCACCAAACACTACACATCAGCGAGAAGGAAGGAACTGCTGACACACGCACAACAACACACAACAGGTCTCAAGGGCATGATGCTGCAAGAAAAAGGCCAGTCGCAAAAGGTCACATACTATGAGAGTCCATTTATATAACATGTTCAGAACAACAAAATTATAGAGATAGAAAATAGATTAGGAGTTGCCCAGGGTTAAAGATGTTTGAGGAAAGGGGTTTGAGCATGACAATTCAGGAGTAGTAAGAGGAAGATCTTTACGGCAGTGAAATAGTTCTGTCTCCCAAGAGCAGTGTGTTCACATAAATCTACACTACTGATAAAATGACAGAACTATACACACACATTGTGCCAATGTCAGTTTCCTGGGTTTGACATCATACTATAATTACATAAGCTAAAGGGGAAATTGAAGGAAGAGTACACAGAGAGGACCTGCCACTTCCTGTGAATCCATAATTATTTCAAAATAAAAAGCTTCACAAATAAAAATTTCAAAATACTAAACCATAATATACAATGTATATGCTAAAATAACTTACTTCTAGATTTTCTGACTGCAGAATTGTAGATTGTGTCATCAAAAATGAACACGTCATTTTTTTAGTGTTCCCGCTGGGCCGAGTTGGGGTCAGACACATGTACACTCCATCTTACCACAGGACCCCTTAACCAGGCAATACTTTTTAAACAAGTGGTTGAGACCCATTTGTGGTCTGTGAAATAAAGTGTCTAGCGACCAGCACTGATTCTGAATGAAGTGGAATAGAGTTGCCCAGGAACTGTCAGAAGGCAACACGGACAATAAGGACGAGCATTTCTCAAAATGTTTGTGTAAGTTTTATGTGTGGGTGTGCATGCTGGTTCTCTACATAAAATATATTTCTTCCTGGAGATTACCAAAGAAACTTAGAAAACACTGTCCTAGAACAGCGCCTTCCCGTGTGCACATGGAAGCAGGTTCAAGACATCTTCAGCTGGACCGTGGGTAAGAGAGAAAAATTGAGAACTTAAACACCTATCATCACCTGGGGAATAGCTAACTAAATGTGGTGTGGTCACACCAGGGAGCCCCACTGTATTTGTTTTCTATGGCTGCTGTACCAAATTTCCACAAACTTTGCGACTTCAAACAACACAAACGTATTATTATTTTACAGTTCTGGAAGTCAGAAGTCCAGTGCAGGTTTTGCCAGACTAAACCCAAGGTGTCTGCAAGCTGTGTCTCCTTCTGGCGGTTCTCGGAGAGAGGCCATTTCCTGCTCATTCAGTCGTTGGAAGAATTCAGTTTCTGGAGCTGCAAAACTCAGTTTCTTGCTGGCTGTCAACTGAGGGCCGTTCCCAGTTTCTAGAGGTCCCTGCGTTCCGTGGTCCATGGCCCTTTCCTCCATCTTCAAAAACCAACCACAGCAGATCCTTCTCACACTGCAGCCCTCTTGCCTACCCCCAGCCTTCTTCTTCCTGTTAAAGACCAGTGATTAGACTGGGCCCATCCTGGTAATCCAAAACAATCTTTCCATCTCAGGGTCCTTACCCTGAATCACATCTGCAGAGTCCCTTTGTCATGTAAGGGGATCTATTCACAGGTGCCAGGGGTTGAGGTGTGGCTATCTGTGAGGAAAGGGGTACATTATTCTGTCTACCACAACCATGAAGCAGTTTTTAAAAATGAGATGGAACTCTAGTTACTGATAGGGCTGAATCGCCGAGATAGTTTGTTAAGTGAAAAACCAAGTCATAGGATGATATATAGTATATTACCTCTGGTATTTTTAAACACACATATAGACACACAATACTACACAGATAGACACATGCACACGAATACTATAGATTTTCCATGAGTACACATGTAGGCATGCAGATGCACAAAATAAAGATCAAAAAAGACGGACACCCAACTGGAAGGTGGGGAAGTAACCAAGATTGGGATGATCAAAGGGGATCTCAGCCTTATAGTATAGTTTTCCTTTTCAAAAGTAAGAGTATAGTCGTGCATGTAGTGAGTAGTTAAAACTATATTTTAAAAATATACCAAAGTTCTTAAAATATTCCTCAACTACTCTGAGGACCCAAAAAGAGATAGATTATTATACTCATTAATAAGTCAAAGGTTTGTGAATCTTACTTCATATAAACAAAGGAGAGAACAAACCAAGGAAAATAGCTCCCAAAACACATTTATCCCTCCCCTGTCTGACAAGTGTCAGCCAAAGCTAAGTATTTGGTTTCTGTGATCCCAGCGCCTCCAAAGAGGGCCTGAATGTTTAGCCACAAAAGCAGTTTACTGCTGTTCTCTGCCAAGGTCAAAAATGCCTTTCATGTGCAACACTGTGCCCCAGGATGGTCAAATGCAGCTCTGCCAAGTCAGCTGCAGCTCTCTGCCTGGCCCAGAGGAGCAAAGTTCGCCTGTGCCTACAGGCCTTCTGACTTTTCCAAGTGATCTGGGCCAAGGAAGCCCAGCGCCTCTCCAGGAGAACATATAGAAAGGAAACATGGGGGTTAAGGAAGGAGCTGGAGGATACTTGGCTTCTAACCTAAGGACTTGCTATACCCTCAACTCCATCTGGCTCACTACCCACTTAAGGAAAAACCATTGCCCCAGGCTGTGGACCCAAAGTCAAATCCCACTGTCTCTAACACCCCACGAGAATGGAGGGGGTCGCTCTATCTCTTATTTCACAGAATCCAATTCCAGACCTAGGCCCTGAGCATAAGCCCCAGATTTCTACCAAGATGTCTGCAGATCAAGGGTCAAAAGAATGCCTGGGACCAGGGAAGGACCGTGACTCCAGACCCCAGAGGCAAGAGCACAAGGCACACACTCACTTTACTCTCCCATCTCAGGCCCCTAATGCCCTGCTGTCCCCACTCCCGTCCTCACCCCCACCCAATGGTTTGATTTGGATCATTTGTTCTCAGCTTCACCCACTCATAAGAGAAACCTCACACCCTTCCAGACCAATTGAGTTATGGAGAAAGAAAAATTTCTTTTTAAGAGATTGTTCAATGGGAAAACACACTTTAGTAGGCTGATGTAGGGGTCTCAAATTAAGTTATACCATGTATCAAGCACCGGCACCTTACACACACTTCCTCTCATAATTCTTTCCACAAAGAACCCTGTGCGGTAGGGTTTAAAGGTCATGAAGCTGGTCAGAGCCTAAACCAAAATTTTGACCCCAAATTTTTCAAAGTGTGGCACAAAGCCAAAATGTTATAATGAAATAAGAGTGACAAATTTGACTACATAAATATTAAAATTTATGACTCAAAATAAGGAAGTTGAAAAACTTGCAAAACATATATAGCAACATATGCAACAAAAGTCTAATTTATCAAGACTCACAGACACACACACACACAAAAAACAGTAAAAAACTCAACTTAATAGGAAAATGAACAAGAGATACAAATGGTTTACAGGAAAAAAACATACAACAGGCCAATTTCCATTCCTTGTTTTCCTACCTGCTTGCCTGTACTGGCTTCAGCTAGATGATATCTATTCAAATAAAAAATTGACATACTCTTTGACCTAGTAGTTCCACTGCTAGAATTTACTCTCCAAACTTATTTGCAAAGGTTCCCCCAAGAAATACATATAAAATCATTACGGCATTGTTTGTAAGAGCAGAAAATTGGAAACAGCAAAAGTGACCATCAACAGGACTAATTTAATAAAACTATAGGATATTCATACAAAGACCAGTTTGCAGCTATGAAAAAGGATGGAATAGATCAGTATGTACTGACAAGAAGAATCTGCCAGGCTAAATTATTCTTGTTTGAAAAACAAAAAAAGGAAAGTATAAAAAGGTGTAATCCTTTTTGAGTTTAAAAAAGAAAATAAAGCTTCCCATATGCAAGTATACGTGTAACTTTTCCCAAGGGGATCCATAAGAAATCTGTAAGGGGGAGGGCATAAGGTCTAGAGCTTTTTCATTTTTCCCTTTCTGTATCTTGAGTTTTCTAAACTTAAAAATGTTTTGTTTTTCATAAAATCAGGACTTTTCTGGGTGGAAAGATTATGGCCTATTGTTTTTCTTCCTTGTGGCTCCCTACATTAAAAGAATAACCTATTTAAGAATGTAAATATGTAATCGGGAGAGATTTTAAAGGTGGAACTGACGCCTGCACCTGCTGTTAGCTGTTGCCTTTGCTGAACTCTCAGGCAGGAGCCTGCTCTCCTTACTCGTGGCCCCGCCCAGTCCACTCTCCGGCTGCAGCCCTCAGGCAGTACAGTCATTGCCTTGCACCAAG
The DNA here is from genome assembly GCF_000325575.1 of Pteropus alecto. Lineage (NCBI taxonomy): Eukaryota > Metazoa > Chordata > Mammalia > Chiroptera > Pteropodidae > Pteropus > Pteropus alecto. Next base: position 10,745,349 of record NW_006443124.1, read on the forward strand.
CCTGCCTGAGAAGGGCCCAAAGGCCAAGAAAGAGTGCTCCAAAATGGTTCTGCCCTGACTGAAGGCAGAGAAAGAGAACTCATTCCTCATGCAAACGGAGAAGATATGTCTTCCTGCCTGAAGAGCTGGCTTCCCTCCGTGCCTGGTGCCGGGCATCTGACCACAAAGATGGGCCTTAAGTCACAATACTCTACACTGGCTCCTCCAGGCAGGGTGGAGGGCCAGGTCCAGGACACGACATTCAAGGAGAGCTGGAGACATCCGACTCCTTGGGCTCCCTTTGCTCATCTTCGGTAAGTGTAAAACCTGTGCCTGGCCTCCCACTTCCCTTTAAGACACTCATCAGCTCCTTGGGCACTTTCTTCACTCCAATTCCATGCTCTGATTGTGACACCGAAATTGATTTTTCTGGAAATTACAGGTATTAGCTGACTCTCATGCTCCCTTGCATGAGGCTGGGCTCCAGGCTGTCATGCTGTCCTGGTTCTGGGGCTCACGGGCACACCGCCTGGCCAGCATGTGGCACTTGGATGGAATCTGATTACCAAATGTACATCTCTCGTCTCAGACATGGGCCCCAAAGGAATCTGTCTTCATTTTTTTATGCTCCTCTTGTTTTCAGCTTCTAGGGCTGCAAAATTTTTTTTCTACCCATAATAGTTTTTACAAACTCTAAATAAAGCACTGGTGTCCGGTGCCACCCCCACCCTTAAACATCCTGCATCTGGGCACCTTCGCTAACTCCTGGCAGTGGCCAGGCACCAGCACGTGGACCTGGGCAGGTATGACAAGGACACAGACTTTTGAAGACAAAAGTCTCTGTTGTCACTTTTGTCTTCAGCTCTCATAAATACCCAGATTTACTGAATCACAGGGTCCAAGTCAAGTGGCTCACAGCACAGCCAGTAACACTCTAAGCATTGGCAAAGTGACCCGCAGTGAGCTACACAAGACCCACTCCTCCCACTGAGGACCAAGACGCGGCTCCTGACATCAGGAAGATGGTTCTGACACAGCGCACTGAAAAGCCAGACACACACATCCACCACCAGCTCAAGTCCAGGAATATGTCCGAAGGAACCAATGAAGGCAGATGTGAGTTTTACAGAGAAGCAGCCATGCTTCTGTTGTGAGAATTATTGTGAAGACCACTAATTGATTCCATAAGCAGAATTCCATTTGTTAACCAGTCAGGTGTTACACAAAAAACGTGCCCCATAGCTACTGGGCCATTGAATGTCTTGACCTTCAGTTCCACTTTACTAGAGCAAGTCACACCATGTAGATCTAATGTATGAATACATAGGAAGAATGAGATGAAACATGGAAATACTAGTCAAGATAAATAAGATTTGCAAAGTTAGATCAACTAGATGGGGATCTCACCCTTCCAAACCTTGTCTACTTCAGCTTTTAATTGTCTTTCTTTTTCTCACTTATTTTAAGAAAAACTAACTACTGAGGCTTTTGAGAAGAAACACTGTTTCAGGTGCACCATGGAAAAAAGAAAAAGAATTCCATGACTAACCAGCGAACCGGTTTCAATTATTCTGAGGAGGGGAAATACTTGTGGAAATGATGGACTTTCCAGCTACGTTTGCCAACCATCCTTCAGACTTCTCTAGAACCTACTGAGGACTAAATATGAGAGAAAGACAGTGAGACCCCGGAAGGCAAAATATAAGAGGAGTTTGATAAACATTGCATCTCATTTCCACTGACGATTTCCTAACCCTGGAATAGCCAACCCCAGGCAACAGCTCTCACAGGACCTCCCTCAGGGACTATAACCCTGGGTGCCTGTAGCTTAATGCGCTTTCACTACAAGCAATTCAGAGCTGCGAGGTTCACCCATTCTCCTCCACGAAGCCAGAACTTCACCTCCAGAGGGGTGGCAAGGGAACTCTCAGTAACATGCAGTGACAGACAGCAGCATGGGTATGAGGCCGGGAAAAGAGACAAGTGAGCAAATAAAAGGCAGAGCCCAGCTTCCAGGCCCATCTCCTTCCCTCTGCCTCTCCTTATTCAGGATTTCACTTGTGTGCTCTCAAAACCAGCAGAACTGAGAGAGTGGAGTGGGGCCAGTGCTAGCAGACGCTTTAATAAACAACTTCTGATGGATCCTCAGAGCTCAGAGAGCAAATTGAGGTTACCATCCAGCCCGTCCTTACACCATTGTCGGAAGAAGGGTGTTCAGTCGCTGCCAGATGACTGTCTTCAAGACTCTGGGTTATCTGCCCATTAAATCTGACTGCTAATAAAGAGGTTTTAATGTAGAGTATGAATCTTTGAGCAGTAACTGTTTACCTCAGGTTTTTGTACTAAATATCCCAAAAGAATCTCTAAACAAAAGAACATCTGTCACAGCAGCAGCTCGAGTCAACATTAGACAGCTGGGCCAATCCCAGGTCCCTACCAAGCATGGAGAAGTCTTCTTGGCTACACATACACACACATGCATACACATACTCACACACGTACACTCATGCACTCACACATGCACAAACACACACGCACATGCATGCACACACACGCTCAGCACAAGTAGCATTCTCCTGACGAGGAGTATGTAGTTGATAACACAGGGCCACCCAGACCTGCCACAAGAAGGTCCCTTCTCACCTGCCCCAGCCACACACAGAACTCTTAACCATACCAAACATTTTTTTCCATGGTCATATTGTCAGCCGCTTCCCCAAGGGAGACACAAAGCTGGCTGGGACACCCTCCCAAAGTCCTCTTATTGGGCCACTGAGTAAATTTCTCTCAGAATCTGAATCATTGATAATTCAGCTCTGGGAAGAAGAGGGACTGCAGAGAGCAGAGTCTGTCTGTAACAGACTGACATCCAGACTCAGTACGTGGTAGGAATTCTAAACAATTACTGAACTGAAAGCTTACCTATCCTGTATTTAACATTTGTGACATGTCAGGCCTAGTGGTGAGCACTGGCTTGATCTCATTTTATTCTCACAATCTTTCTAGGAGGCTGGGGTTGTGTTTCCCATTTTATAGATGAGAAAACTGAGGCCCAAAGAGGCAAGGGACATGCCCAAGGTTACAGAATTAGTATGCAATGGAACCTGGATTCAAACTAGCTCTCTTAATCACTAATTGCCTTATAGCAATTAGAATCATATACATGCACCTCTAAGATAAACTTTTGTGAACGGACATATTAAACAAAAATAGAGGTGAAAGGCCACGACTTTCCTAAGCTAGATATTATCCCTCTGTAATGCCACCGGACACTTGGTTATTCTTCCACATCAAGGCCCACACGCTGAAGACTAGATCTGTGACCTTGCAACCTCGCCAAGGACATTCCCAAGATAGCTGGCACTCTCTTGGTGCTTTGCATGGAGTTCTTTATGCAAGATCCAAGCCTAAAACACAGTATTTACTAATGATTACCTTGGCCACCATACGAAGCACATAACAATGCAAAAATAGAATATTTGCGTTTCATTTCAAACTGAAACAATACTCGTGGGTTTAGGAAAATTAAAACCCACTTTGCTCACAGCCCATCAATGACAGCAACTAGAAGGAAGCAGACCTGTGACACGCATGGCCCTCCAGTGGAGGAGCAAACCTCAGGACAAAACAAGAAAACTGATTCCTGACCTGAACTCAGTTGAGCTTCAGCAAACATCCATTTCCACAAACATATCTCCCCCTCAAGGAGACAGGATGTGTACCGTGAGCAGGGGACATCGGTGGTTGAGGCTGGCCTGGGCCTCTTGCTACCCCGAGATCCATCTTTCGGTCACTTCTCTGCACATCCTGTACACACGCCCATTTCCCCAGAGTCTATGTATTGGAGCAGCCCTCTGAGCACAGGAAAGCGGGTGCTATTAAGAGCAGGCAGTAAAGAGGCTGCACACTTTTCAGAGCTGGAAAGCCATGGGAAAAAAGCCATCCCCCACTGATCAAATATCGATTACATGCCAGGCACAGGGCTGATGTTGGGACTACAGCTGAGTGAGCCCTGGCCTCACAAAACCCACAAGCTAGTGGGACCGATGGGCAAGTGAACAGACACTGACGGCCCAGTGTGATCAGAGCTGACACGAGACAAGCTCTGATTCTGCCATGACTCTCCTCTGCTGGGTCTGATGACCTCCTGTCCTTCCAATACTCTGGAAGGACAGGAGGTCATCAGACCCAGCAGAGGAGAGTCATGGCAGAATCAAAGAAGGCTTCTCAGAGGAACTTCTAAGCTGAGACTTGAAGGATTAGAAGTTAGTTTGGCAAAGTAGAGGAGACAGTCAGGAGAATAGGGTCTCTGAAAGAAGGACCAATATGTCTAAAAAACCTAAAAGCTGCTGCTGCAGGTGGCGTGCAGCATGCACTCCATCCTGAGCCCTGACGGTGAGGAGCAGAGCTGGCACAGGGCCTCTGCAGGGGAAGCTGCCGAGATTCTGCCTTCTCCGAGCACACCCTCCTTGTCGTGTTCTGGGGGGCCAGAGGTGTCACGAGCCAGCCTGCCTGTCTCTGCATCTCATAAGGGGTCACCACCACGAGAATAGCAAACCTGGTTATTTTGAGGTCGGGAGTGAGAAAGAGGTGACATCAGCCTTATCAAATGTAACCACGGCAAATTCAAAAAGACAAAGTAGTAGAGAGGTGACCAGGGGCTGGGGGAGGGAGGCGTGGAGAGTCACACTGCCAATGAGTACAGCATTTCAGTTTGGGAGAAGGAAAATGCTGGAAATGGACACTGGTGATGGTTGTACACCACCACAAGTGTACTGAATATTACTGCTTTCTATATGTACCAGTGATTAAGATGGGAACTTTTATGTTATATAATTTTACCAGTTTTTTAAACTCGACCAAAGCAAGGGATCGCCTAAACTGCCAGTCTTTCCTAGCCTTGGAGAATAATCAAGTCTAGACATTAATCAGATACATGAAGTGTTAAGTTCAGTATCTAGCATATAGTAGCTGCCTAATACATGATGGTTGCCACTCTATTATTGAATCCACGTGGCTTTTCTTGTGATCACCCACGTTATGAATGAATGTGGCTCCTAAGTCCTGCTAGAGAGTTTCTATTACAATTAAGTATTGAATAACTTAACGGTCACTGTCGAATTCCCATTATAACTCCACATCCTGGGTTTTCAAATTCCAGTTCATCTTCTCCTTCCATTGTTTACGCCCATCTCCCACAATGAGCTGTTTACCGTTTTAATTATTTTAGTTCTAACCACTGTGATCACTGTACTTAAAATTCAATCAGCTTTCTAATTTTAAGCATCTTTTTTGTGTATAGTGCCAACATTTGACAAGCGTCCTAAGTTTAACATCTGTTCCCAGCAGTAAATGGTTTTAAATGTGAGAACTGAAAACACATAGAAAGCAATTATGAGCAGCTCTTGCATTGTGATTCATTGCTGAGCGTCAGCACTGCCTCCATGACAGCACTGGTTCTGAGAGATGAGGCCTGCAGCCAGCAGCCTTCACGCAGCAGCATGGAGGCTGAGCAAAGGGCCTGGACACCCTGCTGCCACCAGAATGCCTTTTGACTAACAAAAAAACAACTTACTGAGCACGAGCAAACCTGCTGGACTGTTTTATAAGCACTCTCTCATGGAATCCTCAAGGAAGCCGAGTTTCCCCAGAACTAGGAATAGAAATGGCGTCTCTGGGAAAACCTCCCATGAACTCAGACAGCCCTCTCTGGGAGTCTCATTGATGTCCACAGCCAAAAAGTCATGGAAGGTGGCTCCTCACCCTGCCTTAGCTGCCAGTGTCCTCTGAGATGGTGGTGTCTGTGCCAAGGCTTTGCATCCAGAAGATGATGAGACAGGGAGAATCCAGCTGAAAACTGTCCAGAAAGGCTCGTGGACTCAGATATAAGCTTATGGAAGAAGAGATACATTAGAGCCAAAGGTGATTTTCATTCAGAGTTGGGAGGTGACACCTCAGCTGAGACTACAGTGGAATCATTAAGTGTATAGATAGAAAGAAGCAGCAGCAATTTCTTTGGCCTTAATCAAATGCTAATTATATTTAAATTGGTAAACTGTGAAGGGAAATAAGGATAAAATGCTAGAAATATACTATATCATATATACTACACTATACTGTACTATATAAGAATGCTGACATTTTCAATTAGAGATTTTAATACTTGTGGTTTTCTAGGACAGAGCCCTCTCTGCACCACAGCCTTTCTCAGGCTCTTCTAGAATGACAGCTCCATAACTTGATAACTCTCCTATATCATCTGCCTCTACTCAAAAGCCTTCCTTCCTCCTCTGAAACCTGGCTTTCCATGGAATATGCCCCTTATCCAGGCCCTTGGGGTTGAGAGTCCCCTTCCTCTCAATTGTCACATCAATACTTCCTATCTCCAGGAACCCCTGCAACGTGTCTCCCAACAATTGGTAACCACCCATCTAAGACTTGGGCATCTGGCGCCCCCAGTCTTTCCCCCCTCCTAGGTGAGTAGTGTCCATGTGGATGACCCATCCTGTACCCTGACCGCCACTTCCTAGACCTCTTCACTCCAGTGTCCTCCTTCAGTCCATCCTGGACCTTGTCATCGATCGATAGCACTCCTCCGTCAACATCATTAATTCAAGCATCACACTCTGCCCACACCCTCCGCTTTCCAGCTTGCTTGTTAGACTATTGCCTCTCTGAACATTCTTCGATGGGTCCAGGACTCCAGTCCTTCTTCCTTCTTCTGCTCAATCCATCAGTGCAATGCAGTACATAAATAGAGAGACCAATTAAACAGATTTGTCTTTTTCCTCATGTAAATTTGAATACTTTTTATTAATTTATTACTGATATAATGCTGGCTTTGACTTGGGGAGTATGTGTACATGATTTTTTTAAATTACCTTAAGAAATGATATCAATCTATAGAGGGGTGGTCAGGGAAGGCCTTTACTACATTTGAGCACAAATCTGAAAGGAAGGAGGAGAGGGAGCCACATGGCTTTCTGGGAAGAACATTTTAAGGAGTATAAACAGTAAATCCAAAAGCTCTCTGGCATCAGTACACTTGGCAAGTTCAAAGAGCAGCAAGGAAGCCAGCTCAGCAAGAGAAGATCAAACAAGTGGGAGGAGTGATGAGGGATGAAATCGAAGAAATGGAGCAAGATGGTGGGCGGAGCAGGACCATGGAGAGCCTTCCAGGCCATGAGAGGGCTGTGACTTTTACGCTAATTGGGAGGATTTTGAACAGAGAAGTAACATGACCCATCTTGCATTGTGAAAGACGCGCTCTGACTGCTGGGTTTGGAGTAGGCTACAGGGCAAGGCAAGGGCAGAGGCTGGGATTCCAGTTAAGAGGCTATGACAATACTTCGAATAAAAGATACAGAGGTAGAAGTGGTGAAAAGTGGTCAGTTCATTTTGAAGATTGTATTTTGAAAGTAGAACCAATTAGACAGATAAAGATAGACGGATAAATAACCAATGGATAGGTAGTAGCTGGATTGCTGATAGAGGATAGATCACTAAAATGAAGTAGGTGCATATACACATCTGAAAGTACATCTACAATTTATTATTGAATGAGAAGCATATCACAGAACAGCACATATGTTCCTACTTACACTGAAAAAATGACATATTTACACATACAAAGGGAGATATTTGGAATGATACACATTCAACCACTAACGGTGATTTCCTCTGAGGAACAGGATTAGGACGGACATAGAGGCGGCAACCATCTTTTATATTATATGTGTTTTTGGTTTAAACAATGAGCACATATACTCATTAATCATGCTATTCAGTAGTGAGCATCCCTCCTCCAGAGGTGGTGAACCCTGGGCTAGATAACCTCTTCATGGATAAGCCATCAAAGGGACTTGAGCATTGGATGGCATATTGGACCTAAAGATTCTCTCCAGCCTTCAGCTTCCTTCCTAAGATAAACAACCTTTCAGCACCCCCTCGCCTCTCTGAGCTTCAGTCTCCTCACTGATAAGACAGGGGTAATGACACCTCCTCCCATGGAACGTTGAGATCACGTGCACACAGTGTCCAGCACAGCGCCTGGCACACATAGACACTCAGTAGACATCTACTCCCCTCCCCAACTCCAACAAGGATTTCAGGGAGGCCCGAGCGGTGGGGCTGCTCCCAAAGGCTCAAAATGCCTTAATGTTCCAGGTCACAGGAAGGTTGCTAGGCCAAAAGGGATCCAGCACCTTGCCTGCAAAAGAATGAGGGTCTCCCTCAGACGAAAGGGCGGAGCTGCTCCCCAAGAGCCACTCTGGAGAAAGGCAAAGAGTAACTAGAAATACCGACTCTACTAGCAACCATATAGGACTGGACTCCCCAGAATTCCAAGCCAAGGTCAGAAGTTCCTGGCAATTTATGATTTTCCTCTTTTGGCTTAAAAGAAGACCATGGGGAAAGAGAAAGAAAAGCTGAATGCTATTTATCTAAAATCACTAATACTTTCTGAGAAGCTATAAAATA
>NW_006443124.1:10753841-10879167 GCF_000325575.1 Pteropus alecto
AGCTTTGATCCATTTTGGCCGGAAATGATCCGTTCCCTTCCTAATGCAGATATATGTTTTTTGTGCCTCAAATCTGCCCAGTCAGATGCATAGCACATTCTTAATTATTTTGAAAAGATTAAAAATGGAGCCATAAATCTGTGCTTTGACAAGACATGGTGATTTGACCCCCAGACATATCGTAATGGGTTATTAACAGTGCTTCCCAAATCTATTGAAATTTTTTTCCAAAGCTATTCACTAATTAATAGCCGTTCACACAATGATCATTTTTGAGTAATTATGGAACTGTGCCACATTATTTTGTGATGAGAACATAATCATGTCCATTAAAATTATTTGTACAGTTTTTAACCTTCTGCCAGAAATAAATGAGGTTAGTCTAAGGGTATCACAAACTTTGTGACAATACCTAGAGGTTATCTCCTCCATGACACTTACTTCCTAAAACTTATTTTGTAATCCAGAAACTTTGGATTCAGCTTTCAGCTTTCCCTGAGCCCCTGCAAGCAAATGGCACTGAAGAAGTACCAGGGGAGGAGGGTCTGAGTGATCTTACTGGCTTCACACCTCCCCCTCAGCTTCCTTTCAGCCTCTGGTCATCTCCTGCATGGCCCCCACACCCGTCTAACCCCTCCAGTCCACCCTCTGGCCAAACTCCTAACATTCAGTTTATATAAGCCACCAACCTGCCTGAACTCGGATTTCATGGGCCCTGGCCCCACTTCCTTTGACTGGCTAGAAAGCAAGTGCCTATCTCACTCATCCCTGTCTAGTAGAGCCCGTGAGACTGAACTTGCCTTGTCCGAAAGGCCATTAACAAGTGGAGTAAGGTGTAGAGAGCTTGCTTAGTTCACACTTGCGTCTGAGGAGCAAGATTGGGTGGGAGAAGAAGGGTGTTGCTTTTATATATTTAAAGACATAGCTTTTTGCTGGGAGCATCTTTGGGGTCAAGGGGATACAAACCTTACTGCTCTCCCAATGAGTAGTCCCTCCAGGTTCTGGGAGCCTCCTGCCTCAGATCTGGATAAATCAAGAGGCCCCCAAATCCATGAGATAAACAATACATTTTTTAGTATAACTTTTTCTAAAATTCTAGTTTAACTAAGTCCCTTGCATTTTTATCTGGCAACTCTAGATGGAGATGATATGGAAGTGGGTGTCCACCTGTAGTGCACCTTCCTGACCAGCCCAGGTTGTCTCCCTCAATCCTAAGGCATAGTCTGCTGCACAGTTACCCCTGCTCTCAGCAACCACCGGTCAGGTCTTCTGGGTTCAAACTCGGAGCTCTATAGGGCCAAAAATGAAACCTTACTTAGAAGTCTTTCTCATCAAAATAATTGTCATCTTGCCCGATCTCCTGCCACTCTGTCTAGCTCCTCCATCCAGGTGACTCATCTCCTGTCGACTGTTCCCCTTCTCCATCTTCCAGGAGACAGCCTTCTCTCCCCACTCTCACACTCCTGCCAGCATTTCTAGCTGTGACCAGAGAGAGTTTACCGCCTGAGGTCACAGGTATGGGAGCTCAAAAGGGAATGGCCCGTGACACCAGCTACCACACTCTCCAAGAAAGAACTTCCTTTGTACTGTATGGGGAGCTGGTGGTGGATCAGGGAGACAGGAAGAAGCAATCAGGCTTGTGACCTGTCTCCTCCTCCCCCCTGTCCCCCACGAGGTCTCTCCTCCTTCCAGAAGCTTCCTTTCTACCAGTTCCCCAGGTCCATTCTTTCATTAGCCAACAAATATGTATTGCACCCCTACTATGTTTCTCTCTGATGTCTGTCAAGAACTCTTCTAGATGCTTGACAGACATCAGAGAGAAACAGAACAGAGACTCCTGCCTTGTAGCACTTATTCAGAGAGCAATTCAGAAACACTAAACTCAGCTGCAAAACGTTCAGACACAGATCAAAATAGAAGCCAAACTTTCACCACCTATGTGAAAAATAGGTAACACAGACCTCACTGAAAACATTTGATTTTAAAAAAAAAGAGAGAGAGGAATCAAATAATTCAAACATGGTAAAACAGGAACATTTATAAATACATTCACAGTTGTTCTTTGAAGAAAACCAGACTTAAAATGGCCAAATCTCTGGCAAATAACAAAAATATTTAATTTTTAATGATAAAAAATAAAGCCAATATATGGAAGAATTGAAAGTTGTAAAGCATTTAGCTATTATTTTTTGCTAATGAATTTGAAAATCTCAAAGATGTGGATGATTTTCTGGAGAAAATTTAAAGTATCAAAATCAACTCTATAAAAATTTTGTAAGACCAATAATCAAGAAAAAAAATGAAGTTATCAAATATGTACTTCCACAAAAGGCTTCAGGTCCACGTGTTAAATTTAACTTTCAAGAGACTGCTGATTCTCACCATATGAACTGGTCTACTACATGAAAAAAGGTTGACCAGCAATCTATTTTAGGAAACTGACACCACAATCTGACAGAAGTAGTAAAAAAATGACAACTGTGTATTCTCCTCACTTATGAAAATAGGTGTAATAATCCTAACTAAAACACCAGAAAATAAAAGTCAACAGAGTATGAAAAGAATAATCCATAACAACAGAGGAGGGGCTAGCTGGGGACTGCCAAGACAATTTAGAGTTAGGGACTTGGTCATACCATCTCTCAGGTCAGGGCATCCATTTTTTGATGATAGCCTTATACTTAGGCTCTTGTTACAGTCAACCTCTTCTTCTCATGAAACTCTAAAACCTGGGAAGAGACTGATATTTGCTGACCATAAGAAAGTATATGTTATACAAAGAATTTATCTTCCAAGAGGACGCTGGTTATATCAAATGATTGTGTGTTTAACTCTATGATGCCGTCGTCAGTGGGAAGAAAATATAAATATACTCTTTCTTTCACACTGTTGAAATAATAAACTTCAAGTGATGTGTAAGGCTAATATTAAGTAATTCCTTCCTCTTCCTTTCCTGCAAGCTGTCATTAAGTTGGCGCATCTTAGAACCGATATCTTAAATTTGAAGAAATAAGACATCTCAAATGAATAACTCATATCATACATGTCAGACTAATACTCAAGTTTTTACATTAAAATCAAGAAAAAGACAGGGATGCTCATTATCATCATTATTACTAAGACTGTTTGGAAAGGCCTGATCGATACAATAAAAAACAGCATTTAAAAATATGACTATTAAAAATGAGACTATAGTATCATTTTCATTTTCACTCATAAGATTGTATTTCTACAAAATTCAAGACAATTTAATCTAAAAAAAGAAAAACATTGGAATTAATAAGAAAAAGAGTTCAGTACTACCACGGTTGTTAGTAAATAAGTAAATATGCAAAACTCCCTAGTTGGCAAGGGTGTAGTGAAACAGACATACTCTTATGCTGTGCATAAGAATTAAAGTTGGTACAACCTTTTTGGAAACAATTTGGCAACATGTATCAAAAATCTTAAAATATTCATACAAAAATAAATAAAGTTAATACCTCTTCTGGCAAATACCACTGCTTTCTCAAAAGCTACTACTGCTTCTTTCCTATTTACAGAACCTAAATTTGAAGGGCAATGCCCTTGGCCCAGATCTGAGACAACCAATTGTCCTATTGCCTTTTGCTAGTGATGGATCTAGGAGTAGGTATTTGACTTAGACTATGTAAAAGAAAGTCTGCTGGAGACTTTAATCCCTAGGAAGACATAGATCTTAAAGGGAAATACCTTTTCCTTCCTCCTTGGAATTCTATCAAACAATTATGTGATGCTTGGAGCTATGGCAGCTATTTTGGGCTGTGAAAGAACATATTGTCAATACACTGAAAAACAGCGCCTGGGCTCTTAATGAAAACATCAAGCAACTACTCCAGCCTGTATAATCTTTCTTCTAAATTTGAATCTGAACACATCTTTTTGATAACCCCACGATATTTTGTTAATTTCACAAGAATCTCACCTTCCTATACTAGAACTCCAAAAGTTCAACTTATCAGACTTCTTTATTGCTAGACTGAGGACCTGTGTCCAGGGTTCTGCCAATGTGACCCACCCAGACCGGATCTGTATTCAGAAGGTAGAGGTGAAATGTCAGCCATGTGCAAGGAGCTCAGTTTTCCGGGAGGATGTTGTTGGAGGCAACTGGTCCTTCTAGAGAATCTGAGATAGAACTTCTGTTGTCCAGAACCTGGGGTTATTAGAGCAAATCAGTAGGAAGTGGCTGCAGTATTATTTCACTAGAAAGTTTCACGATGGGATGAAACACCGGTCCTAGCTGCATTTTTCCTGGCTGTCATATCCAAGCCTAGTTCTCTGCATTATCGCTTCAACCCTCAGAGCTGTCTAATATCTTCTATAAAGATTCCTTTCTGTTTAAATATCTATAGTAGATTCTCTCATTTGCAAACAAAAACTCATTCCCAGAATTCCACCTCCAGCAACCTATTCCAAAGAAAATGATCCAAACCTAGAAAGGGCCTTATATAGAAAGATGACTATTTTTATATTATCTGTAATTGTAGGGGGGGTGGAATTTTAAATAATTTAAATGTTCCACAATGAGAAAATTAAGTAATTTATAATAAAGCCGTTTGAAGTCTATATAACATTTGTGATAACATGGAAAATTACTAAACAATAATGCAATAGTTTGATCGTAGCCATATTCTCAGCAATGAGTCCCACTGCATTTCTCCCACTTGGATAAAGGACTCCTCTCATCTGTCTAAGTACCTCCTGTGACAAACACCTTGGGGTTGTGCACACGGCCGTGAGTCATCCCACTTTTCCTGAGAACTTGCCTTCCCAAACTGCCCTGCGGGTCCTGACAGCCATGTTGGAGCCTTGTGATCCCCTCTTCCCTGACCGCAGTTGACCAGACGAGACTACGTGACCCAAGGCGGGTCAATGAGAATCTTCTCCAGGTATGTAACTCAGAATGTTAACCTCCTTGTGTGACTGGAACTGAGAGCCAAGTAAGAGCTCAAGGGTTCAGGACGGCCATCTTCCTTCTCATGCCCAGAAAAGGAGGGAAAACTGACCTGCAGAGAAAGAGGAGGGGAGGGGGGACCAGAAGGGAGTAAGAGGGGGAGGAAGTGGGAGCAGAAGGGGAGAGGAGAGAGCTGGCAACTTCGTGGGTTCTAGTCAGCCCATTTCTGGGGCCCAGCTTCTTCCCGTCCTTGGGTTCTGAAAGAAATTCCTAAGTCCTTGTAATAATTTTTTGTCACTAACTAGTTTGGGTGGGTTTCTGTTACTCAGAACCAAGGATGATTTTTCTAGCACTTTCCTAAAGGTGAAACCTCAGGGTGCCGTGGGCAATCGAGGGCACCGCTACCCATAGCATCCCGCCTTCACCTTTGGTTCCTCAGCCTGTGTGCCAAGCTAAAACCACCCCGGGCAAGTGTGGCCAAACCAGCTTGGTGAGAACGGTGAGTTCTACCTCCCTTCGTGGGACTGGTCAGGATGGAGAGAACCTAAAACCACCTATGTAAGAATGGACTGGTCTTGACTGGAAGGAAACTAAATTTGGGGGCCTGAGATTTCCTTAAAAGGTCTTGGCCAGAGCCGAGAGGAGTCATGGGGGAAGAAAGTTAGTCTGAAGATTGGGCATTTTCAAGAGAAACCAGAGGTCTGAGCACTTGCTAGATCTCACCTTCAAGGACATAAATGAGTGGAGAACATTTAGGCAGTTTACTGTGTAACTCCTGGCTGGCGGTCCCATTAAGAAAACCTTCAACAAAGCTGTTCCTCACCCTCATTGCGGCTTTTGGAGCCTTGTGCCTTTCTTTTAGACGCTCAATTGTACTGAGATTGTCTTAATGAAAGGAGGGCTAGGTTTTTTTAATTCTGATTTCACAGTGGGGCGGGAAATGATCTGTTTACTTCTTACAGTAAGGAGGGTGGGATTTGGTGGTTGTAACTCTAAAAATAAGAGGAAAAGGAGCCACAGAAAGGTTTGTGCATTTTCTGAGGAAAGTTTGCTGTTGACTGCACATTCCAACAACTCCCCAGGGTGCAGAGTGAACTGTGGTGTGCAGAAAGGCCCTGGCAGCCTTCAGCACCATTTATAAAGGAATCTCTCCAGGAATCCTGCTTGAAATGTAATTCAATTAATGGTGATGAGCTGACTGCTGATCACAATGACCGAAGACTTTGCTGATGCAGAAAATCTGGAACCTGGAAAGGGTTAGACCCACATGTCCCCCCAATCCCCAAAGCCCTGGGCAGTGTCTCAGCCTAACCGATGAAAGAGTCTGTTCTCCCCTACACACCCTCAGGGCCACGTCGCTATAGAGACAAAAAGCTTCCCTTCCCAGCATCCGTTCTTGTCACCCCCAGAGATTCAGAGATGGAAGGCAGTCCTTTCTTCTCCCTGAGAATCATTTCCCCAAAGGAGACAGGCTTTTCATGTGGCCTCCTACTGCTGAGAAAGGAAAATGGGCTACCAGAGAAAGCACTTTCTGGAAGGTCCAAGTCTGCATATGTGGGGGCAGCTATCGCACTCCCACATGCATCAGGAATAGCATCCTAAAAAGAAATGCCTCTCTGTCTCGTCTCCCCCGCCCCATTAACTCAGACACCTGCTCCTCCTTCTTCTCAGTCATACTATCGACTCTTCGATTACTTGGAAAATCCTGTGAGGTTTGTACAGAAAGATGATTGACCTGTCATAAGGAAGGCCCATGGTCCAACACGCATGTCATCATCTGCATCCCCATTCACACGTCCCAGCCTGCCCCCCAAAAGTGACAGAGGTGGCCCGCCAGGGAGCTGACAGTTCTAATTAAGGAGAGAAAATTGATTAGCATAGCCAGAGCAGTGAGAACTCTCTGGAGAACCCAGTGAAAGCCTGGAGAAGCTCCAGACATGTCTGGGCAAAACATAAAGAGTTAGGGAAGAGAAACGCACCATTATTCTGACCCTAAGAGGTGGTGTCTTCAGGACTTGACCAATTCTTGTGTTGGAACTAGACCCCTTCATTCAACCTTTCTTCATCCTCATCAACTCACCATCTAATTATCCATCCGCCTAATCATCCATTTTCCTTTTACCCCCTCCATCTATTTATGCATCCATCTAAACACTCAACCACCCATCTATCCTTTCATCTACCCATCTAGATTCACCAACCTCTGTTTTCACCCACCTTTCATTCATCTACCTTTCTACCCAGCCCTACATTTGTCCATCTCTCTGAGCTTCATCCAGCCATCCATTTAACCAGCTGCTGTGTTTTCAATCTCTAGGTTCATTTATGTCCTCAAAAAACCATCCTGCCACGAATCCGCTTGCCCATCCGTCTCTCCATCCAACTAGCTTACTACTAGCTTACTACTAGCTTACTACTAGCTTACTACATGATCTGGGGCCCCTTTGCAGCAGGCTTCCTGTGGATCTGTGGCACCTTCCCCTCCCTACCACATAAAGGGACATCGGCTTGGTTCTGGGTGGAAGATATTAAAAGTCCCAGGTAATTGAGTTTGTTCAAGAGCATATTGGGAGATTATTTATCTGTGCTCTCTAGAAAATGAAGGCTATAGTACATCTTGCTGATTATATGACCCCACTGAGAGGGAGAAATAATCCTAGAGGTGGCAAGTTAAATCACTACCTTGTAATTTACCAAAACAAAACTAATACCCAAAGAAATGTTTGCTCTGCCGTTTTATAGCAATTTCACCATTAAAGTGTCTTTGATTGCAATTCATAACAATGAATAAAGAAAAGGAAAAAGGGTCTCTTCGTTCTAGTTAAGAAATGTGTTCTTCTGAACGCTAACAATTTTCACCAAAGGGAAAAAACATGGGCATCATTTCCAGAGTAACCACAGCCACCTGAAATGATGAGTGGGCATGGCCAGGGTCACCCTGCGAGAGCAAGCTGCTTCATCCTCCCTCCTCCCCAGTGAAGGCCACCAGCTCCTCTTGCTAGGGCAGAGCCCAGATGGCTCTCCCGGGACAGCCCAGATGAGTCAGCACAGCAGTCCTCCTTGTGAAGACAACCACAGCCCCCTGGACTCTGGGGGTCCACATCTTAGGCCTTCGAAGTCCAGGACTCTTATGCTAATGGGCTCCCGGCTGGGGAGGGGAGCTAGCTCCCATGTAGAGATGGTGGGAGTGTCTAGACATCAAGCCACACAGAGGCCAGCCACCGTCATTGAGAGAGGACTACTGGCCTCCTTCAGCCACAGCCATCGCATTGAAGTAACCTACCTCCCAGTACCCAGAAAACCTCCGAAGGCCAGCATGTGCACATCTGAGTCCAGAACACCATGATGAGCAGCCCTGCCCAGCCTGGGACAGACAGACAGGAAGGAAGCTGGGCCTGGGGCACCTTGCTCAGCTAATTGATCCCTCTTGACTCAGACACTCCCCTTAGGCCATCTTCCTGTTACCACACGACCCTCAGATCTCCACCTCCAGCCAGCTCTCGACTCCCAGGGCCAGATGAAAATATCCAGCTGGCACCCCGACATTTCGTTTCAGCCATTTTAACATCACTGCGAAGTAATAGACATTTAAAACTCAACCACTTGTCTACTGCCATGTGCCACCCTGAATGCGCCTGATCTCCTCTGATCTCGGAAGCTAAGTAGGGTTGGGCCTGGTGAGTACTTGGATGGGAGGTAAAACTCAACCATTCAAATCCCGGCTAGTGATTTTCTCCACCAAATCGGATGTTCCCTATTTAAGGGAGTGGCACCTTCATCCCTCAAGTCACCCCGCTGGGCGAGCCAGACATGTCCCTTTCATGCCACTGTGCCTAATTCCTCACCAAGTCCTGGGGATTCCATTATTAGCTGTCTCAAAGAAGTATACTTCTCTGCATCTCCACCTCCACCAACCTGGTCCAAGCCACCGCTGTCCCTCACCAGACATTTGTAGTCATCTCCTCACTGGTTTCCTTATTTCTGTTCTGGCTCCTGGGAGATATGCTCTCATCAGGAGCCAGGGTAAGTCACTCTCGCTTAAAACCTTCAATACTATCCCACTGCTTGTAGCACAAAGACCACACTTCCTCCCCTGGTCTTCACGGCTCTGCGTGGTCTGGCCCCAGCCTGCCTCTCCCGTTCCATCTCTCACCACTGGCCTTTGCTCCCTGGACTCCGGTCGCCTTCATTTGGTCCCTCCGGCTCCCTTCGACCCCGCCTACCACGGCGTCTTTACAGTCTGTGCCCATCCCCCTTTCTTGATTAATTACTTCAGGGTTCTCTTCCAGGTCTCAGCTTAAACATGCCTTCCCGCTGCAGGAAGTCTTCCCCGCCACGTACCTTTCCTTACAGCACGCAACACACTTCACAAGAAGGCTTTCATACATGTGGTTTTTAAATGTCTGGCCCCACTAGAATCTAGTCTCCATGAGGGCAGGATCCACAGAGACTACCTTGCTCATCCTCATTCCTCCAGGGAAGAATTATTGTGAAAATGAATAAGGACAAGTTCAGAGTTCCAGTGCCACGGGCCAAGTACCTTTTCCCAAAGGAAGTATATACTCCCCACGTGACTCAGCCCAAATGTCAGCCCCAATAGCCTTTGACACCGCGCCCTTGAGAGGGAGCATGGGGTGGCTTGAGGCCATGTGTCCACATGCTCAGAGCCACACACCGCAGTGTTCTCCCACACACGCCCTTGAGGCCCTCTTGAGAAACACCAGTGACACCACAGGACAAGAAGCAATAGGTTTCTCTCAGAAATTTGGGGTCCACTAAACCAGAACCACCTATCCACCTTGTATGCCCTTACCCCACACACAGCCCTCATCCTGCAGGCCCCTCGGCATCCTTCAGAGATCATCATCCCTAAATAATCCCCAGGAAGAATTATGTACACGGGAGATGTTTCAGGCTGAGCTTGGCCGGGCTCATTGACAGCATGGTAGGATGGGCCTCTGGATGTCCATGTGCTGAGATGCTGAGGCATTTCCCAGGAGAGGACTTGGACCAAGAGAAAAAGAGCCAAGCATGACAACTTGACTCAGAGATCAAGCCTGGGGATGTAGCCAGTCCTGTCCCTGATGACTCAACCTGGGTACAAGGGAAAAGAGGGCTACGGACCAAAACCCAAGAGCCCTTGTTCTGCAGACACTGAGCATTGCAGCATGTCTGGCTCCCCCAACTGGACAAAACATGAAAAAGGGAGAGCCGCCTTCTCTTCTGCATGAGCTCGGGGCCACAGGCGTGAGCCTGAAATGCCCAGGAAAGTGGCTCCGGGGAGAGATGACAGTGCCCTCGGAACCAGGAGGTCCTAGCCAGAGCCAGCAGGGCCCATGGGGCCCACTAGGGCCCAGCAGATGGATCTGGAGCAAAAGAAGAGTAACACAACCCCAGATGCCACCACGGTCCCCGACTCAACCTGTTCATGGACATGAAGGGGAATCACAAAATCCATGGGGAGTCCACGCTGGGAACTGGTTCCTCACGAGCCAAGACTCAAAGAAACACGTGCAAACATGTACCAGCCAGGATAGAGTTTAAATCCTCCCGTTAGTTTACAAAATTTGTAAAATCAAAATGTTCCCCAGAGACTCAGAGCTTCCAAATCCAAGCCCAAGGCAACAGGTTTATGGATCATTATTAAACTGCTGAGAAAATACAAACTGGGAGACTGTTAAACGTAAATCAGACAAATGAGGCTGTGGCTCCATTAGTAATGAGACTTGGACATGGGCCAGCAGCACCTCAGTCTCATGAACACTAGGTTCAGAGTGGGTGGGGGACAGGAAGGGGTGATGCCTGATCTTCACTCCCCCTCAACCCCAACCAGACCCACCACGAATCTTGTGCCATTGGACTTTAGGCAAAAGAAGGCAGAAACAGAGCCTGGGTCATAGCAGGTGCTGAGTAAATAAATGTTGTAGGATGAAAGATGTGACACAATTGGCACGTCATACAGTTTGCACGCTGTGACAACAGCACCCCAGCCAGGCCATCAGGGAGAGAGGATTAAGCGCCCATGAGAGCAGCTCCTGGACCAGGCCAGTCTGCTGGGGAAGTGGAGTAAAGGATGGGAGGTGAAATTTGCCTGTTCTGTAGTTTGGGCTGAGCCCCAAAGCTCAGGACACCAGGAAAGAAAGGGCTGCACAGTCCAAAGAGAATGGCTTTGCCGACTCACAAGACATGGCCTAGCAGGCCCTTCACCCACCCACCCTGTCAGCCCTCCTGCCCGGAGTGGGGCGGCTAGGGATGTCCAAAAGAGGGGATCCTCAAGTAAGGCAGAAAACCGTGGAACGCCCCCTTGCCCCAAGTCTGTGTAGGAGTTTTGGGGGATTGGACACACCCTGAGGGCATTTCCCAGAGGGAAAACTGGACATGGGCCCACTCCCCAAAGCCCCCCTTATCTTGCCCCAGTGCCCCCTCCCACTCAACTTCTGGGACCCGAGCACCAGGCTGGGCTGGAGAGGACACCAGGGAAAGGCCAGAACCTTTCTCTACTCAATCCCACGCAGGAACCCTAGTACCAGAGGGGTGACGGCAAGGCAGAGTGACCTGAAGGCCCCCAATGCCCCGCCCCGCGGCATCGCTGTATTAGGGTCTCTGGTTAGGACAGACAACCTTTGAGACAAACATAGGGAAAGGAAGGACAAGCCTGCCTCCTGCCCCGTTTCCCCTCCACCATTGGTGACCCAGACACCACCACTGAGCACAGCTGATGCTAAGCTTGAGCCGCGAAGGAGGACTATCTTCTATTTTATTCCTTAAATTACTTTCCCGAGGGAAGGTGTAAAACTGAACCAGAATAGCTGAGTTAGAATAATTTGGGATGTTTTCACTCAGGAATGTCAGCTTGGAATGAACAACGTTTAGGCCTTGAAACAGGTCTCTGTCACCTGAAGCCCGGCTCCGCCACCCACTGTGACAGCCTCGGTACTCTCAGATGATCAAGGAGCA
Organism: Pteropus alecto; assembly: GCF_000325575.1. NCBI lineage: Eukaryota > Metazoa > Chordata > Mammalia > Chiroptera > Pteropodidae > Pteropus > Pteropus alecto. The sequence continues at coordinate 10,765,711 of NW_006443124.1, forward strand.
TTTACTGACCACCCATGACACCCTGTGTCACAGGCACTGGAACACAGTGAACAGGTGAGACCTGGCTCCTGTCTTGGCGCTTGTAGTCCTGGTGGCTACGATACCAGTAAACAAGGTAAGTACAGACTGTGATAATAATCACGACAGCTTATATTTCCTAAGCACTGACTCTACGGCAGGCACTAGTCTCAGTATTTTACATGTATTCACTCCTCTAACCCTATGAGGAAAGTTCTATTATCATCTCCATTTTCACAGGAAGCACAGAGGAGTTAAATAACTCAACGGAGGTCACACAGCCAGTAAATGGAGGATTGAGAACAACAAACACTGTTGTACCTGCCCGCTGCTTCGAAGCAGTCTCTCTCAACCACCTCACTCTGCACCCAAAGAGCAGCAGACAGTGCATCACAAAGCCCCAGATGTTAAACCAAGCTTGGGTGTGATCAAGGAGTCCCAGGCAGGAGGGAGGCAGTGGGAGGGGAAGAGGAGGGAGTAGAGACCAGACGCAGATCTCCTTGGCAAAGAGGAAGAGTTCAATGCAAATTATGCAAAAAACCTCTGGTGAGCACACAAGGGGGTGGGACATGCTCTCGTTAGTTCTGGTGGGAGGTGGAAGCAGGACCTTGGACAACAAGTCTTCATTTCCTCATCTGCCAGTGGGACCCTGGCACCTTGGACCCTGGCCTTTGGGGAGATCAAATAAGATAAAGCCTTATTGTTGATGGAAAACAGAGGTCTCGTGTGCTCCCCTGTGGTGTCAAACATCCAGGGGGTGGCATGGAGCCCACCCCACAGTGAGGGATGAGACATGCAGGCTCCTTTGTGAGTGAGGCCAGAGCCCCAGCTCTTGGGGAGGGCACCTCTAAATCCAGCTGGCAGACAATTTGGCACAAGTTCCCTGCCAAGCTGGCCTCTCCTGCCACTAAGTTCCCATTTGGTGTAAAATTGTCATCTTTTCCCTCCCAGACCGCTAAGTCTCCAAAAGCTAATTGCACCCCAGTTCTGTGCCACGAGAGGCAAGGTTTTCTTTGGCAGTTTAAAGGTACAGTGAGAAAATATGGATATATGCTGATCACAGGGACTGAGGGCTGACTTTGTTGGCCTCCACTGGTCCCCGCTGCCTGTGCCCCACACTGCCCCAACTCCTCCTCACCTCTCCACACACCAGAGCTCCGAGAAGTGAGGATGAGGGGCGGGGTACAGAAGACACTTATTCCCGTGAATGCGAAGAATCATATCAATAACAAAACTTACATTCCATAAACCAGACACTCATTGAGTGTGTTTCGGTTAACCTTCACAACACACCTGTGAGGTAGGCAAGTACAACAGTGTTTGTTGTTCTCAATTCCCCATTTACTGGCTGTGTGACCTCCGTTGAGTTATTTAACCCCTCTGTGCTTCCTGTGAAAATGGAGATGATAATAGAACTTTCCTCATAGGGTTAGAGGAGTGAATACATGTAAAATACTGAGACTAGTGCCTGCCGTAGAGTCAGTGCTTAGGAAATATAAGCTGTCATGATTATTATCACAGTCTGTACTTACCCTGTTTACTGGTTCTGATGACCAAGCTGCAGACGAGGGCATGGAGCCCCAGAGAGGGTAAGGAACATTCCCAAGGTCACACAGGTGGTAGAGACAGGATTTGAGCTGGGTCCTGTCTGACTCTAGAGTCTATTATTTACGCCTCCCCAAGCGGATCTTCTTACAACAGAGACCCGGGGTGGGTCTATCTCACACTGAATGCCAATATGCCTGCTTCGCCTGATGAATAAGAATAGTCGCACTTACATACCGGTGCCAGGTGCAGGGCTCGGCCCTTGACACACCATCTTGTTTAAGACTCACTGGGAGATTCTGTCATTGCCCCCATTTCACAAATCAGGAAGCCGAGTTCAGAGAAGTGAATTACAGGCTGTGGGGCTGTATCACGGGGGCAGGCAACAGGCCTTTGGGCTCAGGACTGTCTGAGCTCTGTGACCAGTCCTGTGTTTGTTGCTGGGCTCCTGTTACCCTGGGCAGGCGGAAGTCAGGGCTTCCTCACCACGTCCTCCAGGGAGGACGGATTGGAGCTTTTCTACGATGAGGAAAGTTAAGCCATCTCTGGCCCAGGCTAGGAGCCACCATCCTGGAATGTGCAGTCCAGAGTAACTGCTCTGGCTTCAGCTCTTCCAGGCGGGTCAGACAGATGAGTTGTGCCAAGGCCAGTGGGCACAAAAGAGAGGCCCCAAGCCAGGAAATCCTGTCCTGCAAAGCACCTCAAACCCCAGACCACAGGCCAGCAGACCTCTATGTCTCCATTATCCCTGTTCCTGGGAATGCCCCACCATGTGAACAGAGGGAACTGTGCAACCTACCACCAGACAAAGGATAGTGAGGACCATCCCACCCCTATGGACCTCCTACACTCAGCCACAGCCCACACCAGGCCTCACTCAGCACCTCTGCTCCTGTAGGTGGATAAAAGGTCTGGCCAAAGGACTAGGAGGCCCAGACAAGCCAAGAGGGGCCATGGAATACAGGGATGCTGCCCACTTTCTTGGCCCAGATGGCAGTGTGCAGTCAGCAACTTCTCCCTCTCCTGCGTGGCAGGCCCACAGCTGCCGTAAGGAAGGAAGCCATATGGAACCACAGGTGAAGCAGCTCTTTCTCCCCACCGAGCCCAGTGCCCGTGAGTGCCCCTGTGGACAGCCATCTGCTCCCCAGTTATTTGTTCAGCCTTCACCCTTCGCTTCCCTGGTACTCACCACCCACAGTGGAGCCCCAGATGGTGCTGGGCCCTCATACCCCTCATCCTCGGTGTGAAGATACAATCACACAAGCAGACAGGACCATTATTGTTGTGTTTTACAGATGAGAAAGCCGAGGCACAGACAACTCAGACACCTTGCCCAGTCACCCAGCTCACGTGTAGTGGGGCTAGGACGGAGGCCGGGCCTGCCGAACCCCAAAGCCTTCCACCTGTCCCTCAGTTTCCAGGTGCCACTGGACAGCTCTGTGCCCCAATCTCTGGAGCACCAGACCCCCAGGTGCATCAAGCAGCGAGAACCACCCCTCACTGCCTCCTTCCCAGGGACCCGCACCTTCCGTTTTCTTGCCCCCACCTCCTGCCCTGAGGGCTCCTTGTAGAGGAATCGTAACCTTGATTGGGAACTCTAGGGTGGCCGGCCCAAGCTCAGATATTTCAAGCTGCCTGGCTGCAGTGTGGCTGTGCTGGGCTCCCCAAATGTTGTTTACTAATAAATCCCTGAGAATTTATAGTAAAGTTGATGGGGCCTAACTGATGGGGCCAGGACAAAAGGGAGCCAATTACCCAACACTCTCTGCTATGATCTTAAAACAGATGTTTGAGCAGTAAAATTACGGCTCGTGGCTGGGAACTGCCGCTCCGATCCCAACCTTCCCTTTTATCGCAGCTCGTAAATGTTAAACGCAGAGAGATCGACAGCTGAAATTCAGTTGTTACCACTTTGTTCCACGTTTCTGAAGCCAAGGCTACATTTGGAGTTGGTGTCCTGGTGATTATCCTGCAACTCCAAGAACAACATGCCGAAAAGAACCAGCGCAAAGAGCACCAGGGCCCACTTTGGACCACCTGGTCCCGGAGTACAGGCAAAAGGGATCACCAGCCTCTGCCCTCTGTGGTTCATACTTCAGGTGACTCAAATCTAGGCCAGCAGATTAGGTCCCGCTCTCCCTCCTAGAACTCGAATCAACCTGACTCTTGGCACACTTACACGGCCAAGTAGGAAGGTGGGTGTCATTTGCATGTAGAGTTATACCTGGTTCTCTGGAATTTCCCTGGGGTCCACCCACAGCAGGGACTCCAGGAAGCCAGCAGTGCACCCAGCTCTGCTCACGTGCCTCCTCACACAACTACCGCAGAGGAAGTGGGAGGTGTGGAGTTAGGGGGAACAAAGCAAAGGAAGTCTGGGAGCATGGAGCTCCCCAGAATTCTCAACAGTTTCTTGACATCTTTTCTCAAGCCCAGAGGCCCTTCCCAGCAGGCCAGCCCCCAGGCCTGCTCACAAGGAACCCCCAAAACCCTCAGCCAACGCAGCCCCATCTCTGAGCATGTGTGCCCTAGAGGTCCTTGAGATACCCACACGTGTTTTTGGTAAAGTTTAACCCAAAGCCATTTTAACCCAAATAGGGCTAAAAAGAAAGAGAAGTTTAATTACCACCAAGTCAGCCAATGAAATAAGGCGGGAAAGGCCCCAGTGCAGGGGAACTACCAGAGCCCCCACGCAAGCTCCTGAAAATGCCGACCAGCTTATCTCCCAAGGGCGCAGGGTCAGAGGGAGGCAGGGACATCGATCCACATTTTCACCAGGAAGAGAAAACTGCCATTGATTGCAAATGCAGGTCCACTGAGAACAGAGGTGGCCGAGCAGAAGAGACTCGAAGGACTGGCCCAGGAAAGACTGTCTCTGTGTCTTGTTACAAGGAAGGCAGCCCTGCGATCCCAACACCACCACGTGGACTCTTTTCTCGGTGACGCACGACAGGTGTGTTCCTCTTTCCAACCTGCCTTAGAGATGAGGTCACTCACCCTTCAGGAAATCAGTGAGGGACCTCGATCCGAGCAGCTATGCGTGGGGGCCACCTCCTCCAGAGAAACCTCACCACTGTACCATTGGATGTTGGAAACTAGGGAGCCTGGACGACCAAGGACAACAGCCACATGTCTGTGAGTGACTGCGGCAGAGACCACCGACACACCTGGTCCCGCTGTCGAGTCCAACCACCTCCCTCCTTGGGAAGACCTCTCCTCCAGCAAACACCCAGCCCTCATCCCAGCACCCTCAACTCCCCGCTGCTGCTAGGGGGACGGCGGGGGGAGGCTATGGGGGATATGGAGAGAAACCACTTCACAAACGGATTATTCTACCCGCTCCGCACAAATGCAATGCCCTAACATGTGATGCTCTTTTTCCTGAAAAGCAGATTTTCTGATTCTTCTCAGAGCACATGAGCCCCGACTTAACCGCAGAAACCTGGACGTGCTCTCTAGCCACGCAAGGCTTACCCACATCCTCGGCCAAGGCCCCCTTTGTCTCAGTAGGAAAGGTTAAAAGGTCCCAAGCCCCAGGAGCTTCCTCCGCAAGCACTCGGCCCTCCCCCAGGATGCTGCTGGTGTGGGTGGCTTACCTGAGCATCCTGCGAGAAGCACCAGACCTCAGCAGAGGCCCTGAGGAGGAGCTTGGAGCCACAGACAGCCCCCCAGACATGGGACACCTACTGAGCCATCTGACCTGTTGTCTTGCCTGTTCAAGCAAGCCACACTCTGTCAGCAGCACCCCCAGCAAAGATGCCTGGGACCGGGCATGGCAGACCTGGGACCAGCTCTCTCCTCGCACTCCACCAGGTGGACCTCCCAGGCGGGAACAGGGTGAGGGTGCCTCCTCACCAGGCCAGATTCCTCCTTGATTTACAGACCCCTTGGGGGTCCCTGTGGCCTTTTCCATAATCTGACCTTACCACCACCCCTATCTCTGACAGTGTTTATCATCAATTCTAAAAGGCCCAACCCCTTTATAAAATAAGAGCGGCAAAAAAGGGAAGGTAGCGGGAGGGGCATTTTATGTCACTGTCCACTACCGGCTCCTGGACCCTTATCTCTAGCCACTCTGCCCCACACCTTCCATCTAGAGCTGTTTGTCCGTCCCCACACAACTTCGCTCAAGCTGTCCCCTGCATCTTGAGTCCCTTCATCAAAGCCTCTCTGTCCTGTGTATGGTCCCCGCCTCCTACCTTTACTTCCCAGCTCCTGCCTCACCTCCTCGGGTTGCTCTACAGCACCTGTGCTTCTCTCCACAGGTGGCAATTGTTAATTATCTACTTATTTGTAGGTCCCACTAAACTAAGAGCTAAATGCAGGCAGCTGTGGGCCCTGAGGAGCTCTGCATCCCCAGGCCAGGGCAGAGCCCGTGGCTGCTCAGAGAATGCCTGTGGAAAGGACCCACAGGCCAACAGATGCAGTCCAGGCACCGGGTCCACATCCAGGGAAAGTTCCCCCAGTGGCCACTCCCGGCAGCCCACTCCTGGGAGGTGGGCACCATCACAGCGATGCCAGATTGTCAGGAGCCATTTATTTCATACAAATTAACGGAAGCAACTTCATTAACAGATAGTACTGCTTGATGAGTTTGTTCCAATTCAGGGCTTATTATTAAAGTGTCCTTAAAAGATGTGTAGAGTCGGATTTAATGGAACTTACGTGACATTGTCTCACCTAGGGGCACCAAGGCCTTTCCCTCAAACTGTAGGGAGCCCTCCAAGCCCCGGGGCTCTCCTCCAGTTTGAGGGGAAGGTAAACAGAGGGGTGCACACCTGAAGCTGGGCTCTGAGGACTGTGGGCCTAATTAGAGAAGGGAACTCAGCAAATGCTTCTCACCCTGGTGAAGCTCTCGGCCTGGCCAACAGAAAGACGCGCAGAGAAAGAGGCCACAGATTCACCTACCCTGAGGGCCTGGGAAGGGGGCGCACCATGGAGATGAGCCAAAGGCTGGTCTCGGGAGAACGGAAGCCACACACACTGGTGACCACAAGTCAGGGCAAGTTCACAGTAGCCCAAACACCTCTACCAACGGAGTCACCTGGCTGTGATATTCAAAGGGACGCGCAGCGCAGCCCTCAGAAGTACTTCTAAAGAAATTCCAAACCTGACTTGGCATTTCTTGAGGAGCACTGTTCCTTCCTCTCTTCCTACTGGCCACGAATGGACTCCAGTCTTTTTCTATGTCCCGCCCACCACCACCTTCACCCTCAGCTGTTTATTATGTCAATCAAGAGCTTCATTTATTTCCCCTCACCCAGATTCTCCATCCCAGGAAATTTACTAGAATTTTGGACCCCACTGCAGACCTCCTTCAGCCAAACCTCTGAGGTGGGGCCCAGCAACCTGTGTTTTAACAAGCCCCTCAGGGATTCGGAGGCACAGCTGAGCCACTGCTTTAACTCAAAGGAGAGCCCAGGAGGTGATCCTCAGTGAGAGTCCTCCCCACCCCTCTCTCTCCCTGCGGCCTCAGTTCAGTCTCTTGTACCCTTCTGGAGTTACAGAAATCTAGAAAACAAGCTGGCCAAGACAGAACTCACAGAGTGGCGAGAGACAATCCTCGCTGAAGGGGTGGGTGTGGAGGAGAAGGCCTGGGGACCTTGTATCTGTCATACCACTCAGAACCGGGATCTGTGCCACAGGGTAAGAGGAGACTGAGCTAGGTGTCCAGAGGCTTATTTTCTCCTTAGTTGTCCTGAGCTGGTCTGAAGCCTCTGCAGCAGACACCCAGTAGTCACACAGCTGCTTCCTGGGAATCTCTGTCCAGAGCTGGAGACCCCACCCTCCAAAGAGCTCAAGATCAGCCCCCTTCTGAGCTGCTAATGGGACAACACTAAGTCGAGAGGAGTGGCTCAAGTCAACAGGAGTGGTGGGGACCTCTGGCACTGGGTAGGACAAATTAATGTGTCACTCCAGGGGCAAGAAGCAACACTCAACCCAAGGCCCCCAGAAGGGAGGTCAGTGCCTCTCTGCTCCTGAGCCTGGGCCCCTGGCAGGTAGGGACAAGAAAGTAGGCTCCTCCCCAACCCTGGGAGCACTGGTGCCTGGACCAGCTGCTCTTTGCACTGCTAGTGGGGCTTTAAATGGCAAGGTACCTGCCCGGTGCTCATAATACATTTATCATTCTTATTTGTCTTGAACATCTTCCACATCCATCTTCTCGTGATGGAGAGGACCAGTGTGATCCCAGTTTTACAGATGAAGAAACCAAGGCTCCTAGAGGTTGTCTTTCCGAGTCAAAATGCAGCCCGTGATCAGCATCCTCTAGGACCCGATTAAAACTGTAGGCTCTGAAGCCCCACTCCGACCTACTGAACCAGAATCTGCCTTTCAGCAAGATCCCCAGCCGAGTGTGAGAAGCACTGGGCTGAACATCCACCCAAGATCTGGAGTCACTCTAATACTTTATAACAAGCGCTGCCACACTTTGAGTGATGAGCACCTAATGGGTTCTAGCAAAAGCGCATAACAGACCCTCTGCTCTCTAGCTCGAGACCTCTTTTAAAACACACAGATTTTGCTTTGAGCTACCCTGAAGGCGAGATGGCCATCTGTATGCTCCAAACTCTGGGACTGGCCTCGAAGTGCAGTCTTTACTAAGTCTGACCAGGGCAAAGAAGAGCGATGCCGCCCTCAGCTGGCAGCTCTCACACTGCAGCTCCCGCAAGGCCAAATCAGAGGAGGGTGTTCAGACTCAGGAAGCCAGGGATCCCCCAAATAATGCTCTATTCAGAGCAGATTTTGGGGGAGGTCAAAAGCCCCATATCCTAGACACACAACTCTCCAGAAGGTTAACATTCTTTAAGACAGCCGGAGTCAGGATTGCTGGCTCTGCCATCCACTTAATCTGTGAGCTTCGCCTACTTTGGCCTTCGCCTCATCCAGAAAGTGGAGAATCGGATGTGATCTCAAGTATAGTCTTAAGATTCTGGAGTTTTTTCTACATTGAAAATGCTGCACTTGTGTTTCAAGTATTCGCTCAGCACCTGTATTCCGTGCTTCACGGGGGCTGCAAGGGACAGTTGTGAACTAGGCAGAGTCCCTCCTTCAGTTGTAGGACATGGAATGGACAAGGATGGGACCAGTCACACGACAGGCCCCTCGCCCAGCCTGGGCTTCTACGACGACCACATGGGCCCTCTCCATTTTCAAAGTCCTATCCCACGATTGGCCTGGCAACCTCATGAGTCCCAGAAGCCTCCCCACTGGCACTGCTGAAAGATACCCCACCCTTTTCTGGAACATCTTCTGATCCAACTCATCCTCAGAAATGCTTTGCTGGGATTTATATCTTGGAAGCTGAGCCATTAAGATGGTTTTCCAAGTGTTTCCAGCTTTTTCTTCCCCAAGCATTAGCCAAATCTTAACTGAATGGCAGGCCAGCATATCTTAAATTTTAAAATGCATGTAGGACAACGTAAGTGGTAGAAAGGGCCTGCTGACTTGTGATAAGAGAAGTATTTTAAGTGTTCTCTCTCCTTTCATTGATCCAGGACTCTAAATCTAACAAGTCCACCTGGCCTTCGGAGGATGTAAATCCAGACACGACTAATGAAAAAGGCCCCAAACACAGCTATCTACGTTCTTTTCTTTTTTTTTTTTTTTTCTGCTTGTTGTGCTTGAACCTGACAAATGCCACTTAGGAGTTAGTTAGAAGTAAATATCCCCATTCTCCCTCCCTGTCCTTATGGCATGTGCCAAAACTGGAGTGGCAAGTCAGGATTAGCCTGGCCCTTTCCCTTGGATATTGGACAAATCTGGAAAGCATTCCGTATTGTTTTTACACCCCCGAGGGCTTTTCTTTCCTGATCCCCCAGAAACCTGCTGCCTCTTTCAGCCTCCTGCAAGTGTCGCTCCTACCTCAACGTGACCATTTTCCCATCTTGCCTCCTAGTCTGCTGCTTCAGAGGTTACCCCCTTCATTTCTACACTTACAGCACCTACTCTACGCAGCGGCACCGAGCTCAGAGGAGACAGGGCATTGAGGGTCACGTCCCAGGGCGGCCCCAGCCAGAGGCAAGGGAGGGCCACTCCAGAAAGGGATGTACTGGCAACTCCATGACTGCCACGGTCTCTAGGTAACTGTGGGAACTCTCTCTGTTTACACACAGGACAGTGGGCCCAGGAGCTGCGCAACCTCCTTCCTCTCCAAGCTGACCTCTCATCTCAACCAGGCCAGGCTTCTTCACCAAGCAAGCACTCTCTACCTGTGGCCTACCGCATGCCCCTGAAGCCCTGCCTCACCCTTCTGAAGTGCTCCGTTCTCTACTTGTGGCCTACCGCATTCCCCTGAAGCCCTGCCTCACCCTTCTGAAGTGCTCCCACTCCCACAGGATCTAACCCCAAAGGCCACAGCCACCTGTTCCCACACTCCCCTCCTCCCTAACATGCCTCACACAGGATCAGTCCTCTCTGGCGTCCACTTCCTCTTCCTGATACATCCAAACACGACCCTTCATTCACTGAACCAAAAACGCACCGCAACCCCCAAAGCTTCTTCCACAGCCTCCCGTAGTTTCAGGATCTCTCGACTCCAACACGTACAATGCGCTCATCTTACACAGACTCCCACCAATGTTTCCACTGACAGCTGCACACTTGAAGCTCCACGTGCCTATTAGTATGTCTTTTTCTCCAGGTTTGAAACCCTGGAGCCACATTTTTTTAAATGCACGTCTAGCTTTTTTAAGCATTATAAAACTCCAAAATGCTTATTCCACAAATCTTAGAAAATACAAACAAGCAAAAACTTTACAAATAGAAATCACTTTGGGAAACCATTTCATTTGGAATCATCCATCCAGTTTTGGTTTTTATACAAATATTTCATGGTTTTTTCCAAACATGGGAAACTATGCATACTGTTTTATAAGCTATATTTCTCGTGTAAAAACAATCTTTTACTCAAAGCCATTTAAAGAAAAATGGTGGAAATGCAACCAGTGTATTATCAAAAGCCATAAACAAAACATCATCAGGTCGCTGAAGCCTGCCTCCCATTGCCTTCTCATTAGGTTAACTACTTTCCCAACTTCTAACAGCATAGTTCGCCTTAAAGCCACTTCTGAATCTTCCCTCTTCCTCCAGGTACCAAGCCCTAACATTGCCCCCTTCATTTGGCTCATCCTTTCAAACATGAGTTATTTTGGAAGTCCTACCACCTACAGCTTCCCCACCCTGGGCTCACTCATTTTACATACATCACATGAGTATTCCTGAAACATTGACACTCTCAAGCTGCTACAAGATCTAAGCAGCCAGCGCTCCACACCAGAACTCCGATCTCAGCCCTACTGCCTGTGACAGCTCCCCTACAAAAACCACTTAAGATCCTTGAAAGGCCTCACTGGTTGAATCCGCACCAACCCGATGGGAGTTCTGAAAGACAGCTCATGTTGAGCCAAAGCTGCCCCATTCTAAAACCTTCACACCTGCCCCAGCTTTGCCTCCAACACCCTCTTCCCCAGGGACATGCAGGGAACACTGGTACCTCTTCTGGGTTAACAGGCCTGTGACTCTTTCCTGGTGACCCCAACAACCCTGTAAAGTAACTATGCTCTGTACGATCGCTAGCTGGCCAGTCCCAGGCTCCCCACTCACCTTAGCTGGTACCCACTCCTCTCCCATGGATGGAGGCCCAGAACACCAACCTTTCTACAGACAAGTTTCTTGAAGGTGACTGGCACAGGCTCTGTTGGTAGGCCCTGGCAGGTAAAGCTCTCCTAGCACAACCAGACATGGGGACTGTTCAGTGGCAGGACTCCAGAGTAAGGCCCTTGTTCCCTCCCCATGTAGGCCCCATGCCTTATACAGTTACGGTCTCTTCCAACGACTTTGACCCCTTTCCAACCCTCATCACCAGCCCACATATACACCAACACACATGTGCAAATGCACCCACCACACACGCCCTGGTGGCAACTATTACTAGCACACTCTGGGCCATGCCCTGTTCTTTAAACAGCGAGGTATCAGTCCTGACACTGGCTTTTATGGGGTCATAGCCTACCCTCTGCTATTGTTAAAACTCTGAAAGCAGAACCAGTACAGGGACAAGGTTCCTACATTGAAGAACTGGGCCAGGACGACACAGGAGAATGAGTACAGAAAAGGAGCAGCTTCTTGCCACCCGATGTGCTGTGCCTCGATTATTCAGAATGGAGGTCTCTTGACAAGTTAACAGGAATTTAGCTAAGAGAGTTCTTACCTCTGGAGAATAGTTTTTATTGAAAACATGCAAACACACACACACACACACACACACACACACACACACACACACACTATGAAATTAAGGAAACCATTCCTTTGAGTGTAAGACAGGTTTCTTTTATTAATTTTTCCTAAACTTGTCTCACGTTTACTGAACGTTTTTCTTAGTGTAAGAACGTGACCTGGAGCTTTAACAAACCAATTTGGATAATGCAACCTGGATAAATGCTTGTCTGCACATAAATCATCAATTCACACTGTCTGGCCTGGCCTCCATGTAATCCAATTGGTCTTAGAGCCTGCTTAAACAAAGAGCAAGCAGACCACATCATCTTATTTCTAGTTTAAACTTTAAACTTCAAATTCACCCCCATCCCAACACCCATACCCTCCCCCACCCCCCCACACACAAAAAAATTATTTGAGAAGAAATGGCCATTGAGGACTGAGTCAGTTGCATAAGAATTGGCTTACTCCTGCAGCAAGCACTCCAAAGTAGCTACTGGCCTCATAGCAGGCCAGTCAGAACTCTGAACAAGTAGAGAATGGATAGAGGATGCTCTAGGAACAGGGCCAATTCTTGGTGCCGCTGGGCGTCTGTGCATGCTTACACACCAACATAAATATACTTCTGCCTTCCTTCTAAGCAATGTTTCTCTATAGCACTCAATTTTTTTAGTGCAGAGATGGGACAGAAACGTACTCTATATATGCAAGGTATAATATTTCTAACAACATAGGCCAAAATTAACAGAGAAGCACTCTGTTATACAGAATAACAATTATTACAGATATCTAAAATGTAACCAACAGAGCTTGTAACAGTTTCTAAGGCCGGTGCCAGCTCTGGCCTCTAATACAGGCGTTTCTTGGCGTTTCCAGAATGCCCACTCCTATCAACAGTTACAGGCAATGCTTTGGACACCGCCCTTCTTTGACACTCATTTCACTCATCCAGGGCAACCCAGTGTGTCTTAGTTTTTTGTATCATCTGTCAGCTATTTAACACATACAAATTGGCAGATTCATGACAGATATTAACACTTAACACACAAGTGACTGTGAATGAGCTAAGAAAAACTTTTAACTCTTGTCCTAGGACGTCAAGCTATACCTAAAATTTACACAGAACATCTCTCACCTCAATAAGCAGGCCAGGATACAAATCTTTACACCGTAATAAGAATCGATTAATTTCTCAGTTAAACGTATTATGCCTATATCCGACAACACATCTACCCAATTCTAACCTTCCAAAGAGAAAATTAATTAGACTTTGACGCTTGGGGTATTAATGAAACACACTTTCAGGAACATACTCTTTCAGGACGAGCCTCCAGGCCTAAAATCCTCAGTTAACAACTCCTCCAGGTGAAGGGGTCTATTATCACGGGAGCATGTGGCATTGGTAATGGGAGCTCCTTATGCAGGAGGGGATAGGAAAAGGGTGGGGAGGGAGAGTTGACGTGGAGCAGAAGTGAGGTGTGAAGAAGCTGGGGCACACCTTTGTTATTCTGTGTTAATCCATGCCAGGCCATGCTCTAGCCCACAGGAAAAGAGGAAGACCCCACCCCCATCCCCACACCAGGCGGGGAGACTTTGTGGCAATCTCCACAACAGATTTTTGAAGCACAATTAGAGTTCCTGCCATATATGTCGTAACAAAAAGTCTGCTTGATAGCTAGTTATAGTTTTTGCTATAGCTCAACTTTCCAAAACAAACTTATCTTTGATTAAGCATGATTTAAACGTAGAAGTAGTGAAGCATAAGCTCAGTAAGACTAACTGGGCTTCTAAATAGTACCATTATGAAAAAGATACAATGCACTTAATTTCTGTATCTAACTATTTAGAAGTCAAAATGCTCCATACAGTACCTATATGCCCTCCCCGCAAATCCCCTAAAAACTGACTAAGAAATGTCCAGTATTTGATTGCTCTAGTAGATATTTAGAACAAAGTTGACAACTTAAAGCTTTATAATAGTCTGTTTTAATATAAACAATTGTTGGAATCAATCAATGTCCATTTCAGGAAGCTTCTTGTCTGAATCCGAAGGCACAGTTGTGTCTGTACCCTGCTCAGCAGCCTGAGGGCCTGGGCTGTCTCCTTCTCCATCCACTGGTCCATTCTGCTCTGTGTTTTTTTGATCCTCTTTTGGGGGTTCCACTTTGGGTTTGGGCTTTGAAATTATAGGGCTACAGATACTCATCAGCTCCTAAAATAGTACAAGAGAAAACTGGTTTCTTATAAAATAACAAATTCTACATGACACATGAAACTTAAGTCCACCTTCTCCTACCCAATGCCCAAGCAAGAAGCTAAGATGCAATAATGAAGTTCCCTCTTAAATGTCCCTTTAAGGACTATTAATAATAAAAAACAAGGCTGACAAGAAAAAACTATTTAATATTTAAAGCCATAAAACACCTTAATTTTAGCTTCGATTTCCTTTGCCTTGACAACTGGATCCATGGTCAGACTCTGCTTGTTCTGCAGATTCAGTTTCTTGTTCATCCACTCCATGGCCTCATTTGTGCTTTTTTCCACCTTCACCACATCAGCAGCATCCAAATGGTCATACTGGTCCTCCTGCAACCAGAAGCCAACCAGACAGTGTCAAAGGATGACAATCCCTCTACCCAAGTATCGTCTAGTACTTCACGATCTTTCAGGAAGTTACAATCATTCTAAAAATAGAGCACATTTAGCCTCGCCATCTAAAAAGACATTCAATCCCTTAAAAATTCAAGAAAGGAAAAGTAACCCCAATTTTTAAAACATTTGGAAATAAATTTAAAGGTCAGAAACATATAAAAGGTGGCAATAAAAAGGCTTTGACAGTATAAATATGCTTTACGCAAAATATTATGAAGAAAATTTCACAACTCAAAAAAATCAATGGCATTAGATATGAGAGCTGAGGTTTAGGCATGCTCATTACAAACCAAAATAATAATGAATACAATTTTTTAAAGAAGGCCTTTCAGAAGCAAAATTAAAACACACACACACTATTTATCTTTCTTATTTCTTACACAGACAATACACTGAGAACCCAGATCATAGCAGAGTAATTAAGAACCCGAACTCTGGAGTCAGATCACAGGCCAAGACCCAGCTCCCTCAACAGCAATAACTGTGGGTATTACTGTACGGATGGTGAGGCTTAAAGAAGTTAGAAGTTATCTATAAATGTTGATACTACCGGCTACTTCATATGGGTACTGTGAGGATCTAATGAGATAATATATTTATGAAGTGTATATCATATAGTGCTTGAAAATTGATAGGCAGTTTACTGTTAAGAAAAAATCACATCTGCATAACAAGCCAAATTACATGCCTATGTGTTCTCAGAAAGACCAGGATGGAGCAGGCTAAGTCACTGATGAAGCATTTCACAGCAAGAAAAGGAAACTGAACAGCATTGCTCAATTCTAGATTCTACCTATTACACAGAAGCAGCAAATCCCAGGGTTCTTGATAAGAGTCAATAAAATACACATTACATTAACATTAAAAAAGAAAACAATATTATTAAATAACACTAACAAGAAGAAGAGAAAAACTATGTAAATGCCTCAAAACTTAACTCTACCAAAACAACAGTAGGGAAGAGTAAAAAAAAAAATGATACCTTGTTTTTGAAAGAGCTGATTACTTTCATATACTGTTGGATTTGTTTCCCTAGTTCTTCAAATAATTTTGGTCTTTCTTCAGATTCCTGGAATCTTATCTTAATAGGTTGACCTAAAGTCTTAACAGAAGAGAGAATATACAAATTCTTTATAGAGCAGCTTAAACTATCATAGTATTATTTATACTATTATTAAGATCGATTATGGATTAAAGCACATTTTGTCTCCATGGCTATATATAAAAAGTTAAATATTTTTCCCCCAGCCCATATATACTCAGATTAGATATGAAAATATACCTCAGTCCTGTGCCATGTAGAGCCACTTCAACTTATCACCTAAGCCCTAATTCTCAATACACAGAAGGGAGACAACAAAATACTAGGTGCCTCCTGAGAATAATATACAACACTGAAAATGAAGTACCGTTGCCCCCCAAAATTTTTTAACCTGAATCTGACAAAGCCTCTAGATCTAACCACCAATTTACTAGATATTATTAAGTACCACAGAGATGAAAATCAATAAAATCCTACAGGACAAATGATCTAGTGTTTTTCATCAACTAAGAAAGTGGGGAGAAACGATGCAAAAACTACAGACACAGTTTTAAGAGACTTACCAACAAATGTATTGACCTTATTTGGATCTTGAGTCAAACAAACTAATTTATGAAATAAATTATGAAACAACTGGAACTTGAAAACTGAATATGTGGTGATATTAATAGTGATCTTAAGGAACTTCTTTTAGGTATAATGGTAGAGCTTAAGGTGGCATTTCCTTTTAAATATATATTGCTTTAATAAATATTGTTTTAAATACTACAAGACTTGCTTCAAATAAAAGTGGGAGGGAATGGAAATCAAAGAAAACTGGCCATAAGTTGACAACAGTTGAAGCTATTCTTCTACTTTCATGTGGTTTGACATCTCCCATAATAAAATGTAAAACAAATAAATGAACTCAGTGAGAAGGATCTCACTGGAGGGTCTTGTTATTCTTGCCAGAATGACAGGAAACTGCGGGCTCTGTCCCTGACCACTGCGCCACTCCAGGTTAGTTCCTAGTCCCCTTTGACAAGAAACTAAGTGATCCAGAGAATCGTGGAAAGTTTTTGTGCACTTGAACAAGACCTCAACTTTAGATAGTTCTCTGTACGTTTAACCCTAAGGTTTAACGATCAGATTCTTTATACACAAAATCAGAAGTTCTGCTTTATTTGTATACACAACGCTGCCAAAGCTATACAGGTGCCTTTAGAAGAGGAATATCTTGCTAGTCTTTGTATCTCTTGACACCAAGAATGCCCTCAATCTCCAATTCAGTGAATATGTGTCTCAACTCAGTTTTCAGAAAAATTCTTTTGTTACTATGAGGCTCTAAAAGTGACATAATGAACCTAAGTGATAAAGCGAATAGTTCTTCAATCACTTTCAGCCTGTCTTCACTACTTGACTTAAGAATTCCTCCCAATTCTGATATGCTCTCCTTGGAAACTATACCACGCATTCGGAACACTTCTGCTTTCAAGAGTCACTTACTTTTAACTCAGCCAATTTATCGACATAAACTTGCTTTGGCTGGTCTTCTCCATCCTCATACAACCAATTTTCGGTATCTTCTAGTTTCAAGGTAAAACTGTTACGATCCTGAAGATGAAGACAATATTGTAATTAGGTCAATCAAAAATCAGTTGATTCACCAATGGAGTCACAGGTGCAGACCACAATGTATCTGGATTTGCTTTAAAATATGAGAGGAGGGGAGAGACAGGGAATATAAAAAACAAAACTGGCCAAGTGTTGTTTTGCTTATTAGGTATAGGGAATTTTATTATATTATTCTCTCTGCTGTAAGGGACATTTGGGTGTGTTTGAAAATTTCAGAATTAAAAACTGCATTTAAAAATAAGTAAGTTAAAGTAAACCATCAGGGGAAAGTGAGCTGCTTTAAAGAAAGATACTAGGTAAATAGCAGCATGTGAAGGTATCAAAAAGTGATACATAAAGATTAACTTTAGGAAACATTCCACTCATATATAGAAACTATTACCTCAAAAAAGTACATTTTAATCATTTTGCTATATACTTACAGATGCACACTTCCCTTCTAACACATTTAAGGATGCTCCCAGAACACACATAACAGGTAGGCACACTGTGGGATATACTTACATCTTCACTCACAAATTTTTCATATTCGCCACTAAGCTTGTCTCTCATTTCATATACATATTCTTCTACTGCGTTCTTAGCATCATTCCTCTCCTTCTCCAGCTTATCCTGCATAATCATCTTACCCTGAGAACAGTGAAAAATCAGACATTTAGACAACTGAGACAACTTCCTCTTAAGTATTAAATAACATAATCATAAAAGTAGGATATGCTTCTTTCCCAAATCCTTTTAGTTCTGCAAATCATCCAAGAACGAGCTGGAAGCATGAGTCCTCAGTAAATGATGAAGATCAAGTGAGAACTTTGGGGGGTATGCTTAGAAAAAATTTAAAAAAAAAAAATTAAGAAAGAGAACTTTACGAAACTATTAGCACGAAGGTGTTATTCTCTGCTGTATTATTATTCCTACGGAATACCAAGAAAAATCAAATTTATTCATATAGTATAAATGCTAAACATCCTATAAAACAAAACTATTCTAAGATCCAATGCATACATGGTAAGAAACCTCACAGACAACAATTAATTCAATATGCTCCAACATCCCCAACCTTATTTTACATCACTCATCATAACAAGAGTTACATACTGACTGGCTACAGAAGGAGCTAATCAACAAAACAATGCTACCATTAGTGCTATGTGGTTTCTCCTGCCATCAGCTTCCAGGACCCACCACCTCAAACATTCCTACTTCTAGTGAACCAATTTACTCATACACCCAAACATGAACGACACCTCCCCTAGCAAAGCCCTAATGTTAAAGATTTCATAATAGAGCTTCTCACAATGCGGATGCAGTATCGCCACGAAAGAATTTGGCATTACAAGGGATTGATTAAACTTGCCTTTGCAGTACCCAAAAATCTAAAATTATTTTTTCTCAAACTGAAAACCACCAAAAATGTGTAATGGTCATTAGACACAGAGTTTAAACACTATGTTACATTAATTTATTAGCTTATTATTCTATAAGACTTGAAATAACCACCTCATTTTCAATGTACAAGTTGAGCATCTCTCTGTCTATCTGCCATAATAGCTGATTCTCAATTGGCAGGTCCACAGTACTGGTCTTCACTTTTGCCTTCTTGGCTTGAGGTGGTTGATCCATCTTTTTGTCCTTGGATCCAGCTTGAGAGGTCTAAAATAACAGAAATCATTAAGGACAAACACATAAACGATCTTAAACTTCCAAATCACATTTCAAAAGCTGTTTTTGCTTTCTTATTAACTTTGTTTTCTGATGATCTAAATAACCCAGGACGAATTCTTATAATATCTGCAAAATTAAAAATATAAATATTATAAAAGTAGTCAAATCCATAGAGAAAGTAATGGTGGTTTCCAGGAGCGAAGGGGACTAGGGTTGGGGAAATAGGGAGTTGTTTAATGGGTACAGAGTTTCAGTTTGGCAAGATGAAAAGTTCTGGAGGCTAGTTACATCACAATGTGAATATACTTAACACTACTAAACTGTTACACTCACACAACCACCTCCCATAATCCCACGATCAATATATAGTCACTATTAACTCTTCTCTAATATTCTTCCAATCTAATCTAAACATATAGACATACAAAAGAAATCAGTGGGGAGAAGGTATACAATTTTTGGATCAGAAACATTATCGATATGATTTCCAGAATGTCTGTACCTATTTACATTCTCACAAGGAATGAGAGAATCCACTCTACTGCACCCTGGCCACAAACAGGAATCTGTTTACCATCATGTCACTATTATTTTCTTTGGGTCAATAACCTTTTTCACACACTTATAAACCATACTTATTTTTTGAAATTGCTTAGTCATATTTCATCCATCATTCTTTTAGTCCCCAAAGTGACTGACTCTTCGACTTTTTTCTAAATTTTTCTAACTTTACATTATTTATCTATGCAAGTTTTTATTATTGAATCTACCATCTTTTCCCGTGATTACTTTCATTGCTTTTATGCTTTGAAAGCCCTTCCTGGTCTAAAGATTAGAAAAATATTCATTGAAGTTGTTTTAATTTTCAAATTCATTTGGAATTCAATTTACTCTATGACATAAGGCAAGATTTCAAAGCCATTCCCCACCTCCTATCCAAGTAACAAGTCAATTGCTAAAATTTATGTATCACTTGTATTTCATTTCCCTTTGAAACAGCACATACTGTGGAAAGTGCCAGTTCCCAAGCCACCTCATGGAAGAAGCCTCAGTAATAACCACCCTGAAACTTCCCATAGCTGCTTGGCATTTGCGGGGGTGGCAAGTGGCACCTCTCCTTTCTCCTCCTCCCCTACATTCCACAAATGCATGGGAGGATGCACACTTCACTCTTCCACTGTCCCAACCCAGCCGACAAAATGAGGGGAAAAGGCGTATAGCAGACTAAACCATCTGTGACCATAATTTCCTCTATTATTTTCTTTTTTACAATTATTTATGTAGCTAAAGTAAATTAAAATTTGTTAACTGATATGAAAATAGATAAAAGACTTAAGCCACCTCATCAAAGCTTTGCCAAACTTTTTTAAATGCCACAATCAGAAACACTAAAGGTTAGATTATATATTACAATGTCATAAACAGCATGAAAGAAAAAGTGTTTACAATGCTGACAACAAATTTAAACATGAAAACTCAAAAATTAGAATTAAACAAGTATATTACGTATTCATTTAAATAAATGAATAAGTATATTACATTATTTACAAAATGTTTAAATACATTATTATTTAAAACAATATCTTTTAACAAAAGGACAAGTTTTTGAGAGTTGACAAAATATGAAAGAACTATCTCGTTTATCAGTAAAGAATAGGCAGGATAACTATCAACAGACATTCAGAGACCAGCATGAACCAATTACCAGACTAGAGCTTTCTTCTCGTACACTGACCAGCATAGATTTTAAAGACCATTTCACCGTATGTACTCTCAAACATACTACAAAATTTTGCTTAAAAACTATTCAAATACAGGAAGAATTCCTAATAACTACACTCTCCAAGACACAGTAAAAACATGGCCAAAACCCATGTATGTGAAGAGACTCTAACTCATCCTCTAAAATACAATTTATACCTCCATTTCTTCAGACTCTGCCTTATTTTCTGCAGGCGTCTGCTGCTGTTGCTCTTCAACATGTGGTTCCTCTTGGTCCACTTGCATCTTCTGAAAAATAGGTCACATCAAATTCTAAACAAGTTAATACCAAAGACTAAGCAACCTTCATGACACAGCGGCGAAATCACATGGTACTGAATTCCAGCTGAATTCCCAGCCATCAGAAGACCTAGGCTCAGGTACCAGCTATGATACAAATATTAACCTGGAATGCAGACACTTTACTCTCTGGACCTGTTACCACATCTGTACATTGGAGATAACACCTGCTCTGCCCTATCCGTATATAAATAGTGGCTACAGAACTGCTTTATAAACTATTAAGTACTCACAGTACACAGTGCGGCAATATTTAACACAATCTGAAGACAGCATGAGTTTCTCCAAGTTTCCGCATGAGTAAATTTCTCTAAAAAATCTTAACTTTTCAAGCAGTTTTTAAATCAGGCTTTTCATTCTCAAAAGTACAACCACGGCATGTATTAGGAGAGGTGGATACCCTGAGAATTCTGTTAAAAGACTCAATAATGAAAAAGAAGAGAGAAGTTTGTGGAGACCCTCAATCAGTGGCTTTCAATGCCTACAGCACAAGAGAATGACCTTGTAGGCTTTTAAAACGACTGATCCCTGGGGCCTTGCCCAGATCAACTCAAACCTCTGGAGATGAGACCCAGGCATCTGTAGTTTTATAAAACCTTGATCCTGATGCACAATAAAGACGAGACTCAGTGCATGATTCCAACAAATGAGTGTAAAATCCAGTCTACTTGTGAAAACAATCAAGTGAGACTCAAGATTCTTTAGTTAGCAGGAAGAATTAAAAACTCAAACTGGGAATTGCATGGTCTAAAGGAGGGAGTCAATTATGTTCCATTTCTATATAAATTCTGTGTAAAGACTTTCTGCTAGGTTCACCCATGCTGGCGGGGAGGTGAGGTTTTGCCTGCAAACCCACACTCAACAGCTCTGTCACAATGTTCCTCACTTGTCATCCAGTTTATTTGCTAGAATTTCTAGACAAGTCATCTCTGGGCATTGTAAATGGTATAAAATGTCCAAATTACCTCTTCCTCCTTTGCATTCTGATCTGTCTCCATTGGCTCCTCATTCTCCTCGAACTTGTGCACTTCCACTAGAGACGCACTGGACACACTGAAAATGCCATGGACATTTACTCGAACCTTGACTTTCACTTTTGAACTGGAGCCGTCAGACTGAGGAGTGACTTTCTGAACTGAAAACTGAGCTAGGGAGAGATGAAAGACAAAAGAGAACAAACCACCTGAGAGGAGGAATGCAAACATGAGTATACGCACAGATGGCTAATTATGCCCATTTGTGAATGACAAGTCAGTAATATGACAACTCAAATATGCAAAGTGGTTACTCTTAGAATCTTACGAAATCATCAGATTTCTTTCTCTTTCACATATAGTCAAATTCTCATCGTGTCCCAACTAAGGACTCAAACATCTCCTAATCACTCCAAACATTTCTTCCCCTTCAGTTCCGTATTCCAAATCACCTTCACATGTTACTGCCAGATAAATTCCTAAAACAATTTTGTCACATTCACGTCTACTTAAAAAAAAAAACCCACTATGGAGTGTTTTTATCATTTATCAAGAAACTGCCATTTCTAGATTCAATTACTAAACCAATGTTCTACTTATGTTTTTTAATTCACAGAACTTTTTACTAAATGAGAAAAACAGCAGGTTAACTTTCCACAGCTTCTAAGTGCCATTCAGGATATTCCTAATACTTACACATGTATTCTAGATCCTGTTAAGCATTATATAACTCTTTCTCTCTCCTCAACTGGTACTATTTCCAGATTATAAGTTTCTTGGAGTCTATAAAGACTCTAAACAATATAGTTCCATAATTTATGATACTGATATCACAATTTCCTAATCATTTTCTGTGTACATCTTATAAGTCTATGTTAGGGTCAAAATTGAATTTAATGCCTTTTACAATCTAGCACCACATTATGTACATGGTATACCTACAACATGCATTAACCAAGAAATACTGCCCCAACAATAGGAAATCCAATTAAATACCGGCCATCCTACCGGTTCTGAACCTGGTAACAAGAAGAGAAGAGAGTTTTTCTGGTAATCTAAAATATTCTAATTTCAGAATATTGTACCTGTTCTGCTTATCCCAGTTCTCCCAGGTATGTATGTATGTATGTATTTGTGTGTGTGCATATATTTCCCCACTCCCCACCGCCAATTCTCAACTCTTTACTTACCTATAGCAGGATCTGGATAGGGCAAGTCCTGAGGAGAGCTATAATAGGCCTCAAGAGTGAAAGGTTCCTTTCTATAAAATGTGAGTACTTTAGAGAAAGGGGCAGCATGATTTTTTGAAAAGACTTCACAGTCACTGAACAGAGAAAAAAAGACAAAAACACAAATTTAAGATATTCCTAACACTTTTGTCCATGTAGTCTAGGTTTATAATTATTATATAGCTTTAGTTACTCTTCTCGACTGACATAATTTCCAGATTATAACAGTTTCCAAAAACAATATACACACAAACACACACGTCAGTTTTTAAAAAAGAAATATATTTCGATCAGCACAAAAGACACCAATTATTTCAGCAGAATAAAGTATATGAAACTAAATAAGGATACGAGTTTATTCTGATGACTAAAGTAAGTAATCACCTTGCTTCATGTACTGTAACAAAATGTTACGGATTTTTATAAGTTGAATAAGAGAGTAATGTTTTACACAGACTTAACACTGAATTAACTTTAAGTATTAAAAAGATCAATAAATGCTATTACCTTGACCCTTCTTCAGCTGGAGAATTCCATCTCAGAGATATTGGATATGGTACTACATCAGTGATAGAAAATTCTCTGACTTTGAATGCAGGCGATAAGATTGCACACTAGAATAATAATTTTTTAAAATTCCATTTGATAAGTATAAACATTATGAACTGATATTAGGAGAGCTATAAAAATTAGACTTCAGAAGAGCATCAAAGGTTTTTAAATATTTACATTAATAATTTAATGGTGTCTGAATAAGCAGCTTTTACAAACTTCTTCATTTGTCAAACTACCTATATAAGCTAGCTGTTCCTTATCATTTTTCATTAACCCCAACCTTTACTTATTTGGTGTATAATGCTACTTCATAAATATACAATAGATAATATGCTAAATTCTAGTAATATTTCAGGCTTACCTATATTTCTAGTAAGTTAATTCATCTTATTAAATGTTATAGCGTACAATTCCATGTATAAATGCCACCTCTGATATCCATTTTAAAATAAAAGTTTCAGAATCTTACCAGAGGTCACCGTGAGCTAACCCCAGGTTATCAGATACATGAAACCAATGCACTCTTGTTACAATGACCTATAAGTGGCTACCTGTGGAAGAAAGCTCACCTGCAGTGCACAGCCTCGAGTGACAGCTTCATCGGCATTTAGTGTTGTACTGAGCTCTTTACCAAAAAATTTGCTGATCTTCTCTTTTACTGCAGGGATTCGTGTTGCACCACCAACTATCTCCACTGCATAGATATCTTCTTTCTTTAACTCTATTTTAAATGATTAGACATTTAGATTTTAAAATCTTTAAATTAGTATTTTACAGTAAAATAAAAGAGCAATACACCTTATCACAACAAAATATCTCACAGATGTTTAACAAAACCCCACCACTCCTTCATCCCCTCAACCAGCACGCATGCCAAAGCGTGTGTTCACATGCACACATGTGCGGCATCTAGAAACAAGTAGGTATGTTTAGATTCTCAAAATAATGAGGGCAGGGTGGCACAGTAATCCTGGGATTTAGGAAGTGACGGCCAGGAACACACAATGTCCTATAATCTCTGAAAGAATTGTTAAAGAACTGTTAAAACGTGAATAGTAAAGTCAGCCACAAGGAAGTAAAGAGGGCCTTGAAATACTGGATCGCCCTGACAGGGCGTGAAAGAAAGGAGGTGTTCAGATGCACATCTAGCCACTCCAGCCCTCTGCCCAGGGCTTAAGCATAGTCCATGATGTGACACAAGCACGCTCTCCTTGTATCAGAAGGGAAGAAAGTACACACCAAGGCTCTGCTGTCACTCATAAAACACCTCTCACTAGCACCTGGTTTCCTGGTCACATTTTATGTAATAAACATGGACAATTTGTTAAGAAGGGCTATTTAAAGAAACGGGCTGTCCCAGTGTGGAAAGAACATGCCCGTTTGAAATAATCACTGTGATTTAAGAGCTGAGCCTGTCAAGCTGACAGTACTTTCAACACTCAGAAATAGTTAGCAACCAACCCCACAGTGGACTCCAGGTAAACTTTTGTCAAGGTTTAGGGAAAATTAGTAATATATTCTTAAATCAAACTTCTACTTTTTATTCCGTAATAAAAAAGCATCAAGTTAAAGTACAAATGTGGTCATTATATCCTCCCTTTGCTCTATTTGTCACTCAGCAAAAAGATTTCATTGACAGAAAAGCCCACAAGACTACTAAAGCAGCACTGCAAGACAATTTTTACCACGATGAAGTAACGGAAACGTTTATATCCATCTTTGAGCCTGAATCAGGTTTCTTGGGAAAATGTTTAGATTTCCCTAGACATCATTACCAAAAGATTACTAAGGAAAAGGGGCACTCCAGAAGGAACATATAAAGCTTAATATAGCACTGAAGTAGTTCGTACAATAAAAATCTGTATAACCGAAAAAAAAGTAAGAAACAACATTTCCAAAGAGTATGAGATATACAAACAATTCAATCACATAAATACTTACTGGCTTGTTCCAAAACACTACGAAGTGGTGGCTCCACTCTAGATAAGAGATCATCACACATCTCCAGAAATTTACCTCTATGAAAAAAAAAAACACAAAAAGTTAAATTACATTCATTACTTTTATAAGACCAGTATTAACAAGTATTGGCAAGATGTAGAGAAACTAGATCTCTCACACATTCCTGATGGGACTATAAAATGGTATAGCCACTCTGGAAAAGAGTTTGACAATTCCTCAAAATTTGAACATAGAGTTATCTACAATATGACCCAACAATTCTACTTGAGGTATATAGTGAAGAGAATTAAAAACATGACTAAACGAAAATTTGCATATGAAAGTTCACAGTAGCATTATTTGTAAACAGTCAAAAAAGTGGGGGGCGGGGGGAACCCTGAAGTCCATCAAGAATATTCAGCAACAGAAACGAATGAATACAATAAAAGAGGCGGTCACATGTTAGAACACAGAAGAACTTTGTTAACATCAGGCTAGGTAAAATTCAATCAAAAAAGAACATGTATGACTCCATTTACATGAAATGTTCAAAATACATAAATCTAAAGATGCAGAGAGTAGACTGATGGCTGCCTAGGGCTGGGGGAGGAAAGAGAGGGAAAACAGCTAATAGATATAGCTTCTTTTTCTTTACTTAATTTTTAGATTTATTTTTTTAGATTTACAGATTTAGTTTTAGGTTTACAGAGAAATAAACAGAAAATACAAAGAATTCCCATATGCCCTCATCTCTGCCCCCCCCACAGTTCCCCGACATCTTGCATTAGTGTGATATATTTTTAACAACTGATGAGCCAATATTGATACATATGATAGTATATATTAGAGTTCAAAAGGTTTTGACGATGTATAATGAATGATAAGTATACACCACTACAGTATCACAGTTTCAATAGTTTCACTGCCCTAAAAATAAAAATCCTCCATGCTCCACACCTCCCTCCTCTGAACCACTGCCAACCATTGATCTTTTTAGTGTCTCCATAATTTTGCTGTTTCCAGAAGGCCGTATGGAACCATATAGTATGGAGCCTTTTCAAATTGGCTTCTTCCACTTCTTTCCAGGTCTTTCCACAGCTTGACAGCTCATTTAGGGGTTCTTTATGAGTTGATGAAAATATTCTAAAACTGGGTTGTGGTGATGGCTGCACAATTCTGTGAATATTAAAAGGGTAACTTTTGTCTACAGCCATGCCACCCTGAACAAGCCCGATCCCGTCTGATCTCGGAAGCTAAGCAGGGTCGGGCCTGATTAGTTCTTAGATGGGAGACCACCTAGGAAGACCAAGTGCTGTAGGCGTAAAAAATAAAAAAAATTAGGGATTGTAAACTGACAAGGTCCTTGCAATCTGTGAGGTCAAACAAGGGTTGCCTCGCCTAAAATAAATAAATAATTAAGTCACTTTTTATGAATTTTATCTCAAAAAGAGAAAAATTTATAGAGGTAGAGAAAATACCCAAAGAATGGCAAAAATTCGAGGTCACTAATACAAAGGCTGGTGAGGATGTGTAGCAATAAAAACTCTTACATGTTAGTAGGGACGTAAAATGATAGTTTTATTCCTAATAGCAAGCAATTCCTGAAAAAGCTAAACACAGAAGTACTACCGGACCCAGCAATTCCACTCCTCTGTATTTACCCAGAAGTGAAAGCAAGATACTCAAATATTTGTTCATAAATTTCATAGCAGCAATATACACAATAGCTAAAAGGTAAAAACCCAAATGTCCATCAACTGAGGAATTGATAAATAAAATGTGGTATAGCCATACAAATGGAATATTATTTGCCCTAAAAAGCAATGAAGTACAAATACATGCTACAATGTGGGTGAACCTAAAACATATTAAGTGAAAGAAGCTAAATCATGATTCTCTTTATAGAAAACCCTAAAGACGCCACAAGAACACTACTAGAAACAATAAGCAAATACAGTAAAGTCTCTGGATACAAAATCAATGTTCAAAAATCCATAGCATTCCTATAACTCTAATAACGAAGTATGAGAAAAAGAAGTGGAAAAAAATCATTCCTTTGCATTTGCAACAAAAAGAATAAAATACCTAGGAATAAATCTAATGAAACAAATGAAGGACCTATATAATGAAAACTGTAAGACCCTATTAAAAGAAATTGAAGTAGATACAAAGAAATGGAAAGATATTCCGTGTTCCTGGATTGGAAGAATCAACATAATTAAAATGACCTTATTACCTAAAGCATTATACAGATTTAATGCAATCCCCATCAAAATCCCATCAGTATTTTTTAAAGAAATAGAACAAAAAATCATCAGATTTGTATGGAAGCACAAAAGACCCCAAAGTGCCAAAGCCATCCTGAGAAAAAAGAATGAGGCTGGAGGCATCACTCTGCCCAACTTCAAATTATACTACAAAGCGACAGTAATCAAAACAGCATGGTACTGGCAGAAAAAGAGACACACAGACCAGTGGAACAGAATTGAGAGTCCAGAAATAAACCCATATTTATTTGGGCAAAAACGTTTCGACAAAAACACCAAAAATATACAGTGGAGAAAGGAAAGCCTCTTCGATAAGTGGTGCTGGGAAAACTGGAAAGGCCACCTGAAAAAGAATGAAACTAGACTTGTCTACCACCACACACCAAAATTAACTCAAAATGGATTAAGGACCTGAATATAAGACCTGAAACAATAAAATGCATAGAAGAAAACATAGGAACTAAACTCAAGAATATTGGGCTTAAAGAGGATTTTATTAATTTGACCTCAAAGGCAAAGGGAACAAAAACTAAAATAAATGAATGGGACTACAACAAACAAAAAAGCTCTGCTCTGCAAAAGAAACTGTCAATCATCCAAATGGGAAAATATATTTGCAAGCAACACCCCCAATAAGAGTGTATATCCAAAATATACAAAGAACTCATACAACTCAATAAAAAAAAAAAAAAAAGATGCAATCAAAAAATGGGCAGAGGACCTGAACAGACACTTCTCCCTAGAGGACAGACAAATGGCTAACAAATATATGAAAAGATGCTCAACATCGCTAGCTATTAGGGAAATGCAAATCAAAACCACAATGAGATACCATCTCACACCTGTTAGAATGGCTATAATCAACAGAACAAGTAATAACAAATATTGGAGAGCATGCGGAGAAATAGGACTCCTCATACACTGCTGATGAGACTACAAATTGATACAGCCACCATGGAAAACAGTATGGAGGTTCCTCAAAAAGCTAAGAATTGATCTACCATATGTGATCCAGCAATCCCTCTACTGGGTATTTACCTAAAAGACTTGAAAACACATACTCAAAAAAGATGGACGCACCAATGTTCATAAGAGCAGCATTATTCAGAGACCAAGTGTCTTATGATAGATGACTGGCTAAAGAAGCTGTGGTACATATATACAATGGATTATTACTCAGCCATAAGAAGAGATGAAATCCTGTCATTTGCAACAACATGGACACTAAGCAAAGTAAGCCAGACAGAAAAGGCTGAAAATCACATGATGTCACATAAATGGGATATAAACCTAAAAGCAACAAATGAACAGGACAAAGAAAAAGAGACTCATGGACATGGACAATGGACTAGTGGTTACCAGAGGGAGGGGGAAAGGGAAAAATAAAAAAATAAAATGTTAAAAAAAATTATGTATATATAGTATGAAAAAGTAAACTGGCATTAAAAAAAAAGCTAAACCAGAAAAAAAAAAAGGCCAAACCATATTTTATGATTCCATTTATAAAAAATATTCAGAACAGGTAAATCAATTGAGATAAAAGTAGACTGGTGGTCGCCAAGGGGCAGAGGTAAGGAAAAACGAGCAGTCCCTGCTTAATGGGTCTGAGCTTTTACTTTGGGATGATGAATGTGTTTTGTCACTAGATAGAGGTGGTCACTATGAATGTATTAAATGCCACAGAGTTGTTCACTTTAAAAATGGTAGAATTTTACCTCAGTTTTTTAAAAAAATGTAATTAGAAGAAATGTTATAATATCAGAAATAAACATCTGGCTCCCTAAGTTTTTTTAAAAAAAAAAAGTCTACTAATGAGCATTAAAGACTAAATGAAGGCTACAAAATAGAGAAAACAACAGCGATGTGCCCTTACAATGTAGATACAGCACAACTGTTTTTCAAAAAAGCAGCACACAAGCTAATTAACTGTTTTCAGTTTTTCAAAAGTATAACAAGTATCTATTTGGCTCTCATAATCACATAACATTCCACTAACGATTTCTGAAACACACAATGATACACCCCTACACCCCAATCCCCCTATAAAACATACTGATAAGCCTCTACATCCCAGCCCCACCTAGCCCAATACACACACAAAACTGCTACAAAATAAAAATGAAAACCATCACCTTCAAGCAGGGGGGAAAGATTACTACAAATTTGGTTACTAGGCACCATAATTCTAACAGATGTGAAGCAATTTAAATTCCACCTCAATTTTTTGAGGGAAGCTCAGGCCACACTTCCCCAAACAAGCCATCAGCCCTGCCTAAATTCTACCAATGTAGTTCACATCCTGAAGAATATCTCACTTACCATCCAAGCAACCCAACCAGACAACTATAACATTATGGGTGATTCTGAGGCCAACTATGAAACATCAATTACCCAGAATTCTTGTAGCACTGTACAAAAAGAGCTGTTGTCCTCAAGTGATCGTGAACTACCCCAAAACACCAATTTAGAATCAATGACTAAATCAAATTCAACGTAATTCTGCATAAAGCACTTTGCCCTGATTTTATGAAAACTGGTAATCATATATAATTCACGTACATGTAAAGAACTACCAAATTTCTGAAACAGTCAATTAATTAGAGCAAAAGCATTAGTCTACATTACTAAAATAACCAAACCCAACCTTCACATAAAAAGCAAGATCCTGAATGGTCTCTAATTTTTACCTATAGAACTGAAGTTATCATATACCAACCAAGATGATTTCAACAATTAGCTAATTAAGGCTAATATAAGTGGAGAAAAATCATAGTTCAGTTTAACATCAAAATATTAATATAGTTACCTATTCATAGTTCCAGATACATCAACGTCATTCATAAAACATTCAATGCTCAAAGGAAGGTCGGAAGCATTTGCACTCATCAATTTCTTGAGTTTCTCACACTCTTGAGACAGTCGTAATAATGCACGGATTTTGGACTTTATATCTAGCTTATATTTCTTTCCAAATTCTTCACAGAAGTGATTTACTAACACCTCATCAAATTTTCTGCCTCCCAGTGTTGTGTCAAATGCAGTGGCCAGAACCTTAAAAAAAGATAATTAATTCAAAAATAAACCAATCACTTTAAATTTTTATCATGAAATATATTTAACTGATAAACTCTAATAAAAAGGGGGAAAATATTAAGGTTGAAACAGGGCAACATGCATGTGTCATTTAATCAGTTATGACCACTGTGAAAACAGGCACTGTAATCTCCAATTTACAGATGATACTACAAACCTAGAAAGATCAGATAATCAGCAGGTCACAGGGCTAGTAAGTGGCAGAAGTGGAATTTAAAACCCCGTCTCCTCAATTTCAAACTCCAATGCCCCTCTACCAGTCTGACTCCAAACAGCAATTTCAATCCAAATTCAAATATACGAACATGTCATGTACCCAGTTCTAGTCTTACTGCTATGTGAATAATACCAAAGGCCTAGCTCAATGCAGTTTACTACCAGGAAAGATGTGAAAGCCTTTACTCCCAGCGATTTGTTTCCATTTAACACAGAAGTCTAATTAGCTTGGGTTATTATCCATTTTCCAAATTTCTAGCAGATTAGAAGCTAACTAGATCTAACCAGATTCAATAAGAGAAGACAGGTTAAATCAGTGATGATATCCTTATAAAGGAATAAAATCAGTAAAAACAATCTCTTCAAAGAATGTTAAATGTCATGGGGAAATTTTTTAAGTATGCTAACTGAAGAAAAAGAAAGACAGGACACAACTGAATATAATGTGATTCCAATTGTGTTTTCTTAAAAGACTAGAATGAAACACAACAAACTGTTAATAGTAAGAATATGAATATTTTTTCTTTACACATAAATGTTTTCCAAGTTTGAGGCTGTTTCTATGATGGGTATTTTTATAATTAAGTTTTAATTATAATTGGAAAATTGACGAGAGACAGCTGACAGTGAAGGGCAATTTACAAAAAAAAAAAAAAAAAGCAGATGACCACTAAGATACATCACTTTACCCAAAGCCAAGGCTAAATTATGACCAATATTTTCTGTTTAAAAGGTGAACATATAGAATTTTAAAAATAATTCTATTAGTAATCAGAGTAAAGTTTAAACACTGAGAATTACACTTGATCCAGGACTTATGTCTGTTAAAATCACAAACTTCTAATTTCTCAACCATACCAAAGATTTCCCCCAAAAAAAAAAAAAACTAGAAACAATATAAACCAGTACATAAAGTAGAAGCAAAGTAAGTTTTCAGAGAAACATGACTGTAACAAATAGTCTCCAAACACCCTTCAAACTTAACAAGTACTCATTTTGAGATACAGTCCCTCCTCACCACTCCCCAATTTGAAGGAAAAAGCCAATTTTGATCTTGGCACCAAGAACACTGATAATACAACCCAACTAATTAAACACTCAAAAGAATCCTTGGTTCTTAAGCAAATTCTAGATAAAAATTACCATGCTAGAGAACTGATTTTAAACCCCACTGTGGAACCAGCACATACCAGCACATACCACTGTGACCATGATCATCTGGCCCCTCCTCGCCTTTAATGCCGCTAGACTTCTCTGTGGACAAAACTGCCTTCTTCAGTGCTCTAAACTTTCCAGAAATCTAAAATATACCTCCTACACACGTTCTAGCCCCTCTACCCTTGTCCCAGGACACTCAAAACCTGAAGAAGAGAATACTTTTACCATCATCTTCTCAGCTCTCAGCGTAAAATGTCAGGGACTACATGCTAAAGAAGCCTCTTAATAAGCCCGCAGGGAAGCATTATTTTCCCCACATTACAGATTAAGGAAAATAAGGCTCAGGAATCTTACGAGCTTTTCCATCAGGGCCTATGTTTTTTACTTCACACCATGCCAACTCTTAATATGTTAGTTTGGGCTTGAAACTTCCGACCCATCCCTACATACCTACTTTCTAGTTCAGATGGCTCACAGCAAATTTCTATTAATGAAACAAAATCTGTTAACCAATTATTTAAATTATCTCTCACAAATTCCTAATTATCATATACTTGTAGTAGTCTTACAGAAAAAAATACTTACTTTAAGTTTTCCTTTATTAAATGCACATACAGAAACTTGATAAGAAGAATGCCCCATGTCTATGAAAACTACGTTTCTTGGTTTCTCTTCTAAGGCAGGAAGATCTTGCTTATAGATTCCATATGCAAGAGCAACTACGTAAGAAAAAAATTAAGTTCAACATATCCAAATAGTAAACTTAAAATCCATTTAAGTAGGGAAAAACAGATTTTATTCATAGTGAATAGAGCTATATCATATACTATGTTTCAAAAAGAACTGAATTCTTTATAAACTTTGCATAATTTATTCATGAAGAATATGAACTTCGAAGAGTTAAGTGATGGTATTCACTTAGGGTACTTTTACATTTCCAATTCCAGTGATTTTGGCAATTGTTCCCAAACCACTTTCCAAACATATTTTCCTGGATTCCTTCCACCCTTGTGCCATCTCAACATTCCCACATATCCTGTCCCTGAGATGTTACTTTACACCCTGTTCCTGATTCCACCAGTCCACAAGTCATAGAAAAGGCTAATCCTCAAACCAAATCACTGCTCCAGACACACAACAAATGCGTGCCTTTCCAAAGAATCATGTCATTACATACCAACATAACTGCTGTAACAGTTACCAAAATTACTATGACACATAGGTGGTAAGCACTCCAAGCAAAATAAAGAACAAAAAACTCTAAGGTTTTAAGATTTCACAGTCTTCAAGATTAAGAAAGTCAAAAATTATAGTTAATAGCCCCTAACCTGCAGTAGTTTCATTCATTAGTCGCAGGCAATTGAGACCAGCAATCTGTGTTGCATCCATCACTGACCGTCTTTCTGCATCAGTATAGAAACAAGGAACCTACGAAAAAAATTTTTGAAAGTTTACTGTATTATGAAGATTCTTCATTTAAGATGCACCTGCCAAAAACAGTACAATCCAGAAACACCCTCAAATACCTTCAGCAATTTATGCTATATGTGATCAAGGAAGTATTTCAAACCAGTAGGGGAAAGTAAGAAAATTCAATAATAAGTAGTGTTGGGACAAATAGATAGCTGCCATACAGAAAAAAAAAGAGTCGCATCCCTACTGCACACCTTATACCAAAATATAGTTTAAAGACTTAATGTAAAAAAAAAAAAAAAATCAAGAGTACCAGAATGAAAGGGAATTTTTACCATCAGAGTAGGAAAGGAGTCCTAAATATAACACAAAACCCAGAAGAAAAAAAGAGGTGACGTGAATTATTAACATTTGACTCACAAAAAAATTCTAATGACCAAATGGAGAAAAATATTTGCAACTCACACCATAAAAGTGCAAAGAGCTAATCTAATATACAAAGAACTACAAATCAAAAATCATAAACTCAAAATAAAATGAACAGGAACATTTCACAAAAAAGGAAATACAAAATGGCTCTTAAATTTTAAAATGTTCATCTTCACCTAAAGAGTAAAATATTAAAATTACATACCATCATTGATACCATCATTCACCTGTTAGAATTAGCTATAATACACTAATAAGCTGTGCTGGTGTGGCTGTGGTCAAGTAAGTCCTCTCATTCATGGCTACTGGTAGTATAAATCAGTACAAATTCTTTATAGGGCAATTAAAGAATAGCTGTTCAAATTACAAACACAGTGGTCTCCCCTTATCCATGGGGAGGGAGTAGAGACAAGGATGTTCCAAGACCCCAGTGGACACCTAAAACCACACACAGTACCAAACCCTGCATACACTGTTTTTTCCTATAAGTACATATCTGTGATAAAGTTTAATTTACAAATTAGGTGCAATAAGAGATTAACAATATTACAATTACAACAACATGCTATAATAAAGTTATGAGAACATGGTCTCTATCTTACTGTACTATATATATGGTGCGGATACACTGGACAAAGGGATGATTCACAATCTGGGCAGGACAGAGCAGGACTGAGAACAGCATGAAACTTATGAATTGTTTATTTCTGGAATTTTCCATTTAACATTCGGAACGTGGTTCACTGTGTGTAACTGAAACAGCAGAAAGGAAAATGGCTAATGATGGAAGACTACTACATACATACCCTTTCTCTCAGCAACTGAACTTCTGGGAATTTAACTTATAAATCCCACAGATTTATCATATAAGAGGAAAATGGTATTCCAGTTTACTCACTGCTGCATTCTTTACAATAAAAACAAACAAACAAACAAAAACTGGACATCGACAAAGAGACTGGTTAAATAAGTACACACACAAACAGGAGTACCTTGCAGCCACTATAAGGAACAATGCACTTTATTGCTATGGAAAAAATACAAGATAAATTGTCCAAAATTTGTTAGAAGAAAAATGAAAGTAAAAAAGGACCTATACATATTGGCTTTCAGTACATAAAAACCTCTGGAAAGATATTAACAAAGTGGTCAAACTGGTAACCTAGGGAAGAAAAAACTAGGTAGCAGAGAATGTTGAAGCTTTCCATCCACCCTCCTTTTTACACTTTTGATTTTGGACACTGGAGATATTATGTTTCTTAAAATACGGAGTTTGTGTTTTAACAATAATTTATAAATAAAGCAAAATACATCCAGGCTCTATTTACACAGCAATCAGATATATCATTAGTACTGAAAACAAGAGATGACTGTGCAGAAGAGTTCACACAAAGGCCACAGACTGCTGCCCCAGAAAGGTCGCAGGCAAGGTTGGCCCTTCTCTAGCATCTAGGAACTTGAATGATAAACAGTTCCCTAAGTTGATAGAAAAATTTCCTTAAATGTTAAGAGTGACTCACTGTGCCTGACTGTGTGATGTAGTTTATGCTGAACACCTACTTTCCTTCTGGGAGTCTGGAATTTGGGTACATGCTAGGGTATCTACATGACTGACCCCAATAGAAACCCTGGACTCCTAGGCTACAGGCAGCACTTCTCTGGTGTATGGCATTTCACACATGTTGTCAAAATTTGCTGCTGGAGAATTAAGTACAGCCAGCCTGACTTCATTAAAGGGGACTCTTGGAAGCTTGTGCCTGGTTTCCTCCAGACCTTGTCCATGTACCTTTTCCCTTTGTTGATCCTGCTTTGTATCCTTTCCCTATAATAAATCTTAGCTGATAAGAAAGCTATATGCAAACTCCCATGAATTCTCCTAGCAAATCACTGAAACTCAGTGCAGTCCTGAGGACTCCCAACAAATGACTTAACACATTGCTTTTTAACTTGATCCCAAAAGCTGGAAAAGCCACTCAGGCATTCCATTATTTTACATAAATTTTACTTCTATACCAAACACAATGTGGGATCTATGTTAAAGGCACTAGACTTGATGGGGAAACAAGGGTAAATCTGACAAATCGATGGAGAGTTTGGGAAAGACAGAAAGCTTCTTAGAAAATACAATGTCCATACTGAATCTGTAAGAAAAGTGGCATTTTTATTCTTTGCATCCCCAGAATGTGGCACCACAGCCATAATCCAATTCTTCCTGACAAATGTTTGGTTCTGCTTTACTAGATATAGCTAGCCATGAGCTGATTCTACCAAACAAAGGACTATAAGGTAAAAAAGGGATCTCATAGTCCCTGCTTTGTCAATCAATGCACTAACGTTAAGACAAGAGGCCACAGAGATAAAATATCAGATAACTGCAGAATGAGAAGATTCAGTGGCAAAGCCAATTCAGCTGCCCAAATTTCAACAGTTGCTAAGGACTCTATCATACTACAAGTACAAAGCTACAAACAATCAGGTTTCCATCTAGATGGGGATATGAAAAAGGCGAGATGAAATCTACTGCTGCCTGGCCTTTCATGCTAAAAGCAACAGCAAAGATACAGAGATAAAAATGAAGAAAAAGACAGCATTTCTCATTGAAAGTGTTCAACTAATTTAGCAAATGAGTGGCTACCAGACACTATGCTAGGTGCTGGAAAAAATCCAAGAAGTCAGCTTTGAGATGAGCCTTTATATAGGCCAAATAACGAGGAAGAGGGACCCGGCCTGAACGGGGCAGCAGAACAGCCCTTCATGCTTTTTCTGCTCCGGACCACCTTCGTGAGCTGTGTAGCACCCGAGAGCCCTCGGCTGCCAGACGACCACTCAGCCCTGTCCAGCTACACTCCAAATCATTCCATGGCCTTCAGCAAGTGGCCAGGGCAGATGCTGGAGCCAGCTCCGAATGAGGTGAAGCCTACACATGCTCAACCCTGCCAGTCACAAGGACCTCTCAGACTTATGCAGTGATCCAGTCCTCTACTTCTGACTGCAGCCCTGCCAGGACAGCCCAACTCTATCCATATTCTGTACCCACTTCTGCCCTCCAGACTCTGTCCCCTTTCTCCCTGGGGCCTCAAAATTGGGCTGGTATTCGGGCCCTGAGCCTGGGGTACCCGGGGTCATTCCTTCCCTTGGGGCCATCTGGGTCTCCCTCTCCAGCTCTGGTTTGGGGGCACTGCTTATGGAGGGACAGAGTCCTGCTGGATGCCGTGCCCAGCAACTGTTGGGTGTGTCCGGAGTGAAGGACTGGCTTGGCTGCCTGTCCTCTGCACCCCCATCCGCGTGGCTGAGCTCAGCCTGTCCCTTTTGTGACAAATGGAAATCTTTTCTGACGAAAGACTCAATAAACAGCACTGGACGTACGTACATACGTATGCACACACATACATACATACATACACATATACATAAGCAGGCCAAATAACAGAGGAAGTCTGCACAAAAACTAGGGGACAGAAAAGAATATTCAAGAAAACGAAGACTAGTTTGATAAATTCTTAAAATAATCATACAACCTAAGGCAAAAAAATATATATCATTTGCAGTTAAAATGCAAATGTTTCTTTGTGAAAGTCCCCAATAATGTGTAGGAATCGAACTCACCGAAATAACACAGTCCACAACAGGCTTTTTAAGAACACTTTCTGCTGTCTCCTTCAATTTG
Organism: Pteropus alecto; assembly: GCF_000325575.1. Lineage (NCBI taxonomy): Eukaryota > Metazoa > Chordata > Mammalia > Chiroptera > Pteropodidae > Pteropus > Pteropus alecto. The sequence goes on from NW_006443124.1 coordinate 10,803,465, forward strand.
GACAAAAGCATGGCAGTCACTTGCTCCGTGGTAAAATTTCGTTCTTCCTCCATATACTTCACCTGCAATAAAACAACAAAAGAATCTTAGATTGATTGTATTTCCTTATGTGTTTAGAGCCTAAAATAAGCACTGTTTCACATCACCAATGGACTATTATCTCAAGAAGGAATTAAAGAAAACTAGTTTTAAAAAGCAAAAATAATGTGAAGGTCATTTTTAGCTTTATGTTTGTCAAACTTCCTACGTGGAGATGAGAACCACTATGAAAATATGTTGTGACAAACAATAAACTTAAGACCACTGATCTGTGTAGAAGCAAACTGGTGTAGCTCACCATGAGCCACACCACCCCTCCATAAAGGGGTCTGGTGGTGGGAACTACTTTACCATCTGACATACTACATGTTTTACTTTGTTGACTTGGTTGACTTTATTGTCATCTGCCCAATTAGGATCCAATCTGAGCTGAGGACATGGTTTTAGTCAGCTTTATTCACTGCCAGAGACCCAGCATCCAACAGACATGACACAATAAATACTTGGTGAATTAAAGAATAAATGATGAACAGAGCTTCGAGATATCCTGCCCTGAATAAAACTCTGCAACTTTGACAAGAGTTGCAAACTTTAAATGTTGAAAGACTGGCTCGGATAAGCCCCATCCCACATGTACCCATATCCCTCAACTACAATCCACACCAGAAAATGTCACTTATTCTAAGCTGCTGTTCTAATTCAGCTTGAAAACCACCTTCTCCTCACCTCCTCACTCCCCAGCCCAACCATAAATTTATTCTGGTTTACAATCTAACAGTTTCTCAGTTTACTGCCTGATAAAGATGGAAAAATATCCCTCCCAGTGAGCCTCTTTCTAAGCTGTCTCTTCTTCCTCGTTATTTGTCTAATTTTAGCCAACTTCTCCACCCTTGGATGTGGATCACCTTGCTCCCCAGGTCTTCTCTGTACTCTTTCTCCTTTGGCTCTTGCAATGCTTAAGACTGAAACTGCCAATATTCATCCAATTTTTTCTTAAAAATAAATACCCCATTTCTTCACCTCCCTTTTTTCCCTTTCCCTTCTTTGTACTCCAGCTTTATCCCTTGCGAGGCCACTCAAACTGTTCTGAGATTATTGCCACAGATATACCAAGTAAACCCAGTGATCATTCTTCAGTTATCAGAATTCTTCACTTCTAAATTCAGCTGAATTCTCAGCTACAATGGCACGACTACCTTTTTATCACAATTTTCATCATCTCTTGGATTTTGAGCATGTTCTCATGATTCTTATTTCTCTAATTAGGATGTTTCAAATAGCAAATCTTTCTCTAAACTCACTTGCCTAGAAAGCTCAACCACCCTCTTGGATTCTTCTTCCTACCTGAGCACTAGAAAGGCAGCTGTGTCCAACCCACCCATCCTCTAGCCTCTCATCTCTTTTTGTGTGATCAGTTCACAGCATGCTTCACAAAGAGACTCTTCTGCATGTCCCAGAGATGTCAAAGACTAAACTCCCTTTTCCCAAAAACGATACCTTTTCCAAACTAATTCCTCTTGTCAAGAGTACAACCATGTATCTGCCTAATGACTTAAAAGTATTGATTCCTTTGCCTGTTCTTCCAGAAGTCATTCCCTAAAATCATGCCAGAAAGGCCACTGCATCAGTAAGCAAGACAGCAATGGCAGCATTAACCATCACTATCCATCCATGCAACCCATACTAAGAGTGCCACCTATGGCTCTCAAACAAAATCCAGATTGTTCAAAAAATGCTAAATGGTCTTTACTAGCAAAATCTCTTCCTAAGTATTTGTAAGTATTTTCATTACAACATAAAATTGGAATGGTACTAATCTACATTGGCTTGATAAAATAAAATGCTGTATTTTAATCATAAGGCATTATCTTGAAAACCTTACCTTTATACCTGTTAATCCAGTGGGCAATTGCACAATATCATACGCAAGATTAGATCTTTCTGCCTCCACAAATGGATCAGAGAATGCTCGGCCATGGAATCTTTTAAATCCCTGGACTGTGTTCTTTGCATTGGAAATAATCTAAGAGAGAGAATGTGAATCAAAAAGTAGAAAGACTAACAGCACTTAAATTAGAAAAAATTTTCAACAGCCTCTGATTGTTAGCATCATTTTAACTCCACAAAGTTTCCTTCTGAGTTTTAGTTTTCTTCAGCACTAAACTTTTCTGAGTGATGCCTACTAGCATGTGAAGTGAGGCTGGAGGGGTGAAGGACACAGAAACCACTGCCCAACTTGTCCTGCTTCTCTATAAAGACAGGTCATTACATTTATAAAAGTATTTTCTGTCTTAAACTTTAAATAATTATTTACATAAAATGATTTTTAGCCTTTAAAAATTACCCCTAGTTTGTGATTCAAACTTTCCAGGAGTCAATTTGCAAGTACGTGTCAATTCAGAAATTCTAGTGAAAGACAGTTACCATAAAGGAAAAGATGATACCATAAAGATGACACCAAGTACACAAAGATGAATGCAAAAAGGTACTGACGGAACATTATTTATAATACCAGAAGACTGGAAACAGCCTGAATGCGTATCAGTAAATAAATTATGGTATATTCACACAGTGGGTAAGGTTATTTTAGAAGGCTGGAAGACAAGTGTCTACATAGTATGACCTCACTTTATTAGGGGGGCAAAAACACATTTATACGCTTAGGAAGAGAGCAAAACGTTACACATTAAAATACTAACAGCAATTTTGGATAATGGTAATTTCTTGGTAATTCCTTCTACTAGTATACTTTTTAATTTCTCTAGAATGAACTATAAAATTTATGGAAAAAAACACTCTGGCAAAGACATCTAAAAAATTCAAGAATAAACTTATGCTTAAGATTTACAGGCTCCTCTTCCTAATGCAGGAGTAAAGCGTAACAAGCCCCAAGGAAAAACTGCAGAGAAAGTCTGCATCAGGTATGTCAAAAGACACACACAGAAGCCTTTTTATAAAACAGTATGAGGCCTCCCAAATCAGGCTGTACATCAGTAAGCTGCCAAGCAGAAACTCAATATCACAGTAACTATGTCAAACTAGAACTAGGCAGGTAGTTTAGTGTAATGAAAGCAAATTTTACAACAGAAAGAATTTACTGGACTTTTAGAAGGAAAGATATTTCAATATAGCTATGTACTTGACATTTACCGCCCCCAAAAAATATCTTGAAGTTTTTGAAAAAGAGAATATAAAACACCCAGTTTAATTAATAAACAACTGACCAAGCACCATTTTCTTAGGCTTGTAAATTTTACACCCTGCCCAGTACAAAAAGAGAGATAGTTATTCATTGTATATTTTGCTCCAGATTGAACCACAGAAATGGTCAAACATACAACTCCTTAACTTTACAGCAACCTCAGACACTCAAGAGAACAGAACTCTCGGTATTCTGCCACTCTGGTTACTCAGAAACCGGCAAATATATCAGGCTCCTAGTTTACAAAGTAAACCAATGATGAATTGATGGGCTTCTGCAAGCATGCTCTCTTTCCATGAGAGCTCTAACAAGACCAACTCCAGAGCTAACACTGACCTTCATAAGTAAGGCAAAAGGCCCAACAAGACAGACTTTAAGGAGCATTTAAAATGTCAAGGAACAAGTAAGCTGTGCTTAAACAAGATGTGCATTCTAGTAGTTTGCATTAGACAGATTATACTGCTCATGCTATTCACTCTAGCACATGCAAATATGGATCAGGTCTGTCTCTCTTAGTTGTATGCCTAGGGCCTACTTGTACTAGGTAGGATACATAATGGGCACTCAAATAGTTGCTGAATGGAAAGATGGACAAACCATAAAAATGAGTCGTTTTAGGAAAAAACAAAACTCCACCTACCTGGCTTTTAGCGGCTGCTCCAATTGAACGATTCTTAGGACCAAAAGAAATGCAAGCCCTAGTAAATAAAACAAACATTTAAACATATAACATTATTACAACATTACATCCAAAACCACAGGAGGCAAGATATATTTTAATAGTATCCATTAAGTCTGTAATTTTAACCATTATTTTGAGTAAAACTGTCCATGGAATGTCCATGGAATGGGCTGCCTCTTAGAATAACAGGAGTCCTGTCATTTTGATGTTGAGGCACAAGTTTTATGTCTACGATATACAGAGAGATGTCTGTAGTGGCTTAACCAGTCTCCACTATTCTCTAATTCTTAAGTCTGGGGCTCAAAATCCCAATATAAAACAATGTACGCTCATATCAACTCATCAATTAAATGTTTTTAAAAACACCTTATAGCTGTAACAACAGTCTATACACCCTGAAAACAACTCTTGTCCTATTTGTTTATAAAAAGTAATTGTTTATAAAGACTAGCTTCCAAAGACTCAGAATTTGCGACAAGAAACTTTATTCCCACTTCTGAACACATTCTTCCAAATCTCCAATTCATATACTGCCTGCTGGTTTGAGCTACTGCTGCTTATTTTAGAAAGCAAAACTGAAACCTGCTTAAAGGTACTATTTTAAAACACTGTGCTAAAGCTTAAAAAGTTAGTTATACTGGAATTGATGCTTTTAATATCATGCCCCCTATGCGTCACCCTGTTTTTCATTCTAATTAATCCCTCTGCAACCTTGCCCCGTGTTCCCTTTATTCTCATGTATCTGTCACCTCTCTTTCTAGTAGCTGTTTTCTCTCAAGCTATGGTAAGATCAAATTCACACATACCACCCAAAAAATCCCAAAGACAAAGCTCTTCCCAGAGTCCATTTCCCTCTCAAGCTAGTAAAGCCTTCTCTTCCTCCTACTTTAATTATAATGACAACATAGACTGCTTATGTAGATTATCTCATTTAATCCTCATAAGCACCCTCATCTTATCCTCCATTTTATAGAAGAGGAAACTGAGTCCATAAAGGTATTAAATGAGTAAATTTATCCAGGGTCATACAACCTGAAAGTAATGAGAGTAAGGACTCTAGATCATTTTGCCATACTCTACACTCTAGCTTTGACCCTCTCTATCCTCCTGGGACCCCTAGTTCTTTCAATTTAGCAAGGTAAGAAAGAAATAGGCCTCTGGAGACATACATACTGCCTTAGTCCAAATATTAAATGACCTATTGAGAACTGTTTTGCTTAAATAAACTTATCAGCCCTATGCAAATTGGCAGAATGCTGGGTCTCCCTGTGCCTTAGTGGCCCTTTCCAACAAGTAGGGAGGGTAAGAACCCCTAACACAGCTCATACTGCCCTTTAGGAAATGCCCAAGGCAATCTTACCCACTCCATCCACTCACTCTCTCCAATTCAAAAAGGCCCCTTAACCTAAGCCTTGTTGGTAAAACTACATCTCTCTCTAAAAACCATCAGATCTGATTTTTTCTAAAGAGTATCCCACCAATATCTCAATCCCAACATAACTAAAAGGCAATATTCTTTATCTTCCATTGCTTCCTGCAGCCTTTTCAGACCTCCATTTCAAAACAATTACTAGCTCTAAGAATAAAAACATTAATTTTCCCAACTTTCCTGTATGTCCTGTTGAAAGGTTAACTTCCTAGCCTACCTCGATAACTCTAGAAGCAAGAGCTTCTAATTATCATCCCCCCCAAAAAACAATTACCAACAAATAAAGCCCAGATTCCTTAATGTGGAACCTAAAAGTCTCTCACCATCCAACTCTATCCCCATTCTCCAGTGGCATCTCACAAACATAGTGACCCAACAAATTAAAGTCTTCCAATCTTACTGCTTTGCTCATGCCACTTTTGCCACTGAAATACTCTGGTCTTTCTAAATCACTCTCCAGAAATATCACCCGCTTTGTCTGTGAAACCTTCCCAAATCCCCCTCAAGGCAAAATTAATCATTCCTACCTCTTAAAACTTATTAAACTTGGCTTAAAACTTATTGGACTTTGGGAATGCAGATATAGAACATTTCCATCATCACAGAATGTTCTAGCATATACAGCTGCTCTAAATAATTTTTTCCTTGAAATCAGTTAACATTTTTACTTACCACATCTTCCTTTTCAACAGTAACAGGAAGTATTTCATATATCTTGAAAAGCTAAATACCAGTCTGTCTCACTTCAAGTACTCATCTTTTTTTGGTCTATGCACAGACACTAGAAACAGTTCCCGACTTCATACAAAACAATCAAATGTCACTAATGGAACATCAGTGTTCACCACCTAACAGCAATAACACATCAAATAAGGTATATAACTCTTACAAAGTATGGGGAAAGTCCACCCTTCTTATCATATCAAAGAAAATCATCAATATAATATCACTACATAATTCTTAAATTCTAAAATTCTGTAACAATAAGCCAACTACTGCACTAAAGAAAAAAATCCTTAGCTTTTCCACTATGCTATCAACTTGATTGATATGAACACATATGCAGTAAAAAGAGCTCTGGCTCCACAATCGGAGCCTGGATCTGTCCAAATCCGTTCTCTGCCTTTCTAGTCATGAGCTCTAGTCACAGCTTAACGTCTCTGAAATTCAATTGTTCGTCTCTAAAACAGGGAAATTACAGCACCTACCTCACATAGTTGCTATAAAGATAAATTTTGTTGATCCACTTTTAAAGGGCTTATATCAGATACTGGTACATAATAAATAATAAAATATTAGCTATTACTAAAGCTACAATGAAGCCTTGGTTCAAGTTTCATACAAAAATATACCAACCAGTCTGCTATGAAAGTTCTGTATCACCTTCTCAAATTGACCACTAAAATCCAGTCAGCCATCTTTAAAATTATCTACCCATGAGAAATAAAAAGTCATACTACTTCCATTTTAAAAAGACAATTTAATGATGGTCAATATGTCAAACTGCACCAATTAAAGGTTTTTCAAACTAAAAGCTTACAGAGAAAATATATAAATGTGAAGAAAGCCCAAAAAGATTAAGTTGAATATTAGCACCAGCACTAGAACCTAGTTCAGTGCTTTCTAGTGTGAGCTCATTGTAGAAAATTAGAAAACAAAGTATGAACAACAAAATAAAGGTTATTGATTCCACAACAATTACCCTCCCACTGAAGATGGCCACTGTCAGATTTAGGTAACTAGTTCTATCCTAGGACAGGCATATCGCGTTTTACTGCACTTCAGTTTACTGTGCTTCACAGATGTTGTTTTATACAACTTGAAGGCAAGACCCTCCACTGGCAAAAAGATTATGACTCGCTTTATGGTGACATTCACTTTATTGCAGTAGTCTGGAATGAAACCTGCAATATCCAAAGTATGCCTGTAAATATGTCCTTAAAAAAAAAAAAAAAAAAAAAACAAGATAAAAAGTGCCCCACTCAGTTTGTTTCTCCTCCACATATCCTTCAGTGGCTGAATTATTCCATCAGGATCTTGACAGGAAATAAGCATGACAAGGTATTTAAAGGCAACATATCAACTATGCTCATTCACTAGGAACTTCCAAAATTTGCATGCAGCCTGCATCCACCAATACTTATGGAAGGAAGCCTCTCTTTCGTCCAAGCAGGTGATGCGCCCTTGTCCCACAGCTTTCACAGCTGGGCCTTCATACACTAGGCAGTGTGCTAAGTATTCTACACTTGATTCTCCCAAATACACTTGAGAAAAGAACTACTGACCCAGTGTTATAATGAAGAACTGATTCGAGTCAAGTTAATGGGCCCAGAAACATGACTAGTAAATATTAGGAGTTCAAGACTCAAAATCAAGACTATTGGACTCCAAATCCTATACATGCATATTTTAGTACTGCAAACCATACCTGTTATACTTATTCCTACTTCTATACCTTCCCTTGAACTGTCCCAGTCTTTTCCTGAATACATTCTAATCCTATTTGCTCAAGCCTCACTCCTGCCCTTCCTCATCATTCCATCCTCCACTGATGTAACCTCTCCTCTGTACTCGATATTTTAAGTCTGTACTTAAATAACCTTTCATTGTTGCTTTATGTCATTCATATTTCCAACCAGAATGATTAAATCTCTAGACAGCAGAATCTTTACCCTATATTTCCTCTATAAATGACGCCAAATTAATGCTGCTAAAAACGTAAGTACTCAGATACTTGCTATTCGACTAATATTACTTTTCTTACATTCCAAATTATTGGAAGTTAATTCAAATCAAGTTCAAGACTGTTCTAACCTTTAGGACCTAGAAATATTCTTTTTAAGCCAGAGAATAGCACTGATCTCCCTGTCCTGGCTAAGAAATACTACTGACCAAATATTTATGCACATTCTGATACGATACTGTCAATAGCTGCTATTGGCAGATCCGTAAAAGGTAGTTTCATGTTTGTGTATAGAATAGCTCTCAGCATTAGCACAACTGTTGCTCTAATTCACTTTCTTAAACAACATAAGAGAATTAAGCTTTTAAAAGAACTGACAATAGTATTTAGACTATCATATAAGAGATGTTGGCATATCTGGCATGGAAACGGTTACTATATTAATCGTAGTATCTTCTGGTCACTGCCTTAGTCCCGAACTAAAAGTACCCAAAAAAAAGTTGATGTCAAACAGGCCAAAACAGTTACTAAAGCAAAGCAAATTCCTGAGTCAATAATAGGTAATCATATTTACAGAATATGATCCTATTTGTTTAAACACACACGGACCATGTATTTATAGAAATATTTATAGAAATACAGAGAAAGGTATACAAGAATACAGAGCAAATAATTAGAGGAAGAAATATAATTTTACTTTAGCACTTTAGTGTTTTTATTGTTACAGCAAACAAGCACTTTGTTAAGTCAGAAAAAAATGTTTTGATTTAGGAAACAATTTAGAATCTAATGACAAAGGTCGTGTAGATTACTTATACCAATTTTGTATACAAGGTTGTTTTAGTTCTTAAATGATTCTAAGAAATTACTTTCATACCCTCTGCAATCAGACATATGAGGGGGAGTGGTGTCTGAAGCTTTAGTTAACAAATCAACTTTCTTTTCTTTGAATCCAAAAGATCTAAGTCATCCTGCTGCTCTTAGATCTATACAACATGTAAAGACATTCGCTTCATAGAGGAATAATTTTCTTGCCAGAAACTATACATACTTTCAGCCCTTACTCTTTCAAGGGCAGTTATTAACAGCCAATTTCATCTCTTCAAATTATTAATATATTGGTTTATTAGGAACTAAGTCTATGAAACCGATAATATAAACAATTCATACACACAACTATTTTCTAAGTAACTAATTTCTGCCCTATAAAGTGTTCACTTTGGAAAGAAAGTATGGCTCAATCAACTTCTCTAATCTTTGGCAATCCAAAAACACTGCAAAAAAAAAGCTTTGTGGTTGTACCTTTTCTACTGCAATAATCCAACTAAATATTTAAAAAGCTTTCCATCTTGTTCCAAAGCCTATAGTCAAAAACTTCAACACTGGCACTCCTAATTTAGAACTCCAAAGTTCATCTCAAAGCTGCCCACCCTTCTCTCCCATGCTACCACAATACTGGAGAGCAGCATCAACTCACACGTGGACTAAATAGTGCAACAGCCTTCTAAATTATCACCCTGCTTCTTTTACACTTCTCCAATAAATCCATTCTCCAAAAAAATTAATCACATTTTAAAAATACAAGTTGGATCACCTCCCATTGCACCTAGATAAAAATCCTTAACATGATTTACAAAGCTTTGCCATAATCTAGTCTGCCCCACCTACCTCCTCTCCAGATTTATCTCACACCATTCTCTCAAGTGGCTCAAGACCAGCTATGACCTCTAAGTCTTGCCAAGTGTGCCAAGCTCTTCTTCCCCACTTGCTGTTCCTTCCGCCTGGAACAGCTCTTTCCCGGACCCATCACAACTTCCATGGTACTCAACCTCCAGGTACCAACTTAAATGGCACTTCTTTAAGAATACTGACCACCTCCACCCCACTTCCAGTACAAGTTATGTCCCCCTGTCATCGTATCTTGTACTTTTCCATCTGGGCCTTTACCAGTTAGTAATTAAGTATTTTGTGTAGCATCTGGCTTTTTCTACTAGCCACATCCATTTATTTGTTCACCAGAGCACCTCTAGTAGTTAGCACAAAGGATGGCATTTTGGAAACATTAGATATTTGCTAAAACGAAGGAAACCTAAATTTAGTGGAAAAGCAAGTGTCTTGAGGAACTACAGCAGCCCCAGATCCAAGATGGCAGCCAGCAGGAGGCTAATGAAGGAGCTTGACATTCAAAAATGTGGAATGAAAAATTTCCATAACATCCAGGTTGATGAAGCTAATTTACTGACTTGGGAAAGGCTTATTGTTCCTGACAACCCTCCATATAAGAGGGACTTCAGAATTGAAATCAACTTTCCAGCAGAGTACCCACTCGAACTACTTAAGATCACACTTAAAACAAAGATTTATCACCCAAACATCGACTAAAGGGGGCAGGTCTGTCTGCCAGTAATTAGTGCTGAAAACTAGAAGCCAGCAACCAAAGCTGACCAAGTAATCCAGTTTTCCCTAGTACTGGTGAACAACCCCTAGGTGAGCACGCCGTTTGGGCCAACCTAGCTGAAGAATACTTTAAGGGCCATTAAAAAAATTCTGTAAGAACGCTGAAGAGCTTACAAAGAAATATGGAGAAAAGTGACCTGTGGCCTAAAATCTGCGGTGACTGATTCCAGCCAGTGTGAGCAGAGCCCCACAGCAGTGCATTTGGACAACCTGCAAAGCAGATCTCTGTAGAAAACTGACACCAGCCACCACCACCTGGCGTTTGCTTGTGGCAGTTACTAACTTTCTACAGTTTTCTTACTCAAAAGTGGTCTAGGTAATCTGTAAAGAAAGGATTAAAAATTTAAGATTTTCTCAAAAAAAAAAAAAAAAAAAAAAAGCAAGGGTCTCCTCTACGTAAGGCTCAACTGGCTTCTCAACAACTGAATCAAACTCCTGTTACCCCAACAACTTGAAATGAGGTACTTTCATCATAGCCATCCCTCTAGAATGGTCTCATTTCCACTCACACAAAAACAAACCTATATCACAGTCTGTACCCCTGAGGTATAAAACCATTTTTCCATAACCACTTACAAAGATTAACCTTTCTGCTCCCATGCTCTACTTAACCAGACTCCAACAGAGAAATATAAGCTAATCAAAATCAGTTCAAAAATTACATGGGTATATGGCATCCCTGTAAGTTCCTGGGGGAATAGAAAGGAAAATATAGGGAAAACATACAAGGAAAACTATTTAAAGTATTTAAAAGGTATTTCTTGTCACAATTACATGGTGTATTTGGTCACCCATCACTTAGTCTTTGAGGCAAATTTAACTGCGATTTGGGAAAATTTAATTTTACTGAAATGACTCAGTTTCAATGGAATTCATGGTAAATCTGTTGTAACTGCTATTTGTCTAAAAAAAATAGAGCATAACATAACAGTCTAAAAGAAAGGACAGGAATACTATTCCAATATTTGGGATTCTCTTCCCTCTGAAGCTAAAAAGTGTCCAATTTTAGGCAAGAAAGGACCTAGATGTTACATGCCTAACACAGTGCTCTAGACTTTTTAATTCCTTGGAGGCTATCTTTACAGATTAAGAAAAGTAGGATCTAGAGAGGAATACAATATCAAATAGGAAATTAATGCCTAAACGCTTAAAAATAAACTTTAATGCTTAAAAAAAAAACTTCAGCATACAATACCCTTTCCTGGAAATATAAATTAGAACATAATACCCATTATTAAAAACTGTAAAAAATAAAAAGGGGGAGTGAGGTGTAATGAAAATGTTTTAAAATTGATTATGAGGATTGTTACACAATTTTTGTGACACAAAAACAATCAAACTGTACACTTCAAATTTCATCTCGATATAGCTGTTAAAAACTATAAACGCAATCGAAAAGGGACATCAAACTTCAGTTTGGGGATCTGAAATGGGTTTTCTGGGGAAGCATCTGGATTAGGTCTAAACCAAGGGGTAGAAATATGACAAGTGGAGGGAAATGCTGTGAGCCTTCTAGGTAGAAAAGATCAGGCTAACAGGGCAATCTAGTTTGGTTAGCAATCTGTTTAAGAAGCGTGACAAAGGTCAGGGTAAAAAACGCGCCTTCGAACAGATGCCCGTGAACGGCTACACTGAGAACCTAGAAAATAATACCAAGCTGCTTAAAGACTTTGTCCAAGAGAAAGACAGTGGACTAAAAGGCATCTCTACGTACTCAAAAAGTAGACTTTTTTACTCTAACAAAGGAAGGACCTGAGTGAGTCACGGTTTTTTAAAGCTATGTCTATACTGGTCCCATAAGTTACTATAGATTCTAAAAGTCAAAGTGAGTCCCTGAGTCATTAATAATTGCAGTCAACACCCTGGCTGGAATGTATTACTGTGAAAATGGATGCGCACAAAACAGCAGAGAATGACCCAACATAGTTTAATATACGGAAACGATGTGAAGAAAACAAAATGAATGCAAAGGTTATCGAGAAAGCATCAATTTTATGAAAAGCTTTCTGATATATGTCTGTCTCACCCCAATCCCGAGATCCCTGGTCCGTCCGGAGATTGACCCTCCGGCTCCCTCTCTTCCGGGCGCCGCCCCGCCCCCACGCACGTGGGACTCAGTCTGCTCCGCTGTCCTGCCACTAGCAGACGCCTGAACCCGTTCAATTTTTATTAAGTGCTTGCTGTGTACAAAACTCTGAACGCTGTGTTGGGCTCAAGAAACGTCAGTATGCCCTGGGCATGGTCTCTGCCCGCTCAAAGACGACGATCTATCCTACATCCCAGGTCTGTATGCTTTCTCTCCAGCTCTTACCAGTACCCTCCGTTGGTTCGAGTACCCGCTCACAGCCTTCGCTTAGCCGGCGGGCCACCGGGAAAAGGCCTCGCTCCCTGGCGCAGACCCATACGGCGGGTCACGGCCACTAGTCACCTGGCATCCGGTGCGGAGGGGGTCCTCTACCCACCAAGCCTTCGGTTCGGAAAGGAGGAGACTCCCTGACCCGCGTTCCCCAGCTGCAAGGGTGGCAGACCCGAGCAGTTGCTACCTCCCCACCCCTCGTGCACGCGGCCGGCCTGGCCCACACTCACGGCGTGCAGCGGTCGCTGTACTCATTAGCTATGGTCTCGATGCCGCCGGCGCGTGCCACAGCAACGTAGCAGCTCTGGAAGCCCAGGTCTATGCCCACCACCGACATGGCGCTGGCTGCAGCTCGGGCTCGAGCCCGGGTCCGGCCGGCGAGACAGGACACGGACCCCGGCGGGGCTGGCACGCGTAGAGCGGGCCGCGTGGGCCGAGGGACAGGTGCTAGTGAGGTACGTGCGAGTGTCCACGCGAGCGCCTAGGTCCTCGGAAATGGGACCGCAGCGGAGCGCGCTGCTCAGGCCGGCTCCGGCTCAGCGGCCGCAGAGAGAGCGCCGGTAGCGGGGGCGGAGAAGATCTCGAAAGATCTCGTTGCGACGAGAGTAAAGCCGCAGAGCGATAACTGCGAAGGAAAGGAATGTTCTCGCGAGATCTGGGCTCAGACGCTTTTCCTTTTGAGGTCCCGCCCCCAGGTACGTACAAGCGTACGTCATGTCCCGGCACGATAACTTGGGAAAGGATACAGGCGGTGGAGAGATGTATGAGAGGCAGAGCTGGCCAATTGAACCTGCACACAGAATCCGCCACGGGGGCTTTCCACGGCGGCAAAGAACAGTGAAGCACCTCCCCTTCCAAAAGAATAAAGGCTGGCTGGAAGCGCATTTGGCCTACTTCCGCCGTTTTTTCTTTATCTCCAAAGAAACTTCCGGTGGTGGGGTTCCCCCCCGCCGGAGCCCCACCTTGTATTGGGCCCCCAAAATGGGAGGGCCAGCTAATCTTCCAAGTCCAGAGGCCCCTCACCTCTACCCTCGGGGTGGGTTGGATGGTAGAGGTGAAAGCCGCCGTTGGAACCCGGCCCCGAGTAGGGCCTCAAGTCGAGCTATGTCATAATCAAAGACAGCGCCCTCTCAGGCAGGAATCCACTCTCAGTCTAACCGCCTTGCTTTTTTCCCTTCAACCTTGTCGCACCGTTCTTTAAACCACTCATGTCCTTTGTTCAGTCTGCGGGGTTAAGCCTTTTAATCCCCAATATATTCCAAGCCCCTGTCTTGAGCTGGATGCGAGGGGCACATGATACGTTACCTAGGTGCGTTCAGGCCAGCCAGTAAGTGATAGAATTACAAAAGCTAATGAATATTTAAGTGCCTCTCACTCACTTAACATGGGCACCTGGGAGAGCAAAGAGTTGCTGAGAGTTACGGCGTGTTCCAGGTGCGGAGGGTAAGCCAGCTTGTGATCAGGAAGCAATTTTATGTAATAAGCATTTCTGATAAATTGCTTAATGAGATTTCAGAAGAAAGGGCATCTGAATCTCCAGTCTCCAGTAATTTGTTGTGATTTCTTGTTCTGAATAATTATGATTCTACTATTAAGGGCTCCTAGCAAAAAAAAGCTTTTTTAAAGAAAAGTTCCATTGACCTTAACCTTCCTCTATTTCCAATTTTTCTCCTTCCTAGGAGGATATAAGTAACACCAAGGACAGTATTGGCCTTAGTTATGATGGTTCCTGTCTCCGTCTGCTCTAGGTTATTAAAGACTGGGCAAATAGAGGCCATCCTGCCCCAGGCAGAAATGTTTAATCCACCTAAAAAATCACTGCATCTGGGTTACGGACTCTGCCTCCCCAACCTTTAGCTAAACTAGCAAAAAGCACGCCCATATCTCTTTATGTTCCAGTTTCATATCTACTTGCCTTATTTGCCTTGGCAATGCTTTCAGTTTAAAATACCATCAACCCTATCAATCTTTTTACGGATTTGTCCTTCTCAAAATAAAACATAAGTAAGTAACATCAGTCACAGAGAGTACTCATCCTGCTATAAATAGTTTCCTGGATCATCAAACTTATAGCTCAAGAGGCTATTCTGGGTTATTTAAATAAATGAAGTCAGAAACAGTTATTTAAGAATTCTGAAGAATCTTAATGACAAGTTTCCAAAAATCACAATCGTGAAACAATGAAGTTGCCAGAATAATGTTGGAGGCACTGCGGTGGTTGGAGCACAAGTTCTTTTCATTCAGCAGAGTATTTTAGAAAAAGGAAGTGGTCAAATGCCTTTTACTGGTGGGATGATTAATTTAGTTCCAAGCAATCAGGAAAGTGTTTGTTTGTTTGTTTGTTTGTTTTAAAATACAGTATTTATAGGCTGCTCACCATGAGAAAAAAGGTTTTCAGTCATTTGAGATTTCATAATCATCCCTACCAACTGTCCTACAGAATCCTGTCCTACACCCTATAGCAGTTTCTGTAATTCTTTGCTTCAGGAGGAAGCTACAAACTCAGAAAATGGTGTTTTCTGGTCTCCCTGATATCATAATGAGTGGACCAGTGCCTTTAGTCAAACCAGCACTTCTTTCTAACACTCTAAAACTCTAATAGCTCAGTAATAATTGTAGTTACTTTGTCTCTAGCTCCTACAGTATGTGCCAGACATTGTGCTGAGTGATTTGAATGTCATAATTCATTTAATCTTCATAGCAAACCCATTAGGTAGGTGTTGTTTTCCAATTTTATAGTTGAGGAAACTGAGACCCAGAGAGGTTTGGGAACCTGTTCAAGGTCACGCAGCTTTTAAAACTCTGACTTCAACATGGACCTCCTACAACTACACCACTACTTTATTTAATTTCATGTTCCTTCTAGAGGTTCATCAAAGTAATTGTGGGAAATACAAAAGAGTAAGAGTCTATAGCCCTGCCACCCTGAATGTACTTGATCTCCTCTGATCTTGGAAGCTAAACAGGGTCAGGCCTGGTTAGTACTTGGATGGGAGACCACCTAGGAAGACCAGGTGCTAAAAAAGAGTAGGAGAAAGAATTCAACTAGAGTCATTCACTGCTGATATTTTGAAATACTTTCAGTGTTTTTGTTACATATGGTGGTTGAATTTGGTTGTGCTTTTTTTAACATTAAGTTAAAGTGTGTCCTCCAGGATAGTGTGCCAGGAGATATTAATAGGTTAACATTATCATTTTAAAGGCTCTGAGAAGTCCTGTTTAACTTTGTTTAATCAGAAATATAAGTATAAATATAAGAAATACTGGTTAAGGAGTAATAGAACACAATTTAGACTCCTGCTTTTTCCCCTCAAGCATTTTTCTGATTATAATGCTCTTCTGATATAAAAAAAAAAAAAAAATCATTACAATCCACTTCTAACTCCAAATTGCCTAAATCTTAGGGTCCTTCCTCACTCTATAAAATGGTTGGCTTGCATTGTAGCACTATGATCTAATTCTGAAGTCCCTCTCCAAAGCCCCACTTTTTGCCCTTTGTCAGGCTGATTACACTATAACATTTGGCCTGCAGTATCAGGCCCAGCCCTTTCCCTCTTTATAATGTTAAAATATTGGATGAACTTTGCACAGATTTCTCCAAGTCAAACAAGCTGATATGATCATGAATATTTAACCCCTTCATCTAGGTCCCTTGATCACTAAAAATTTCCCTGGCCTAACTCACAACCTCCTTATCCATCACTCTCATCCTCTTTTCATTCAGTCCCAGACCCAGCCTTTTTCCACCTCCAGCAGCTGGCATTCCAACTCCACCCCAAAGTCACGCTTGTTGGTGTGGTCTGTTGAGAGTGGAAACATGACTCTGACCTGCTCAGCCCAGTTCTGCTCCAGCTTGTCCTTTCCAAAGTGTGGAGGGAACCGGCACCCTCACTCCCTCCCCCAGGGAGCTATCCTGCCATAGTAGCAGTTGCCATCTCCTTTCTACAAATTACAAAGCTTTCTTCACCACCTTTTGTTTTAACTATCTAATTCATCAGAACTCAGTATATCCTGTACTGGTTTCCCTTAGGCTGAAAACAGCTCATTTATCTCAGGACAAAATGCACTTTACTTAGTGCCTCTAAGATTCAAAGACAATGATTTTAAAAATGTCCTGTGGCCTCTGATAATAACTCACTTTTCCTGATTAAAGAGGAATTTTGAGTGTGAATATTTGTAATTCGATAAAAAATCAGTGTTACTAGGAACAATGTTACTGTGAACAAGTTCATGTGGCATTCTGCCCATACATTGCTTCACAACCAAAGCAGGACCATTTATTTTCTTGTTGACATGTAGTTAATGTTCAAATGCAGTGTGAGGTAAAAATCTAAATATATCACAGACGATTACAGTTTGACACTTGGGTGCCAGCAGTGCAAGCTCTAACTCGGAGGAGAGTGACTAACATGTTTTCCTGGCAATGGCACAGGAATCCATCCCTTTGGCAAAAGGCAGCAGTAGCAGCAGGAGCAGCAGCAGCAGCAGCAGACTGAAACAAGAGAAGAGGTGATCTGAGCTCACTGGAAGCATCACAGTTTCTCTTCCAGGCAAGACAAAGACAAGCCTGGAAAAGATGACCAAAAGAAGCTTCCACTATAAAAATATTTTGAAACAAAAAGCATGATAAGAACTTCACGTATTCTTGAAATGCTTGGAAAGAATGAGTCATCTCTTGGTATCCAGGGGGTATTGGTTCCAGGACCCCCATAGAAATCTAAATCCATGGAAGCTCAAGTCCCTTATATAAAATGGTAGAGTATTTGTATGTAACCTACACACGTCCTCCATATACTTTATTATTTTTTAAATTTATTATGATGACATTGGTTAATGAAATCCAATAAGTTTCCAGTGTACAATTCAACAGTAAGTCATATATACATATATTGCATTGTACGTTCACCTCCCATAGTTAGATTTCTTTCTGTCACCACATATTTGATCTCCTTTACCCCATCTATCTCCCCACTCCTTCCTCACCCTCTCCCCTCTGGTAACCACTAGTCTATAGTTCATGTCCCTGAGTCTCTGTTTGTTTGTCCTGTTCATTTGTTGCTTTAGGTTTATATCCCATATATGTGATATCGTGTGATTTTCAACTTTTTCTGTCTAGCTTATTTCACTCAGCATGATTATCTCAAGATCCATTCATGTTGTCATAAATGGCAGTATTTCATCTCTTCTTATAGCTGAGTAATAGTCCGTTGTACATATGTACCACGTCTTCCATCCAGTATACTTTAAAACATCTCTAGATTACTTATAATACCTAATACAAAGTAAACGCTATGTAAACAAAGTAAAAGCTACGGATAGTTGTTATACTGTATTGTTTAGTAACCAATGACAAGAAAAAAAGGCTGTACATGTTCAGTACACTCAACCATGGTAGGCCTAACTAAATAGCACATGTCAGCAACAAGGTAACTTATTTTATAGTTATATTTTTTTGATCTGGTTTCATTCCATGGATGCAGAGCCGGTGGATACAGATGGCCCAAATGTACTCAGCAGAGAGTAGGAATGTGGTTATTAAGTCATTTTTCAAGACTGGTTTACTGGTACTTTAAGAATACTATATAGTCTATTAAATATGAATATTTTGTGTCATTTCCACTAAAGGCCAAAGTTTATTTTTGAAGAAAGAGAAGTGACCTTAAAGATTCCAGCTGAATATCCTTATGGAGTGTAACAGCCAGAACCATTGAGCAGAGCTCGGGATATCTTTTTTTATTCTAATAGTATTAGCACATATTGTGAGTAGTCAGGAAGCAGGAGTACGTTCATCTTTTGTGTGTCTATCGCCCCTAAGTGAGATGAAATCCAGAGGCTCAAGAAGGCCCTACCTGTACCAGTCTTTTAGAATGCCTGCCGAAAATGCCTCCCTTAGGGCTTGTCTCTGATATTCTTTCTCAGGGCTTCTTCCCTAAGTGTAAAATCCCCTTCCAAAATTGGGAGGACACAGTGACAATCTGGCATCTTCATGTAAATAGAACCACGTGATTGAAGAAATTTATGAATGAGCTTCTCCCTCCCCCCACCTCCCACACCCCTACCCCACTCAGCATGTACTTTCCCTAGATGAGCGTCTTCCTCTAGGATCTCCAATGGAGTTTTCTAAAGAATGCAACACAGTTTCACATTTGAGAGTTGCTGCCTGTGAAACAAGGCTGGCCACTTGCCCCTCCTCTGTGTGCAGTAGTTCTCTTGACCAAAGGTGTGATTGCTAGTAGCAGAGCGCCATCCTATCAGAACTGCTAGAGGGAACACAGTGAAAAGAAGCTTTATTAATTACAACTGTAAAACTGGTGCCAGAAAAGACAAAGACAGACAAATAAAAGTCTAGAAACAAACCCAAGTATGAGAATTTAGTATATGATACATGGCATTTCAAACTAGGGGAGAGGGTATGGTATTGGGACACTAGCTAACCATTTGGGAAAAAACTTTAGATCCCTACCTCAAATCATATAAAAGAATATATTTCTGGTAAATCAAATATTTAAAGGTTTACAAGTTAAATTTCAAAAATAAAACCATATAATTATCAGGAAATATATATGTATATAAACAGAGAATTAACTTTTGTAAGCATAACATCAAAGACAAAAAGTAAAAGCAAAGGTAAGAAATGAATGCAAAAAAGACCATAAACAAAATGAAAGGGAACAAATACAAAGTTAAGAAAAAAAATTAGAGATAAAGCAAAAAGATTACTGCTTGCTCTTTCAACATCACGGGAAAACATTGTCTAACGAGCCCACCTAAGGGCCCTATAATTCTTTAGGAAAATGCAGCTTTGCTTGATTTGCCATTTTCTATTGATTAGGGCCCAGACTCTATAAAATTAGATGTTAACTTATAGAAGCCTGGTAAGTTGCAAATGGTTTTTGTAGAGGAGAGATGCAAATGATGTCTGGTAGAAAACATATTCCCAGGGGTTAAGCTTTTATTGCCCTGTAGAATGATAACAAGTTTTGTATTTGATTTAGCAAACTGCATTCTTTCTTTCATTTCAGTCTTGAATTCTCCATTAAATTAGCTTTACTATGCTAATTAATGAGTTAAATAAATTAATAAGTTAATGAGTTAAATGACTTACCTGTCCTTATTATACATATTTGTATGTTTTTAAATTTTTAAAAAGTATATTTTGTCCTCAAAAAGTTAAACACAATTACCACATGATCCAGCAATTCCACTCCTATGTATGTACCTAAAGGAATGAAAGCAAAGACTCAAGTAGGTACTTGTACATCAATGTTCATAGCACCATTATTCCCAATAGCAAAAATGAGAAAACAAGCCAAGTGTCCATCAACAAATGACTGGACAAACACAATGTGGTATATCTGTACAGTGGAACATTACTAAGCCATTAAAAAGGGTGAAATTCTGACACAAGCTACAATATGAATAAACCTTAAAAACATTATGCTAGGTGCAGTAAGTCAGACACAAAAGGGCACTATTGTATGATTCCACATATGTGAGATATCTAGAATAAGCAAATTCATAGAACATAGAATAGAGGTTAACATGAGCTGTGGGAAGAGGTGAATCAAGAGTTATTTTTTAATGAGTACAAAGTTTCTCTTTGAAATGATGAAAAAGTTCTGGAAATGGATAATGGCGATGGTTGGACAACATTGTGAATATACTTAATGCTACTCAATGGTACACTTAAAATGCTAAATTTTATGTTATATTTATTTTACCACAATAAAAAATTTATTCTTGGAAAGAAATATTATTATATATAGCATCAAAGAGGTAATAGTCTTGATATATACATCATCGAGCGCTCCCTCCGCCCTCGCCCAAAAGTGCAACTGCACCAAGATCACCTGCCACAGGTATTACGCACACCTGCATCCCCACGCTGTCAACTGCTGCGAGAAGTGTGGCCACACCAACAACCTATGCCGTAAGAAGTTCAGGGCCTCTCCACCACTTCCTCCACCTGAAGGGCGGCCTCCTGCCCAAACCCCTTGGCCCTGGGGCCTCAATAAAGTTTCCCTTTCATTTCCTGGGGAGGGGAAAAATAGACCAAAGGTTGGAAGATAAAGTTGACCAAAGAGTAGATACGTATGGCAAACATACAGTGATCAACCTCATTTGAAGTTTTTTAAAATGCTAATTAAAATAATAACAAAATTATATTGGGAAAAAAATTGCAATACCCAGTACTGGCTAAGGTGTAAGGGACATTATGTTCTGGTTCAGTCTCTCTAGGAAGCATTTTGGGGAAAGTACATATACACTATGACGACAATCCTCCTTCAAGGAATGTCTCCTTAAAAAACAATGGGCAAGACTGCTTCCCATGCGCATACAGGAGAGGGAGCATGATAGATGGCATAGGGCTCCGCAGCCCTACCACTGGGCTTGAATACCAGTCCTGAGTGAATACGCATTAGTGACGTAGATGGCATAGGGCTCTGCAGCCCTACCACTGGGCTTGAATACCAGTCCTACCACGCATTGCCTGAGTGACTTTAGGCTGGTGGCTTAATCTATAAGCCTCAGTTTCCTCACATGAAAAATAGGGGTAATAATAGGACCTAATGCATAGGATCAACACGACAATTAAATAAGACAATTAATATAAAATATACATAGCCTGATACACAACAATAGCTCAAGAAATATTAGAGATGGTTGTTATCGTTGTTTCTCTAAGAGGATATTGTGTTAAATTTTTCCCAGAATTGGTGATTAGAGCCCACAGGTGAGAGCAAAAAAGTGCTAACTAACTCACACCCTTAAGAAAATTGCCAGTAATTGGAGCCAGCCAACTCCCCCGAAAGTGGGCCGAAACAGCCTAGAGTTTGAAGCCTCTTCCCCACTCCAGCCACCCTCTAGTCTCTGTAAGAGAAGTGGGGAGGAGTGAAAGGGAGATAGATGGTGATTTGCTTTGTGGGGAGTGCAGAATTCATGGTGAGAAGAGATTTCCTCCTCCCCATAGGAGAGGGGCGGAAAGTGCTGTCGCTTCTAGAAAGACAAGTGAGAAAACTAGAGAGAAGAGTACAAGGAGGAGAGAGACCTGCATTCTGTGTTTCACTTGACCATCTGCTGAGGCAACATGCTTGCCAATTTCTCCCCTTTGACAAAGGAGGGACATGTATGAACAAAAAAGAACTGGAGCAAACTGGCTATATGAAAAGACCAGGAGAGAAAAGTAGTCTGGTGTGACATGGGCATATGTACTTCCCCTGGATCCACTGCACATTGGAATAGGTGGCTGAACTTGGACCATCTCACCACTCTACCCAAGAAGGCTGCTGGCTCAGAGAGGGGACCCTGCAACAAAAGGCAGCAGATGAGAAGGAATGGTCAAGATAAAGCTAGGATACCCCTCATCAGGGAACCGTGGAGTGAGAGGCCCGGAGGGGCCCTCTGGACACCTATCACACGGTAGGCATTAACATAGAGGCCCATCAGCACAGACTAGAGAAGTAGGAACAACCGACAAAGAAAGCGTTATAGAAACACTCAGGCATGTCTGAAACCTCGAGTCGAGGTTTCTATTACCTCCAGCTAAAAGTATCTTAACATACTTCTTTCTCTGTAGACTGGATCTCTCTCCATGGACTGGCTGCCCCACAGCTCAGAATGAACATGCTTCAAGCCCAGCCCTACACAAGGATAAAAATTGAAGACCTTTAGTTTTAATATAAAATTCCTAGGTAAAAGACCCTAATTGTTCCAGCATAGCCTGGAATACAGGGTCACCAACACTCAGTCTCTGAGGACTGTCATCATGAGCTATAAAGATCCCCCACAAGATGTCTCACAGTATTGACATAGTGACAGAAATGTTATGCCCCAGAGTTAGAGAGCTGAGGAATCCAAATAGGTTTGAGTGAGCTTTGAGATAAACATTATTTGTGGGGATATATGGGGAGAGGCATTCACTATACCTCACTTTCTGCAGAGTTTCACAAGGTGATGTGTAGGGACTATAGGGTTTTGGAAGGAGCAGAGGAGTCTTGATCTGAAAAGAGTTAAGGGATGTCATTGATTGCCAGAGAGAAAGAAAGAGTTGTCATGTCATCTACAGTGTAACCACCTTCCACTGCAGCCCATAAATCTTCAATAATGTCATGGGATGCTTGGTGTGGTCGGATTTCTGGTGGGCACCTGCAAGGCGGATGCAGCTTCATTCTAGGTATGACCTGGGATAGGAACAGAGATGGAGAAGTCTGTAAGGAATTCAACCTCTAAAAGTGTAGAATGGTCTTTGAATTTAATTATCCCACACTCTGGATACTGGAGTCAAGTTTACTCAATTCTCCAAGTGCACTGATGCCCCTAGTGGGGGGAGGGGGGAGGAAACCACAAATATTTTGCCAAAAGTGCCTGATTAAATAACATGTGGTTAAATTAAATCCACTAACTACAAGTTGGAATCCTGATTCTTCACAGGATGGGATTTCTGGGCTCTGTTTCCTTATCTGAAGTTTTGCCGGTGAAGTGAAAAGGTGAAGAGTTTCAAAACTCCTTTTTTAAAAATTGATGTATAATTGACACACGGTATCTTATTAGTTTCAGATGTAAGGAGTTTCAAAACTCTTAAGTGGTCTTTAGAGTCTAAGACCTCCAGTCTATATTTGCTTCTTTGGGTAACAACTGGTCCAAAGAATCAAATTTCCCCAAAATCCGGTTAGAAAGGGGCTGTTTTCTCACCATGTTGATTCATATACCTGAGGCCTTAAAACTCTTAGGTGGTGGGAGCGGGGATTTCTGTGATTTCTAGGCCACATTAAGCCAAAGATGGTCTTGAGGAAGAATGGGAAAAAATGGTAAAAAAAAGAATGAGTAATTTGGAATACTACTAAAGTATCTTTAACATTTGCCAGTTTGATTTTATAGCACTAAGATTGGAAAGAGGGAGGGGCAATTCTTCTGGGGAAGGAAACGTGGAGTATCGTGTGAGACTCCTTGGACTGTTTAAAGGTCTAGGAAAGGATTCATGGTCATTTACCAGTATCATTATCACGTTGCCACTGTTTAACTTTGAACAAAGGTTTATGTCTTCTGCTTTAAGGAAAAGTTCTCAAATTTAGTGCCACTGGAATTAAATGGTGACAGTTTGCTGTGGAGCTATTTTCTTTAACTGCTTTATAATCCTTCTCTTCACCACCCTGACAGTAGAAGTGGGCATAACCCAGGCTGAGTCGTTCACAGTACCTCCCGACCCCCCCACACTGGGCCATGAAGACTGACCTAGATGAGCATGTGACCAAGCACGGGGTGCTCTTCGCAGAGATGTGTCTCTTGCAGCTGGTGGGGAACTTCCTTTCTTCTTTGTCTTGACAATGTTCAACTTTATCTAAGGCCTGTGTTCTTAGGAAACTGAGATGGTTAAGAAATTCCCCTTACCCTTTCACGTTTCAGCTTACTACAAAGAACCACTCTTCTTCATGCAACTTAGATAAGACTCACAGATGACTCCCTTGTTTACCTATGACAAGGCCAGACACAGACTCTCCAAATTCCCATGCATTGTCTTATAAATGATTATCTGAACTATTTTTCCCCGTGAAACTAGCTAGACACAAATGTTTCCTGTTGAGCTGACCGAGACCCCCTGATTACAAAAACAATTACAAATGTAAAATCACCCCACCTAGAAGTTGTCTACTGCTCCCTGCAAATGTCTCCACATAAAACCATCCTGCTGACACACTATGGTCTTCCGGTCTGGGGTGCTCTCCCTGTTGCAATATCCAGTTTGCTTATTTGTTTGGCTTTTGTCTTTGACATGCTGTGAATTTTAAGGATGTGTTGTAAGGTTCCACCTGGCCAACCACAGAGAGAGGTCTGAGGGAATTAGGCTGCTACACAGAAAGTAGAGACTAGCTTGTCTTGGCAAAAGACATCACATCCCTGTGTCTGGGCCCAGGTGCCTAAAGCTGCCCTGCTCTGGCATCTACTGGTATCCATTTCTTAAAACTCTGTTTTTACAAGGTTTACTTTGATTTCAGTGTCTGTCACTTGCAAATTGAATAGCTCTGGCTAATAAACTCACCACACTTAGAACTCACTTTGCAAGTGCA
The DNA here is from genome assembly GCF_000325575.1 of Pteropus alecto. NCBI lineage: Eukaryota > Metazoa > Chordata > Mammalia > Chiroptera > Pteropodidae > Pteropus > Pteropus alecto. The sequence goes on from NW_006443124.1 coordinate 10,828,378, forward strand.
GTAAGTATTTTCATGTAAAAATGCTGGGTATTAAAATGCACTTTCAGGATTTATTAATGATAAAAAGCCCTTCATATTGATATTGACCAGACTTATTGTGGTGATCATTTCGCAATACATACTGTTAACGCACAAAATTCAAATTCAAATTTAAAGATCTGATGTTGTCCGTGATATTTTAAAATGTGTTATAATTAGTTAGGATTCAGTTATGGATATAGAAAATATCTACATTTCCCAAAAGAGAAGCTCAAAAATCTCTGTAGGTAGGAAGACATAATACGCATCACTTTTGTCTTGATCTCTATTTTTCATAAGGAAAGTTTTCCATAATAAAAATGAATTACTTGTGTTTAAAACGGGGGTGGGAGGAGTCAAGACCATTAAGCTCAAGTTGGAATAAAGTCATTTTAGCCTCAATACTTACTTTACAGGGAAGGCCCAGTGGAGTCGGTGGCAGCCAGAGAAATCTGATGAATAGGGGCATATGTCTGGAAGAAAGGTGAGAGCCTCATTCTGAATTTCACATGAATTTTAATAAAACAATCATCATATATTTGACCTGTCAATTAAAATGTTTGGATCTAGAACACAGAAGTTTATCATCCTCACCAGGAAAGGGAGAGAGAAAGAGAGCTAAGATAGACATTTTCATTTCAACTGGTGTCCTTTGCGTTTGCTATATGGCATTTCTATTTGGCCACTTGTAGGCCTTTGCAAACCAGTGTGTTATTTTTCCCACTATACCTAGACTAGATAAATTTACATGGAAAGATTTTGCAGAACGAATCTGCTATAGAACAGAATGTACTTCCTTTGTTTCTACTGCTCATCATTCATTCCTTGAGGTATTTTTCGAATCCTCCTCATTCTGGTGGGCTGCTAATTGTGGATCCCAAGTCATTAGCACCTAAAAAGGTGTCACTTTCCCCATGAGTAGAAGGATGAGCACATGTCTGTAAGTAGCCAAGCAAACTGCTGATAGCAGCTATAGAACACAACCTCTCAGTACTAAGATCTGGACTTTTCTGGTTCAAAACCTACTCAAGACTGGGTGTGCAATTCCTCCTTCAAGACCAGCAGTCCCCAACCTCTTGGGCACCAGGAACTGGTGCTCCTATCAGAATCTAATGCCTGATGATCTAAATTGGAGCTGAGGCGGTGATGCTAGCGCTGGCAAGCTGCTGCAAATACAGATGAACTTATGCCGGCTCAGCCATAGCTCACCTCCTGCTGTGCGGCCTGGTTCCTAACAGGCCACAGACTGGTATCTGTTCATGACCCAGGTGTTGAGGACCCTTGTTCTAGACTATGAGTTATCTAATAAACTGCCAATAAATTCTTTTTGTTAATTTAGCTAAATAATTGTTTTTTATTTCTTGCAATTGAATCCTAAATGATAAAAGGGAAGCGGTCCTATGTTATTTCAAAATAAACAAAACTGGCTGGATGTGGGGGGAGAGGTGAATAATGGAAAAAGCTCAGGGATGTGCACCTTGAATAAAATATTTAACAAAGACATCTGAGAGACTCGTAGTTGGGGCTTCAGTGCACTTAGAGAACTGGGTAAATTTGACTCCAATATCCAGGGCCTGAGTCTTAGCTCTTTCACTTATAAAATGGGAATAAAGTCTACTTCCAAGAACTCTTTGGGAGCAAAAATCAGAACACCAATCTGAACCATCTTGATCACATATGAGATTTACTGAAGGGAAGCTATGATAACCCAAAGAATCAAAACAGAAAACAATCAGGTCTGGGTATGTTTTTTTCTCTGTATCTCATCTCTGCTTCTCTCAGCATATCAACTTCCTTCTCTCCTACTATAGATAAATTTGAATTACCAGAAAGGGAGCCAGCAAATCCTGGACTCACAGCTATGTCACAGCAAAGTATTTCATCAAAGACCAAGGACTCTAAGGAGCTCAAGCAGCTGTGTCTGAAGATAAGAGGATGTGACATAGCTTTCAAATGTGTAATTTTCAAGCTCTCTTGGAAAATGGCAATAATTGATGAAGGCAGCTGTCACCCCCACAGCCAGAAGTGGATGGAAGAGCCACCCTTTTTTCAGTAGAGAACCAGATATACCTCAGAGGCCCAAATGCCCTTCTCCCAGTTCCCTCTTCACAAAATAAGTGGTTGCCCTGCTTGAACCTCTTCTTTATGTAGCTGTTAGTCAAATTTTCTTACCCTGCTGGAAGAACTATTTTTTTCCTTGTATGCAAAGGCATATGAAGGAAGAACCCATGTTCAATTTTGCACCAAGGTAAAAAAAAAAAAAAAAAGATTAACCATAGCTACTAATCTTCAGAAAAAAGACTAATTCTGAATTCCAGGAAAAATGGGAAGATCATTCCTCTCTCGTTTTCTGGTCCTGGTGGAGCTAGTTTTTATTGAGCTCAGTTTTACAGTGCCTTGTGAAAATATTTTCACCGACTTTGGTGCAGGATCAGCTACATAATTTACTGAGCCAGGTGCGAAATTAAAATGCAGGAGTTCCTATTCAAAAGTTATTAAGAATTTCAGCAGAGCAATAGCAGAACAGTAAGCTAGTCTGGGAGTTTTCTAAGCAGGGGGCTCTGCATATTGCATAGTTTGCCTGCCCACAAAGTGGGCCCTGTTCTGCATGCAGCTCTCTAACCACAGGTGCTCACAAACAGGTCATGGTCGGGGCAGGAAACAACCATCCTAACCAAAAGCAGCCCAATCTGGAGAGATGCAACTCTCCCTGTAACACATGCCTTTTTCATCCATTCTTCCCTGAGTTCTTTGAGACATCATACAAAACTGGAAGACACTTGGGGAAGATTTTCGTAGAATAAAAGAATAGTTCACTTAACGACCAGTGAAGTGTTCATTCTTGCCAGATAGAAATTACTTGCAGCTTTCACAAGGGTTTTTCATTTTTTCAGCTTCTACCCATTAAGATTTATAAAATTTCGTATCTGAATTTTAGCCCGGGCCTCTAGACAAACCTGAGGGTCCTTTAAGCCCATGGGCTTCACTGGGAAACAGTAACATCATGTGTGTGGACCCTGTGTGGAACGCTCTAGACGCTTCTGATTAATTCTTGTAGGCTTTCTAGGTGTGCAACCAAATCATCACAAATAATGTCATTTGCTTCCTCCTTTTGATTTGTTGTATCTCATTCTGTTTCGCCTTTTCACATCTGCTATAATGCAGTTTCTTTAAAACTTAAATGACAAATAAATCTTAATATTGTTTTGTGGAAAACTTGAAAACTTGAGAATAAAGCTCATCTAGGAAAGTAAATGCCTAGGAGCAATAAAAACGATTGAGGGAAAAGAGCTAATTAGGAGAGACTTGGGCCGTCAGATATCAAAATAGCCTATAAAACCACAGAAATTTAAATAATGACACAAATACTGGTACAAATAGATCTTTGGGAGAAAGTAGAATGTCCAAACAAACTAAATTTGTGCATATATAGTATATTAGAGAGTGGCATTGCAAATCAATAAAAAAAAAGTGATAGGTTAGTAAATGGTGTTTCAAAAATGAAAAATTAGGATTAAGACTATAACCACAGTTGCATAGTTGTAATTAAAGAATTACAATGAAATACAAGAAACTGTTTTAATAATCTTGAGACATAGGCCATTCTAAGTATTAGCCAAATCTAGAAATCCATAAAGAAAAAGATTGCTTAAAATGCCTATATAACAATTAATACCTCTGTGTAAGGTAAATGATCATAAAGTTAAAAGACAACAGACAGAATAGGAAAAATATCTGTAAAGTATAAAACAGGGTTCATATGTTAAAAAAAATTAAAAGATTTTACAAGTCAATATTAAAACGATAAAAATCCAATAGAAAAAATAGGCAGAGATTTGAAAAGAGAATTCATGAAAGTCTTCCATGATCATACGAAAGCACTTAACCTCAGCAATAATATATCATATTGGCTTATTAGATAGACAAAAGTTAAAATTTGACTATTCTCAAGCCTGGTGAGGAAGCAGTTTGGGGTACAACCAACCTAAAGGGCATTAGGCTATATCTATCAAAATTAAAAATGCACATATCCTTTGATCCAGCAACTTCACTTCTAGGAAGTCATCTTAAAGAAACATGGGTGAGTGCTTAAACATCTATTCATCTCATCTTTGTGGTAAATGATCTAATTGTACAACAATAGGGTACTGGTTGGATAAATTATGGAATAACCATGTATTTCATATATGTAATACATCAAAAGAATGAATTAGATCTTGTAACGCAGGAGCTCCAGGCCAGGAACTTGCACCTGGGTTTTGGATTTCCGAAAAAACCACCAGAAGGACGAAAGGCATGCCATTTATTACTCACGAATCAGGGGAACTCAGATAGATGGCGGCTGACCGGAGCTGCAGAAAAAGCTGCTGCTGGCAGAGAGCTAGCAACGTTTTATACACACAGGCAGAGGGAGGGGTTATCTCACTGGGGGAGCAGCCGCCTGTGCTGCTAGAGTACAGGAGCTGGTTACAGGAGCAGATACTGTCCGTGGGAGCAGCAGAAAAAGTACTTGGTGCTCCAGGCCTGCTGGGAGCCCTTTGTTTACTGTCTTCCTTAGGGCTGCTGACCAAGCAGCCATCTGTCTTCTGAGTATGTGGAGGGGCTATGTTCTGAATTAACCCCACAGATCCGTATATACTAATGTGGAAAAAGATGTCTGCAGTACATTGAGGAATGAACAAGCAAGCTTAAGAGCAGAACAGATCGTAAGCTTCCATATTTTTTTAAGAACAAGATGTACTCAAAGGTCACATGACTCACCTCCATCTCTCAATGCTAAATCACTTTTCACCCCCTTACACTCAATTATTTTTTAGAGTATTTATGCTCATTGGATATTGCCTTTGTTTATTGTCTGCAGAAAATTCCAAGTATACAAGGACTGTATTTGTTCAAAGCTTTATCCTCAGTTCCTAATACATTTTATATGTTAAAAAATGAACAGGGACCCAGAAACATACATATACATTTCAAAACCTAAGAATGCAGATTTAAAGTAACAAAATCTCCCTGATCCGACACTAAATGCTAAGATATCCTAAAATAATTAATATTTGTGTAATCCTTCCTTTTGACAAAGCAGCTTATATAGTATCATTTGGTCCTACAGCCCTATAAAATGCATAAAAGTATAAGTAATTACACATATTTTTATTTTATGGTTTGCTAAAGACAGTCTTTCAACTGATGATCCCAATCCTGTTTAACTCACTCCTTTTCATTTTGTTTTCCAGACGAATTCTAGATGTCTGAACACTGCAGTTTTATTCTGTGTGTGTCTGTATGTATATATCTTAAACATATATAACATAACTATACTTATGTATATAAAACTATACATATATAAAACCATAACTATACCTATATAATTAAGTTATATATATACACACACATATATATATATACACACACATATATATATTTCCCTTGTAGAGAATGTTCTTTCCTGCCTATGTAGCATACAGTTGACCCCTGAAGATGTGGTTAGGGGGCCCAGACCCCCCACAGTCGATAATCCACGTATAACTTTTTTCATTTCACGTGTAACTTTTGACTCTATAGTTAGAGTTTCACATCCACAGATTTAACCAACCGCAGATCAAAATCAGTATTTTCGATCCGCGGTTGGTTGAATCCACAAATGCGAAGCCGCTGGATGCCCGTGGATAAGAAAGGCCAACTGTACTGGGAAAAAAACTGTAGGATGAGTGGACCCGCACAGTTCAAACCCGTGTTGCTCAAGGGTCAACTGTACAAGTACTGATCCTTCAAAACCCTGTTTAGGCCACACGGCCTCACTCCACTGGCACGCACCTGACACACTTCACGGTCTCCCCCAGAAGTAGCCCGGGAAACCGGAGAGGCAGAACTAGCCCCGCCCACGCCTGCGTCAGCTTCTGGTTCCAACTCCCCGCCCCCTCCGAGGAGTTTCCCAAAACCCAGCGCGGCAAACCTCAGCTGCGTTAAGATGGCGACTCCCATGCATCGGCTCATAGCCCGGAGACAAGCGTAAGTGAGGGCCCCAGTCGGGGGGCGGGGAGACGCGCGTCAGCCGAAGGGTGAGCGGGCGTCGAGCTATGGGGCCGGTGTCGGATCCTCAGTGGGAACCGGCAGAGGGTGGCCGTTTTTTTCACGCGTTGCCTGCTCCGGGCTCCGGCCGGGCAATAAGTTTGGTGCCTATCGGCCAGCGATTTCGTGGAAGACAGCTGCATAAGGTCCAAGGGGCGGGACCTAGAGGAGTTCTGAAAAGAGCCTCGAGTTTTGTTTCCGAGAAGGGTTCGCACAGGAATTGGTCACTAGCTGGTTTTTGCCCCTTTGCCCCACCCAGCTGCCCACCACATTCGTGGCCGGGGGGAGCATGGAGTCCTGATCCGGACCCCCTACTCTCGCCGATGTATGCAGCCTGTAGCCGAGCTGGCTTTTCCTGTCTCTTTCCTATCGCCTTCCCTAGGAACAGCCTGACTACGACACCAACTTTCTCCCAAGTTATTGTCTTACTTTCTGCCATTCATTTTCTTGAACAAATATTAATTTATTCATTATCTACCAATATGTGCCAGATTTGGGGTATAGAGAAAAAGAGGTGTTCAAGACAAGCTGTGCTTTCAGAGAGCTTACATTCTAGCGGTGGGAAGAGTCGATAAATTAAACATTTTAAGTAAATGAAGTCGGTGATAAGAATTTTTTTTTATACGCCTACAAGCCCCGGTCTTCCTTGGTGGTCTTCCATCCAGGTACTAACTGGGCCCAACCCTGCTTAGCTTCCGAGATCAGACGAAATCGGGAGTGTTCAGGGTGGCATGGCTGTAGACGGTGAGATGAATTTTGAAGGAAATAGGTGATGGAAAGAGAGTAGGGCCCTGATTAGGTTGGTTGAACTGGAAAGGTATTTCTGAAGAGGTGACAGTTGAACAGAGATTGAAAGTGTGAGAAAGGAGCCAGTCATAAGAGGATTTGAGCATCCAGACAATAGCATAATTGCTTTGAGACAGGAAAGAACTTAGTTTTTAAGAACTGAAAAATGGCCATTGTGGTGAATGAGTGAGAGTGGCACGAGATGTTTGCCATGGACAGATAATGCAGGAGTCATCTCACATTCCCCTTGTAAAGCCTTTTTTCTTCTACAAACCTACACATGTGAATGTCTGCCACTTTTTCATTCTCTCAGCATTTCATGCTGTCAGCATTTGCACATCTATATCACTCGCATTCTGCTAGCATATATATTTATATTTATCTTTTATTTGTATTTTTTATTCTAAGAGCCCTGTTCATTCTCTGCCCTCCATCACACTCAGTCTCATGCAGGATGAGAAGAGTTTCTTGAGAATAAGAGTAAAGATTAAGGGAGTCAGGGTACCTAGTATGCTTGGTGGAGGAAGAAGGCTTTCAAGTCAGACAGTTCTGAGATCAAGAATGGAATGATCATAATACTTAATAGGCATGCTAACTCTCAGGTTTGTTCTTTTGCTTTGGTTCCGTACTTGGATAGTATGGAACATTCTCTCCTTTGGTCCCTAGATGACTGTAGTACCTAGGGCCCTTTATATCCTCTCAGCTTCAAGTTAATGTCATCTCACTGGTGTAGATTGGATTACATGCCCAACCCTGAACCGTGTCTACGCGATTGTGAAGCTCTGATTGACTTAGATCTCATTCTTCTCCCAGTGCAATCTAATGGGTCTCTATTAACCAATAATGAGCTGGGTGGGGTAGGTGAGAGGAGGTAATGAATGATAGATTGGCAAAATCAGCCAATGTCCACTTTAAATATGAAGTGAAAGTAAGACTTTTAACACCTAAAGAATATTGCTGTTTCTTATTTCAGAAGTATCAGAGTGTTAAACAAATGTTCTGTTTTCTACAGTATGACTGTATTTGGTACATGAGCTACACAGAAGCAAAAGACAAATTTTCCTTTGAGGAGCTTCTTGTCTTGTTGGGAAGAACACATATAGTTTATAATAAAAGCTATCATGATATACAGACTGTAAGTCACCAAGGAGTCAGAGAAAGAGGGCCTTCAGAGGCTAGGGGTGTCCTGGAGAGTTTGGGGAATATTTGGGGGGTGGGGAGCAGAAAAGGAGCCTTTGCTTTTAATTTTGTAGTCATCAAAGAGGTTTAATTTCATTTATAAAGAGTAAATATTGTTTCCATAATAACAAGTTTTAAATTGTTTTTAAGTTAGTCATGAGAAGCAAGAAAGTATTGTTGTCTTTCTTTTAAAAAGTCTTTGGAATAATAGAGAATGGGAAGAATATAAAAGAAAAAAAAGAGCCTAAATCTGAACTCCCCATGTAGCAGATCTCTCAGGGACTTAACTTTAAATCAATTGAAATGAGATTATTTTCACTTTGTAAATTGTAATTACATGTACTCATCTTCATATTTAAGTAGATTGTAGAATCTTGGCATTATTGGAATAATTTCTTCAATAACCCTTTCCCTGGATTCCCCTACTATCTCTTCAGCATCCAAGGTAGTCATCTAACTTTGGATTGAACACCTCCAGTAGGATGTATTCACCCTCTTAAAGTAGCCTGTTACATTTTTCAAATCTCTCAAAAAGTTTATATTAAGCTAAAAAGAAAAAATGATATTTACCAAGCTAAAAACCCTGTTCCCTTCTAACATCTCAGCTTTTGACCTAAACTGTGGTTTCAATCAGTTAAAACCCCTAAGTGTTTTCCATTTGAATTGCCATCAAGTCAAGCTTCCCCTGTATCGATTTTCTGGACTTAAGTGTCAAACTTACTTTTACCCTTGTTAAATTTCATCTTGTTAGAGTCAACACAGTTCCAGCCTGTCAAGACCTATTGGATCCTGATTCGGTCAACCCCTTGTATTAACTATCCCTCTCAGCTTTGTGTCAACTGCAAGTTTGATAAATATGCACATCTGTGTCTTCATCCAAGTCATTTATAAAAATGTTGAACAAGACCAAACTGAGGACCAAACCCTGCAGGCCATCACTGGATACCTGTCTCTATATAATTTATTCCAACCCATTAAACAGTACTCATAGTCAACTGATCAACTGATTGTTCTGTTTTGTTCACAAGAATATTGTGAGACTTTCCAAGATGCCTTATTGAAATATAAATACCCAAAAGGCAATAAGATTTGATATCTAGCAATCCTGGCTTTTTTTTTTTTTTTTTTTTTCCTGAATGGATTTAATAAATCCAGCCAGAATTTTGCCTGCAATGAATATCAAGTTCATTGGTCTAGTTTGTGAAATCTACCCTCCTCCCCACTTCGAAAATCAAAACAGCATTTGTCTACTTTCAGTCTTTCAGCATCACTCCTGTTTGCCAGACAGAGTTCCTCAGATTACCAGCAGCAGTACCACAGTCTCACCTGGAAAATCTCTGGTATGTCCAGGAGCAATCACGTGGGCCATGTGACTTAAACACATTCAGAATGGATAAGGGCACTGTTACCCACTCCTCAAGAATCTTGAGCTTCAATTTTTACTTTTTTCATTCTGCTTATCATTGTGTTTGAGTTAAGACCGAAGCAAAATAAAAATAATTCTGCTTGTCCACTTTGCCCATAACGTGGTATTGGTGGCCTATTTGCCTATTACCCCAAATAGTGAACCTATTTCTTTTTTTTGATTCTTCGTGGTTTAAGTATAACTGAAACATAAACAATTTTCAATGTTCTTGATATCTTTCACTGGTCTCAGTTCATTTGGGCAGGAGGCTTTCAGTTTTTTCTCTTATACGCCTTTACAATTCTTCTGTATCCCTTAGTTATATGTTCCTTTAAAAGTATCTTTTAATATCTGTTTTATGATTTTACACACAATCCATGTTCATTATAGAAAAGTTAGAAAATATAGATAAGGGAAAAAGTATTATAATCCTACCCCAAATACAGTCATTGTTTACATTTTAGTGTATAACCTTTCAGGCCATTTTAAATATTTTAAATGGCCTCATAGTGTTCTTTATGGATGTACAATAACTTTTTGGCCATTTCTTTTGTTGTTGGATAGTTAGGTTTATGCTTATAAACCATATCATACTTCCTGTAATAAATATGTATGAAACTGAATTTTTACATATATCTTATTATTTCTGGATCAGATGGTATGGACATTTTTCAAAAGTTGGGGTTGTTGAGGTTTAATTTACATAGAGGAAAATTCATCCTTTTTAATGTACAGTTCTATGAGTTCTGAAAAATATATATAGTCATATAACCATCACCAAAATCAAGATGTAGAACAATTTCAATATACCAGAAGCCCCTAAGGCCCTTTCCCAATCACAACCTCCTCTCTCCTTGCTAATAACCACTCTCCTAACATTTATAGTAATTACTTCCTTGCTTCTCTTTGTACATTTACCATCTAACTATACTTTAATTTTAATGCATTAGAGTTTAATTATACCTATCTTTGAACTTTATACAAAATTAGACAATTTGAATTCTTTTGAGCCTGGTTTATATCTAAGATCCATCTAAATTAAATTAAGCTGTAATTTGTCCATTTTTATTACTATGAAGTATTCCACTGTATTCTATACCAGGGTTCCCCAACCCCTGGGCTGCAGATTGGTAGGAACCAGGCCGCACAGCAGGAAGTGAGCAGTAGGTGAGCGAGCGAAGCTTCATCTGTATCTGCAATCTCCAGCACTAGCATCATCGCCTCAGCTCCACCTCAGATCATCAGGCATTAGATTCTCATAGGAGTACTAGTCTCTGTATACCACAAATTAATTACTCTACTTTAACGTTATTTCCAATTTCGAGGATGTTACAAAGCATGCTGTTAAGAATATTCTTTTAGTTCTTCCTCTTCCTCTTCCCTTCTTGAGCAAGTCGGTCCTGAAGCCCTTAGGTGGTGCAGAGCAGGGCAGGCATCCATACAGGGGATCGACCTGGCATTGGAATGTCAGCACTAAAGTGGGGTAAGTTGGGCGGCATCCACGAGGAGCATGAACTGGCCTGCAGTGTCAGCAGGGTGTGGAGGACATCCAGTGGGGGAACAGTCCAGTGCAAGGTATCAGATCCCAAGCAGAAAGAGGGCAGTGTCCATACATTGAGGCAATTCAGCACAAGTTTGTCACCTGAGTGGGGAGAATATAAAAGTAGGTGAGGAGTGGTGAATTAAGTGGGGGTGTAAGAGCCTAAGCAGAAAGAGAAATGTGTACACATGTGGGGACCTGGCCTGGCAATGGGAGTCAGCCCAAGCAGAGTGAGAAGCATGTCCACATGGGGGTGGGGGAGGACAATGAAGGGCAGAGTATCAGATCCCAAGTGGAGTAAAGAGAACACCTGTATGGAGGAGGGGGCAGCAGTGGCAGCAATAGGCAATTGCTCATATGAAAAGAAGTGACAAAATGAGTAAATCTATTTAGGATCATGGGATCTAGATTTCTCACTGGGGAAGGAAAGAATGGAGTAAACCCTGTGAAGGGTTTGGATTGGAATTAAAGGTATCGGTATGATTTCATGGTTTTCAAAATATGTAACTATAGATATAAATGTGTGTGTGTTCCCTACCTCTGTCCACTGAGCATATGTGGGAGCAGCAATGTCCCAATAACAGTGAGCACCCATGTGCCCCAATCTTAACTTTTAATATTATCAGGGCTACCTCAGGCTGATTTCAGAGCAGGGCAGGGAAAGTGTAAGATGAACCTGGAATTTTTTGTTGTACCAGAAAGCAAGGTTATGCTCAAAGAATGATGGAGCCATGTCAAAACAACACAGAATCCACTTGAAGGGATTTCATACTGACCAAGTCTAGGACAATCTGAGCATCAAAAAAGTTGTGGTAATTGATTATAACTCATTGAATAAAAGAGAAAAAATATGAGTTTATAGTGATAGATACATAAAGGATCTAAAAATTTAATGAGCAGGATATTTATGGGTTGTCAAGTACCAACCAACAAAATATATTTATGAATTACTATACTACTTTTCAATTACAGTTATGTAACAGAGTACCCCAGAATTTAGTGACTTCTGACAGTAAACATTATCTCAAAGTTTCTGTGGGTCAGGAATTCAGGAGCCACTTAGCTGAGTGAGTCTGACTCAGCCTCTTCTGTGTGGTGTGGTCAGGATGTTGCAGGGTATGCAGTCATCTCAAGGCTTGACCAGGACCAGACAGTCTGCTTTCAGGATGGCTGATTCACAGGGCTGCTGGCAGGAAGCTTCAGTTCCTCCTCATGTAGGCCTTCCTAGAGGCTGATTGAGCATCTTCATGACATGGCAGCTACTTAACCTGATCTTCGAAGTCACACTTCATCACTCTGCTTTATTCCATTAGTTAGAAGCAAGTCACTAAGTCTGAGCCACACATTCAAGGAGAGGAGAATTAGGCTCCACCTCTTGAAGTGAAGAGCATCAAATAATTTGTGGACGTAATTTTAAACCACCAAAAGTTTTAAATGGACAAGTAACTTTACAATGCAAAGTCTGGTAAGAGAATGTACTAGTTCATAGAAATATGCAGTGAAATATTCTGGATTGATGAGGCATTAGGTTGTCAATTTACAAATGTTTCAGGAAAAATAGTTCTTTAAAATCAAAACTTTTCTGTAAGGTTGTGATTGTTTCATATATTTTTAAAATGCCCTAAAGGAAAGCAGTGTTCTTACACATGTTATCTGGTATAGTTGCACATGGATGTCTACTGCATAAATACCTACAGGTGGAATTGCTGGACCATAGAGTATGCATCTCTTCAACTATGGTAAATTTTTTTTCAGAATGGTTGTACCAGTTTACACTGGGACTAACCATGAGTGTTACTCTTGCTACGTATCCTTGCTAACATTGGCGATTGCCAGTTTTTAATTTTAGTCTTTCTTTGGGGTGTCTAGTGCTATCTCATTGGAGTTTTAATTTGCTTTTCTTTCATTAGTAATGAGCACCTGTTCATGTTTGTTGATAATTTGTATTTTCCAATCCCATTTTTGTACTGTCTTTCCATTTTCCACTTCATCTTATTTTTCTGTTATCTGTCATTTTCTTATTGATTTGTAAGAGTTCTTTGTGTACTCTGGAGATGGTAATATATGTTGCAAGAATCTTCTCCCATTTTTTGGGCTTCTCTTTTTACTCTCTTCATTGTACATTTTGATGAGATTCTTAATTTTAAATTTTAGTATAATTTATCAATCTTTCTCTTTATGATTAGTGTTGTGATTTGTTTTTTAAGAATTCTTAACTCAAATGTGTCACTTTTTAAGATACTATCTTTTAAAACCTTTATTGTTTGGCCAGGTCTGTGATTTATGTGTGCATATAGGGAAAAGTAGAGGTTAAGCCTTTTCCATATGCATAACTAGTTATTCCTATACTATTCATAATCTGTCCTTTCCACCACTGCTCTCTGATGTCATGGTTGTCATAAATTAAGTGTTCATATGTACATTAGTCTACTTCTGGACATTCTATTTTGTTCTGTTGGCTTATTTGTACATCTTTGCTCCAATCTCATATTATTAATATTATAGCTTTATCATAAGTCAGTGTCTTTTAATCTAAGTCTTCCTTATTTGTTCCTTTACAAGGGTATTTTGGCTATTCTTGACCTTTTGAATTTCCATTTTAGGATAAGTTTGATAAGTTCCAAAACAAACAAACAAACAAAAACCTGTCGAGATTTTTATTGGCATCACTTTGAATCTATAGATCAGTTTGGGAAGTATGGATATTTTTACAACATTGAGTCTTCCAGTCTATGAACATGGTATATCCCTCTATTATTCACTTCTTTGGATGTCTAATTCCTCTCAGTAATGTTTGTTTTCTGCATAAAAGTCTTGCACATATTTTCTTCAATTTATTTTTAGGTTTTTGGTATTTTTCAGGCTATTATAAATATCACCTTTTAAAATTTCATTAACTGTTTTTGTTTTGTAGAAACAATCGATTTTTACATGTTGACCTTTTATCTAACACAGAGTTTGGCAAACTGAATCCTGCCTGCTACCTGTTCTTGTAGGCTTGTAAGCAGAGATTGTTATTTACATATGTATATAGATGATCAATTTGATGACAGGGAACACCAACTTTGAACCTCAATTGAGTGAAATGTTATCCTCCAGAAAAGAATTTCATTCTTCTCATTAGTAAACCTCTTTTATGTGAAATATTTTTCTTAATAAAATATTTGTGGAAATTTGTTCTCTTATTATAGAAGTGTCTACATAATATCCTTAATTTTGCCTCTTGGTCTGCAAAGCCTAAAATATTTACTATCTGATCCTTTACAGACAGTTTGCTGACCCCAATCTAAAACCTTGCTGAATTCACTTATGAATACTAATTATTTTTAAAATGTTATCTGTAGATTCTTTTGGATTTGCTGTGTACATAATACATCATCAATGAGGAATGACAGTTTTATTGCTTTCCAATTCTTTTATCTGTTTTTCTTTGCTTGCTGCATCTTAACCTAATTTTAGGGATTGTGAGTTTTCTTAGCCTCCTAGATGACTAATAGCCGGGCTGCACTCAATAAATGGTTGGTTTATTCTTAGGGTGTAGCCCCTCAGAGTCCTAACTCTGGAAACAAATTTGTCTTCCTAGCTTATTGTAAGTGATGCTGATCCTGTTGAGTTAGGCAAATACCCCACTGCAAGAGTCGACTTAACTCAACAGGTCGTTTAGAATGTTGTGACTGTCTTTCTAGTTCTGAGCTAAAGAGTTGGTCTGAGTTACATAGTTGGCCATTACTGGAATAGAATTGAGGATGAAGGTTTGAACTCAAACAAGGTCCATGCTCTTAACCACTCACTATACTGCTTTGTGATTAAATCTAACATAAATAGATTAAATCTAACCACTCACTATACTGCTTTGTGATTAAATCTAACATAAATAGATTAAATTATGTTTATTTTTTAGGTAGGCCTTAAACATCTTTTTCACTTTATATTGTTTATGTCTTTCATGGCAGAAAATGTCAAGCGAAAAATTTAAGGCCTGTATTCTAATTTTTGCTCTTTAGTGAAGCAAATAAGCAACATGTAAGGTGTCAGAAATGCTTGGAATTTGGACATTGGACTTATGAATGCACTGGAAAAAGAAAATACCTACATAGGCCTTCGAGAACAGCAGAACTAAAGAAAGCTTTAAAAGAAAAAGAAAACAGATTATTATTACAACAAAGGTAAGTTTATATGGGGTACCCAAAGAAATATTTTTGTTTATATTTATGGGATTTATTAAGGGCCTGAATGTTTCATGGTGGTTATCCAGATTTAGATTATAATTCTAGCTAATGTTTAATGAGAACTTAGTATATGCCAGGCACTGTACTAAGCTCTTTAGAAGTATTAGCTTATTTAAGTGTCATATCTATACCATAAAGGTAAACTATTATTAACCCCCATTTTACATATAAAGAAACTGAGGCGCGGAGGGGTTCAATAACTGGCTCAGTGTCATACAGCTAGTAAGTAGAAAAGTTAAGTGAAACCAGTTAGCTTTCTTCAGAAGCCATACTCTTAATCATTTTGCTTTATTGCCTCAGTTGCCAATGACATGACCACAGAATACTGTGAGGTAGATTATGTGAGCTGATATGAAAAGATATCTAGGAGAAATGTCCAAGATACTTATATTAAGTACAGAGACCAGGTAGAGAACAATATGTAAAATATGCTATCATTTATGTTAAAAAAAAGAAAAAAAGAAAAAAAGAATAATGGAAGTTTTTGGAAAATATAAATGATCAATAATAATAGTTCCTTTCTAGAAGGAGAGCTAGATAGGAAGGAAACTGGAAAATTGTTATTTACCCTTTTGTGTCCTTTGAATAAAGCTTTTAAATTCCTGTGAAATAAGTAAGTATACATGTTTCAGAGAGACTTAAATAGGAAGGTGCCAGGTCAACTTAATGCTTCATGTTAGCATTCACACAGCGTCTTCAGGACTGTGTGCTCTCTAATAGTATCTTAAACATCTGGACTTTCATGGCAGCAGTCTTCCACTTTGTAGACCTCAAGTCTCTTTAAAGGTTACGCAGGAATAGATAAGTAATCAGTTTTTAAGTCATCAACATTAATATGCACTTTTTCCAAAAATAAATCTGTATGAGAAGGTGCTTCCTGGTTCTCTATTTTCACATCCTGTTTCCTAAACAACCCTTCTTTAATTTCACTAAAGACACACCTCTCACCTATCTAATCTTACCTTGTATTGTCCTCATGTATAAAAAGCCAGAGATTTTTCAAAATACTGATATTTGTACTGATAAAGTGAATGGCCCTAATTATTGGAAGGAAGTTATTTTGCAAATTTTTTTTCCCAGCAAGATTGAAGGAGGACCTAATTGAGTTATCAATTTAAAAGTATATTTTATGTACAGCTGAAACCTACTGGATTTCGTTAACCAATATCACCATAAAAAATTAATTTAAAAAAAAACTATATATATTTTAAATAAATTTATTTAAATTAGTTTCAAGTATATAGTATATTGGTTAGACATCTATAATGTTCATAAAACGATCCCCCCAATTGTTCCCTCCCGCTCCTGGCCCTCCACTTAACTTACATAATAATACTAACTGCATTCTCTCTGCCATGCTCCCCATACCCAACTATCAACTACTAATTTGTTCTTCTTTGACCCTTTACCCCATTCTACTAGCCTCCCAACCCTCCTCCCCTCTGTCCATTACCAAATTGTCCACTATATTTGTGAGTCTGTTTTTGATTAGTTTGTTCTTTTTGTTCCTTAGATACCACATGTAAGTGAAATCATATGGTATTTATCTTTCTCTGTCTGACTTATTTCACTCAGCATTATAACCTATAGATCCATCCAAGTCATTGCAAATGGTAGGATTTCATATTTTTTTAATGGCTGAGTAATATTCCATTATACATATGAATCATAATTTCTTTATCCAGTCATCTGTTGATGGGCATTTAGGTTGCTTCCATATCTTGGTTATTGTAAATTGTGCCGCCATGAATATTAGAGTGTAAAAAAAGTCTATTTTAGTGACACATCATTATGTTACTTGTAGACTATAACATGGGAGGAAATCAAAGAATTGAGTCACTTTGCTACAGCAAAACTCTTTCTGTTCCCATCTCCCTATTCAAGTTAACAAGTCTTGTCAGGGTTAAATCTATAAAAATTAAGTATAGGAATTAAATTGATATTGAACCTTGTCACTGTCTAGCAAATAATATATTTTTACATCATTTTAATCAATTTTTTAGTAATAATGGTAATGGTTGATCAATTAAGAAATTTTAAATACTTTTAAAGCAAATGGTCACAGGTAATTAAAATATACAATTTCAAGTTATGTCTATATTTTTATTGCAAAGAAATATAGATGATAAGTAAAATTTTCAGCCATAAAAATATTTAAGATACTTTCTATGGAGAAAGCAGAATAAAAGTACAAGTTCAAAGAGAAAAAAAGGACAATGTAAAAGTATCAACTGTTAAAGATAAGCTTGTTTGTGTATTTTTTAAGTGAATTACAATAGGTATCAAATTATTGTGACATTTACTTTCTATTGGATACAATTATCAAAGTGATATAGCAATTTTCTTTTTAAAATATCAATATATAATAAGCCAGAGATAGACCTTTTGTAAATATTAAAACTTAGAATAAGACATGGTTCCATAGTGTAGCAGTTAGCACGTCTGCTTTACTCGCAGAAGGTCCTGGATTCGTGCCCCAGTGGAGCCACGGTCCATGGTCTACAGCCATGACACCCTGAACAAGCCCGATGTCTGATCTTGGAAGCTAAGCAGGGTCAGGCCTGGTTAGTACTTGGATGGGAGACCACCTAGGAAGACCAGGTGCTGTGGGCATAAATAATAATAAATAAATAAATAAATAAAATAAAACTTAGAATTAAAAAGTATGAGAAATACATAGTTTTACAAAACTCTTTATTCTTTTATTAGGAATGTAAGTAAAAATTGTTTGATATCTATCCTGAAGAGTAAAAGTTAGGAATAATTTCTACCCAACATTTACTTTTGTTTTTCTAGTTGTATTGCATAAGCATCTTGATGTTGAAAATACATAGAATATATGAATTTTAGATATAGCTCTGTTACATAAAGATTGCTATTTTCAGGCTTAAGGATAAAATGAAAGAAATGTGTGAATTTTGACGATCATGGATTTTTGTAGTGTGGTTTAATAAATGTACTTATCCCACTTATTTTACCCTCAAAATGACAATTCAAAAAGTAACTCCATTGTGTGAAACTTTACATAAATGTATATTTATATTGAAGATCTAGGAAATAAGGATAGAAGTCCTAGGAAATATAAAGAAGTCCAGAATATGGAAATGTTAAATTTACGAAACATTGCTATAGTAATAGAATTCCGTAATTTGAAAACCTGCATGTAGTCTGGCAGAAATATAACAGCAAACATTTGTATGTTTTGTCCAAAAACTTTGTTCTTGGTAAATAATGTGAAGGAACACAGTCTCAAGATATTAAGTCTCTGGTTCTTAAACAGTAAATGACTATCTGAGAGACATGCAGAAAAAGAAATGATTATTTTAAATCAAAGGTTGCTTAGTTTTTTATATGCAGTGGCCAATTATTATATGACTCTGGAAACTCAAATTATAAATTATAACTATTGTGCTATTATTTGTTTTGTTTTGTTGTTCAGGAAGTAGTTAGGGTAGCTATGTCAACCTTAGTTCAAAACTAAAAAAGGATCAAATTGGGGCATTCAGTCATCTTAACCACTAACTTACCTGGCTTCTAAGATACAGTTGATAGATAACATCTGCTTGCTTCCGTGCTGGTTAAGTTGGAAGTTTTTGGAAGCTGCATGTACCACATGCAGCCTACAATAGGAGACTTTCCATTTGGTTATAACAAGAAATGCTGGACTCTGAGTACATATTATGAAAGGCAAAGTGTTTCTCCAATGTAAAAAGTTTTGGGGATAATAAGTGTTTGTCTGAGTTGTGTATAATCACTCTATTAACAGGAGCTTTTTCTCCCCCTTGTGTTTATCAGCATTGGAGAAACTAATGTAGAAAGAAAGACCAAGAAAAAAAGGTATGTGTGGCTTTAGGAGTATTATATAGATAATAAATAGTTAACACCAGTTGGAGGGATAGGAAGAGTGATTTTAAAATAAGAGTTATAAGATTTGGATCTGAAATCTTATGTTTGCAATTTATGATTAACTATCATCCTGTTTTCTGATAGTTCCTCTCCTTACCTGTCCTGAATTAATTGCCTTCTTTTCTCCTTTTTCTCCAACTTTCCAAAGTCCTTATTCTGGAAATAGTAAATAATTCCTCTTGTCTTAGAATAGGAAATGTTATTAGACTAGTAAGAAACTATTGACCAGCTATATTTGGTCTGAAGTAGTTAAGATAATGAAACATTTGCCACTGTCCATGAGGTTTAAATTAACCCAATTGTTACACTGCAACTTTATTCTAATATTATTTGCTCTGGAACATAATGTTTTAGGTACACTTATCTTGAACTCCATTCAAGAGTGAAATCGCTGAAGTTAAAGACCTTGCTAAGTAGGGGAAGGGGTGAGGTTAAAATAGTTTTGTGCAATCCCAAAAGCATCAAATCCAGGGATAACTGCCAGCAGAACTTTAGTTTATACATACACATAATATTCATATGAAATTAGCATTCCATTAAGTGTCAGCTTCCCATGCAAATAACTGTCGATTGTCTTAATAGGTCTAAGAGTGTTACCAGTTCCAGTAGCAATAGCAGTGACAGTTCAGCCAGTGATTCTTCATCAGAGAGTGAAGAAACGTCTACCTCATCCTCCTCAGAAGACAGTGACACAGATGAAAGCTCCTCCAGTTCGTCATCTTCAGCCTCTTCCACAAGCTCTTCTTCGTCCTCTGATTCAGACTCAGATTCCAGCTCTTCCAGTAGCAGCAGCACTAGCACAGGTAGCAGCTCTGAGGATGAACCACCGAAGAAGAAGAAGAAGAAATAGAATTGCTCCATCCACATTGGACTGACAGACTGAAAACATTAATCTGATTCTCAAAAGGGAATTTAAGATATGTTAAAGCCAAATAGGTTAACTGACCAAAATTCCTAGAGCTCAAAAGTTCCTAAATGCTTTACGTTGTAAGAGCATAAAAAGTATTAAAATGGATTATATATATATATACTTTTTTATTTTAAGGATGAATCTTATTTTTCTTTTTTATCTCTAAACTCTGTCTCTAAAACTTAAAGCTGAAATCTAGTAAATCTCTTTTTGTGATAAAACTTATGTTTTCTCCCTGGGAAATAAATCCTATACTTTGTAATATGTTAGCGTTATGTATCAGACATGTTTTCAGGATAATGCATCAGAGTATCTGGCAGTGAATTTCTAATGCTTTTGGCTGTGTGTTATTATGTCAGATTTAACATTGTTGCTCCTAAGTTTAGGAGTTTTTCCTACTGTTGATAAATTGCTCTATTTTTATGTTTATGTTCAGAAAGTTATTTTAACTTCTTGTTCTAAATGAAAAGTTCAAGGAACCTATTAATATATTTATACTATTTGGATGGCACAAGTTTCAAGTTACTGTGTAATATCATTGTTTGTTTTCTTCTGATTTTTAGAGTACACTTTTCTGAGGAAAATTATTCTAAAGGAACCTGAAAAGGAACAAAAATTCTAAAACTACTTAGGAATCTAATCATGGTGCCTTTCGATAAATTCGGTATAACAGAAAAGAAAGCAGTCATTTAAGAGGCTAACAAGTAAAAGCGATGTAGATAGCTTTGTGTGTTAATATGCTGAAAAAGGTACCATTCAAAATGGAAAAGAAAATAGGAGAGAGGTAATTTTTACAGAAAATTAGGGAGATGTTGGTTGCCTTTTTTTAAGCTTTTGTAAAGATTGCCTTTTACCATTTTTGCAATTGTGGAATGACAGTTTATGTGGTAACTGGTCATGTATGACAGTCTACTGCATAAATATGAATGACTTGGATAAATCTGCTGTGTTTACATAGCACATACAGTTGAAATCTAGCATGAAAGGTTAAAAAGAAATATTGTATAATATTTCTTAAAAGTAAAATACTCTGCTGTAGTGAAATTATTTGGTTTAATATCACAATCTGATGTCTTGAGCATTTTGGAAAGAGGTATCATTTATAGAAAAATCTTGATTTGGGTTAAACATAGGCTTTTGAAACTATAGATGTTGTCTTCTTTATATTTTTATAAGAAAGTGATAGAAAACTACTTTTGAAGAAAATGGACTTCTATTTAAATGTTGAAATATGTGTATGTTGTGAGTTTAAGGAGCCTGTAATTACCTGTAAGTTTTAAAGAACCATCTGCTCAGTAATTGTAAATAAACATCCTTCCAAAGGCTCTATACAGAATGTATCAATTGACAGGAAAATTTAATGAATTACTTGTTAAACACATTTTACAATGTTTCTGATCTCCATAAGGGCAATTTGCCAGTCAAAGAACTTGGAAGAGAAGAAAAATGTGTACACAGGATGCATCACTTGCAATTAAATAAAACTCATAGTTTGTGCTCACAAGTTTAAGCTTCTGTTACCTCTCTGTTTTAATATCAGTTTTAATTCCTTTTGAAGGTAAGGGCATTTAAACACATTCTAATTACTTTTACTATTACAATAGGTAAAAAGTGTGCCTGGAGAGAGGGCGAGAAACTATTTTCTAGTTACACAGTTTACTCAAAAAAGCAGAGTCAATTGCAAAATGGAGACTGACTTCCAAAGAGTTTCTCCCATCCTTCCTTAAAGCAAAACTCTGGAAGTTGAGTCCCTAGCAAATGTAGGAAGTGCATTATTTCTCAACCCAACCATTTCAAAAGGAGTAATTGGATCATAAATTTTCATTTTACAAACATTTCATTAGTATGACTACAATAATGAATTTTTGTTCTGGAATCAAAATATGGCATCAGGCCACAAGTTGGCACTAGCAATGAAAAAAAGCAGAGAAGATGTACTTCATATTCATGACTCTATTCTTTTTATTTTGAACTGATTGTAGATTTACAGAAAAGTTGTAAAAATATTACAATATTCCTATATATCTCACCTAGTTTCCCCAAATGTTAGCATCTTACATAACCATCATTGTCACTGGATCAGAACAAGGAAATTAATATGTGGTAAAACACTGTTAATTAAACCATAAACCTTTTTCATATTTCACCAGTTTTCCCATTAATGTCCTTTTTCTGTTCCAGAATATTACTGAGAAAATGCATTTACTTCTAAGTCTACTGTCTGTAACAGTTCCTCAGTCTTTCTTTGTCTTTCAAGTCCTTAACGACTTTTGAAGAGTATTAATCAGTTATTTTGTCTAATGTCCCTCAGTTTGGGTTTGTCTGTTGTTTTCTTGTGATTGAACTGAGGTTATGCTTTCTGGAAGAATATTGCAGAAATGAAGTTGTATCTTCAGTCCATCAAATCACAGGATCCTAATGTCGATATGTCATTTATTATTGGCGATGTTGACCTTGATCACATGGTTGAGGTGGTTTCTGTCAGCTTTCTCCTTTTAGTTAATAATATCTGTGAGAAGATACTTTGAGATGATGTAAATTGATTCTCCTCACACTCACCCAAATATTTTTAGTGGATCTTGTCTGTGACAATTATTACTGTGATGTTTTGCCAATGGTGATTTTCTATTTCCTGCTTTCCTTCCACTGACTGGAATTTTGTAAGGAAGAGCTATTTCATCTCTTTCACTTATTTAATTATTTATTGTGTGGGCTGTGGGTGTTTATTTTGTTTTATGGGATAAAATCCACTAATACTGCTATTGATTTTGTTGCTCACATCGTCCCACCTTAGGCTGTCAGGAGAGCTCCTTCAGGTTGGCTCCTTTGTTCTTTCGACAAATCCTCATTTTCTTAAAAAAGTATTTTCTTACTTTCTGGGACCACAAGATGTTCTGATGCAGGACAGGGCAAATTTCCCAGAGTTAGGGGACAGGGAGACGAAGCCCTGCACCAAGAGGAGAAGAGAGGGTCCTTTGGTAGAGAGTAGAGAAAGAATTCAACACACATGCCAAAGTTAAAGTCAAAAGGAAAGTTTATTAGAAAAGGGGTACCACTCCATAGGCAGATCGTGGTGTCCCTTCGGAGGCAGAGAGTGAGAGAGCCTGACAGAGACTCAAGAGGATCAGAGACGATAGAGATGAGGACAGTGAGAGAGACAGAGTAAAGGCACTGAGAGGGACAGAGTAAAGACAGACCCAGAGTGTTCAGGGAATTCAGTTTATATATCATTCTTTAGTTCCAGTGAGCTGCAATTTAAAGACTTTCTTTACCCATTTTCTTTGATATGGACATAGAGTGAGGAAGGCGAAGGAGAAGGGTATATAGTATGAAAAGGTAAGATAGCGTGAAAGGCCTGCTGGCAGTTCCAGCTTTTAATCCATAGGTTCCCTGCGGTTTTAGCCATAGGGATGAACAAATTTATTTTGTGTAGGGCAGCCACTTAAAGACTCTATTTTCCTATTTCCCCTTCACAGGTGTGGGAAATGAGTTGTTAGCAATCACAGCAGAAATTTTCCTTTGTTCTCCAGTTGTCCTCAGTGGCCTGGCTGCAGGGCTGATCAGCAGATTGCAGTCTCTGAATGTTGCTTGATTTAACCTTCTCTTGGCTCCTCCCTACGTTACTCCACGTTCATCTTGTTTTCTCCCTGCCTGTACTTTGGAACCAACTGCTTCTCCAAGGGACCTGCCCTGATTTTTTCACTGGAGAACAGTGTTTAGAACCTAAGATTTGTCTATGGCCATGCTACTCTGAACAAGCCTGATTCCATCTGTTCTCGGAAGCTAAGCAGAGTTGGGCCTGGTTAGTACTTGGATGGGAGACCACCTTGGAATACCAGGTGCTGTAGGCATAAAAAATAAAATAAGGGACTGTAAACTGACAAGGTCCTTGCAACCTGTAAGGTCAACCAAGTGTTGCCTCGCCTAAAAAAAAAATCTAAGATCTGTGTGCTGTCTTAGTATGCTTTTTACACATTTTGAATGATAGTGTTATAAGGTGGTTAGACTGGGTGCGGAGGCTTGCCATTTGCTGGAGGAAGTAAGATGTCTTCCCCTTCAACATTTCTCAGCTTTCTGTGCTTTCCTTTCACTGGACTCTTCTTCAGGAACAATGCTTTCTTTGACAGCAAATGGAAGAGGCAGTCTTTTTTTTTTTTGTTACGCCTACAGCACCTGGTCTTCCTAGGTGGTCTCCCATCCAAGTACTAACCAGGCCTGACCCTGCTTAGCTTCCAAGATCAGATGGGATTGGGCATGTTCAAGGTAGCATGGCCTTAAACAAGGCAA
Organism: Pteropus alecto; assembly: GCF_000325575.1. Lineage (NCBI taxonomy): Eukaryota > Metazoa > Chordata > Mammalia > Chiroptera > Pteropodidae > Pteropus > Pteropus alecto. The sequence goes on from NW_006443124.1 coordinate 10,852,707, forward strand.
AGTCTTTAATTAAAAATTGTCATTACTGCCTCCCTTCCCCCACTCTACAATATATGTAAATTCAGGCATAGGACAAATATCCATTTTCCGACACCAGGCTATGTTCTTGACAAAAAAAGGAAATATTTCAAATTGTATTTTTGTATGCTACCCTGCAGGTTTTTACACTCTGGGAAAATTGTGCCAGAAAAAGATTTAGATGTGTGTGTGTAGTAAAGACTGAGGAAGGCCTTATGAAAAAGGAAGAGAGAAAAGAAAGCCAATAGGATACTTGGGCTGCACATAATCTCAGATGAATTTTAGGAGAGGGAACAGATGGAAGTTGACCTGGAAATTGCCGATGTTCTTGAAAAATCTTTTGTGTACCCCCAAGAGTTCCTGTGCCTACTAGCCAAGGTAATTGGTAATATCAACCACAAACAGAAGAACTGATATTTGGAAGGTACAATCTACCAATGTACAAATAACACTTCAACAATGGTTTCCTTGGAATCAATTCACCATCTAGTTGGAGAGACCACACTCACATACACACACACACATGCACACACACGATAACATAAAGAACAGTGAAAAGATGACTTTCGGTTAAACTTAGCCAATTGAACCTATGTGTTTATTATTCCTCCTGAAATATAATGGAAATGGCAGAAAGAAAACAATATAAACTCATAAGGCAAAGAGAAAATGAGAGGAGATGAAAGAGATGAGAAATACAAATCTTTTGAAAGCTGGAAAGTTGCTGGAATAGTGGATGCCAACTTAAACAACCAAGAAAAACCAAAGCGTAAGTCTGCAGTCAAAGTCAACAGGAAGCAAGCCAATTTATGCCACAGAGAGGCTCCAAACTTACTGATGCCGTACACTTGGTAGCCAAGGTTCTTGGGGGGCTTGAAGACAGATTGGTGGAAAGTTGGTGTAAGAAGCTATACCTCTGAGCTCCTCTCCTGTTCATGCTGTCTTAGTGGGTTGATTTTTAAATTATTTTGTATCCCTTTACTGTGACATTTTGTGAGTGAGCAATAATGAACACCTGTATTCGACCTGCTATGATTAAAGAGTATTACATTAATTTAAAATCAAATAAGATACAACGGAAGTTGCCTCATGCTAAGAGCCTCTAGGGGTACAGACAATAAATGCCATTAGACCACACTGGTAAATCCCTGGCACTAGATCTTACTCTTCCCAAAATTCTGGACAAAATCAAGAATGAAAAACCATGAAACTGCTGAGTAACTTTTTTATATGGATGTTGTCCTGTACACTTGATAAAATGATTCCCTTCCTTAAGAAGTCATGAGGTGACTCTGAAAACATGATTTCTGTACGAGGAAAATCTATAACAAAGTCTAGGAACACAAAACATGTACGCCAGTAGAACTAGATATCTGTACAAGGAAAATCATCCCTAACTAGTTAGCTGACTTAAAGGGACTCAGTGAGTATGTGGATAAAAGAGGAAACACTTATTCGTGCAAAATTTAACAGCTTTTACTAAGTACCTGTCTGTCCTCTGAGGATTCATGGGCTATTAATAAACAATTACAGATAGGTCTTAAGTGCTGCAAACAAGTTGCTAGAGAACTAAGTCTTAAACAATTGCTGGCAGAGTGCAGCGAAGCCTTTCAAGGGAGGCAGAGAAAGAGTTGAGCATAGCTGGAAGCCTGTTTGTATGAGAGACCGTTAGAGGACAAGGCTACAAGGCCTTGGGAAGGGGATTGCTATATTATCAAGAGCATTGCATATCAGACTAAGGATTTTGTATTTTATCTGGAAGATGACAAGAGAGCCTCACATTCCAGAAACATTTAAAATCTTTTTGAGAGTGTCAGGGCTGGAAGCAGATAAATCCATTAAGTGACGACCTGTAAGAAGCAGCCAGGCCCTATGACTCCACTAAGAATAAAATCATCTGTGACCCAAATTCTACAATCTCAGTTGGTCTGAGATGATCTAACTTTTAAACCTTTTTTTAGAATCTGGAAATATTAATATAATCCAGGAAGAAGTCACAATAATGATAAAGGTTCCTTCAGAAAATATCAAAAAAGAGAAAAGAATAGCAATAGGAGTAAGAAGACACAAAAATTAAGACAGAAATAATGAAATTAATAAATCCCATAATGTTAATGTGTTTGTAAATATATACATGTGTGATTAATACTCAGTTATATGAAATACATAGCTATTTAATTAATCTGCTTGTAATTGACATTTAAATACTCAAGAAAATTTGTTTTATTACATTTATTGGTTTAATATATTTTGCATTAAGATAAAGGAATGAGTGATATTATTGCGACTGTGCCGAAGTAAAATGAAGGTCATTCCTGGGGACGCTGGTCATCAGAGTCTTGGACACAGTGACTCACATTACTCTCTGCTGGGCCTGAGGGAACACAGCCCTTACAATAGAGTCTATGTTGTGTGATTTGGGGGCCTTGTTTATGATTTACACAAACTTAACACATTTATGCTAACCTAACACATTAACAATGAGAGGGAATGGAGGTGACAGATATAAGAGATATTAAGGAGGTAGAAATGAGCGAATTTTGTGATCAGTTGATTATGGTGGTGAGAGAGGTATATCTCGGAAGGTTTCAAGATCTACCATTGGGATGACTGAATAAATATTGAAATAAAAATGTTTATTTCAGTACAATTATAATAATAATAGTAACTACAACCTTGATAAGTATAAATTGACCAGCAATGGGAGGAAGGTCCAACTATTTTTATTAATGTAATGGAATACTGTAGTTTTTGAAAATTTCAGATACTACTTGGGTAACTGAAAATGTGTCAATAGAGTTTGACAGTGACCAAATTGCTAACAGTTCTCATATTTAGGTGATAAGATTATAGATCATGTTTTCTTTCCTTACTTTCAGATTTTCTTTTTAAAAATTTATTGAGATACGGTTGACATACAATAATCTGCATATATTTAAAGTATATAATTTGGTAACCTTTGATGTATGTAGATACTCATGAAATCACCACATGCAAGACAATTAAACCACTGCCCCTCAAAGATTGCTTGTGCCCCTTTGTAATCCTTCCCACCCATTCTTCCTGCTTACCAAAACTCCACCAATACCCAGACATCTATAAATATAGTTTCTTTAACTATAGGAGAGTTTGTATCTTTTGAATTTTATATAAGTAAAATGATTTAGTATGTACTCTTTTTTGGTCTACCCTCTTTCAGCATAATTATTTTGAGAGTCATTCTTTTTTTTTCACTTTATTTTTTATTTTTTTAACAGTAAGGCATATATATTTACACTGTGCATTCACCTCCCGTAGTTAGATTTCTGTCACCACATATTTGACCCCCTTTACCCTATCTACTTCCTTCCTTCTCCCCCATCCCCTCCCCTCTGATAACCTCTAGTCTGTAGTCTATGTCCATGAGTCTCTGTTTGTCCTATTTATTTGTTGCTTTTAGGTTTATATTCCACCTATAAGTGATATCATGTGATTTTCAACTTTTTCTGTCCGGCTTATTTCGCTTAGCATGATTATTTCGAGATCCATCCATGTGGTCACAAATGGCAGTATTTCATCTCTTCTTATGGCTGAGTAATATTCCATTGCATATATGTACCACAGCTTCTTTAGCCAATCATCTATCATAGGACACTTCAGTGCTTCCATGTCCTGGCCACCATGAATAATGCTGCTAAGAACATTGGTGTGCAAATATCTTTTTGGATATGGGTTTTCAAGTCTTTGAAGTAAATACCCAGTAGAGGTATTGCTGGTTCATATGGTAGATCAATTCTTAGTTTTTTGAGGAACCTCCGTGCTGTATTCCATAGTGGCTGTACCAATTTGCAGTCCCACCAGCAGTGTATAAGAGTTCCTTTTTCTCCACATCCTCTCCAACATTTGTTATTACTTGTCCTGTTGAGAGTCATTCTTGTTCTTATGACTATACACGGTTCATTCTCTTTTTGTTGGTGAGTAGCATTCCATCGTATGGACATGCTAAATGTGTTTTTCCGTTCATGTATTAATGGACATTTACATTGTTCCCAGTTTGGGGCTATTACAAATAAAGCCACTATGAACATTTATGTACAAGTCTTTGTATGGATATGTGCTTTTATTTCTCTTGGAGAAAGTCCTGGGGAGAATGACTAAATACACTATGAACCCTAAAGCAAGCAACAAAATAACAAAACAAAGTGTTATAGCTAATAACCCTTTATCTCCAATAAAGGAGATAAATGGAATCCAAAACAAACAAACAAACAGGAAAAAGACAACAAAAATCAAATGAGACAAATAGACAAAAAATATCAAAATGATAGATTGAAACCTAATCATGTCAATAATTTCATTAAATGTAAAATGGTCTAAATACTCCCATGAAAATGTAGGGACTATCAAATTGCATAAAAGAGTAAGACATGCTGCCGATCAGAAATGCACTTTAAATATGAGCACACAAATAGAAACTCTAACACTAATAAAAGATAAACTAGAGAGGCCATATTAACATTTGACAAAGTAGATTTCAGAAGAAAGAATATTACCAGGGTTAAAGAAGCTCATTTTGTATGATAATGTGGTTAATTCATCAGAAGGACATAGAATCCTAAACATTAATACACCAAATAACAGATCATGAAAATAAATGAAGCAAAACTGATAGAAATAAAATAAGAAATAGACAAATTCACAATTATGGTCAGAGATTTCAGTACTCATACTCAACAACTGGTAGAAATTCAGTAAAGGTGTAAAAGACTTGAACAACAGAACCAACCAATTTGACATAAATAACATTTATAAAACACTTCACCCAGACAGTAGCAGAATGCACGTTCTTTTCAAAGTGCACCCAGAACATTTACTAAGGTACATTTACCAAGGTGGCTCATATTCTAGATCATAAAGCAGTCTTAATAAATGTAAAAGTATTCAAGTCATACAAGGTATACACGAGGTATACCCGACCATGATGGAATCGAATTAGGAATCAATACAGACACATCTCTGGAAAGTATCCCAATATATGGAAACTGAATTTTATTCCCCTTCAAATTATTCCCTGTAGGAATTTTATTTCCTTTTACTTTACAAATTTAAAATTTATAAAAAGTACAAAAATACATTTTGAAAAACGGAGTTCTCTTTATAAGAAAGTTTTAACCACAAATTCAGTTTCTTTGTAAATATATAGCTTTTCCGGTCATCTGTTCTTGAGTGAAACGTTAGTTTGGCTTTCGAGGAATTTTCCTATTTCATCTAATATATTAAATGTGTAAAGTCGTCATACCATTCCCTTAGAATCTTTTTAATATCTGTGGAATCTACAGTGATATGTAACGATATTGGCGAGGTGGTGATATTGGTAATTTGTATCTTCTCTCTTTTTATCCCGAGCAGTCTGGCTAGAGATTTATCAACTTTATTAATCTTCTCATAGAAATATCTTTTGGATTCATTGACTCTTTCTGTTGTCTGTCTGTTTTCTATTTTATTGATCTCTGCTCTGACATTTATTATTTCCTTGCTTTTGCTTGTATTGGGATTTATTCGGTTTTTTTAGTTTCTTAAGGTGCAAGCTGAACTTTTTGATTTGAGACTTTTTTTTCCCTAATATTCAGTGCTATACATTTTTTCTACATAGTGCTATAGAGGCATCCCACAAACAGTAATATGTTTTGCTTTCATTTTTGGTTAGTTAATTAGAAATACTTTCTAATTTTCCTTTTGTATTTCTCTTTGACCCATGGGTTATATAAGAAGTGTATTATTTAGTTTCCAAACATTGGAGGATAGTCTAGAGATGTTTGTTAGTGATTCCTAATTTAATTCCATTGTGATCAAGTGTACCTTGTATATACTATGTATGACTTGAATCTTTTTACATTTATTGAGACTGTTTCATGATCTGGAATATGAGCCACCTTGGTAAATGTAAATAAATGTTCTAGGTGCCCTTTGAAAATAATGTATATTCTGCTCTCACTAGGTGGAGTATTCTAGAAATGTCATACACAAATTATGCATATGGATAAGGACTGGAATAATATTGAACCAATATAAAAAAAATTAGACTTCAGTTTTTATTAGTGGATATTTTTTCTTGTGTAAGGTGTTTAAAATCTTTACAAAGATATGAATGGTTCTTATGGTATACCACCAGCCTCCAAGATGGTTCCTGAGGATTCCCATTTCCTGTTCTTTATGCCCTTGTGTAGTTCCTTCCCACACTGAATCCAGGTTGATGTATGTGACCAGTGAAAAAGTACAAAAGTGATAGCGTGTGACTTCAGAGGATAGGTCATAAAAGGCAGTACAGCTTCTGCCTTGTCTCTTGAAACATGCTGGGTTAAACCAACCTCCCAGGTATGAGGATACTCAAACAGTCTTGTAGAGAGACCCCTGTGGAGAGAAATTGAGTCCTCAAACCACAGCCAGCAGCACTTTGCCAGTCTTGTCAGGGAGCCACCTGGGAAGCAGATCTTCCATCCCTAGTTAAGTCTTCAAATGACTACAGCCACTCAAGAGACCACAAGCCAGAACTGCCTAATGAAGCTACACCTCAATTCCTGACCTATAGAAATTGTGAGACAAGAAATGGTTATTGTTGTTTTAAGCCATTCAGTTTTGAACAATTTGTTATGTAATCATTTAAAAAAACCAAAAAACTAATGCTCATGTTTTAAAGTAAACTTTTATTAAAAAGCCACATTCAAGTTTCTGCTCAAAGTTCATCTCCTTTCAGAGGTTTTTCCTCGCCAACCTAGCTAAAATAGCAACTGCACTTAATCTATCCCTTTACCTTGCTTTTTCTTTGTGGCATTTACACCTGAAAGGTTTGTGTGTGTTTTCTTCTCCAGTAAAATAGAAGCCCCATGAGGACAAGCACTATTTTGTTCACTACTGCCTCTAAGGCCTAGAACGCTTATAATGCTATGTGGTATATGATAGATTTTTTTCAATAATTATTGAAAAAAAATGAATGAGTGAATGATACCAAATAAAATCATTAATATTCACATTTGCCTCAATAGTATACTTGGATTTTATTTGGTGGGGCATATGAACACTGAGTCATGTGCGATTTTGTACTAACTACTTTTCTTAATGTTTACATTAGAAGGATTATGACAAAAACTTTTTAAAAAGAAATAATAATGTTCAGACCTGCATTTTTTTTTGCGTGTTGATTCATTTCTCTTAAAGGAAGTTGAGATAGGCAGCCTGTAAAACGGCCCCCAATAACTCCTGACGCCTGGTATTCATGTTCTCATACCTTCCCCTCCCACATTAAATGGGGCTGACTTGCGCAGCCAATAGGATATTGGAGAAATAAAAGTGACTTCTGAGGCTGGATCATAAAAGACATTGAAATTTTTAAATGGAATATCTTGCTACAGCTGAATTTCTTCACAAGAATAAAAAATGAAAAGGAGGTTACAACCAAAGTTTTTGAGTGACTCATTTGTTATCCAAGCAAGGAAAGCCATTTATTGATGGCTAGTTCATTAAATCATGTTCAGTTGTAGTAGCCAAGAAATACACCCTGAGAAAATTAACTTGTTTGAGATTATTAGCCTTTCTGTGAGAACAGTTCCTTAGAGTTGAAGTCATTGAGAGCAACATCAATAGTCAATTAAGAAACAAGGTAAGCGATACTGACTGGTTTTCTTGAACTTCTATATTTTTTATAATAGCTTCTTGAGATGTAATTAACATAGCATCCAATTCACCTACTTAAAGTGTACAATTGAGAGTTGTGCAACCATAACCAGAATCGATTTTAGAACATTTTTATTATCCCCAAAATAAATGCTACACCATTAGCAGTCGTTACCTATTTCACCCACAACCACCTAGCAGTAGGTAACCACTAATCTCTTTCTGTCTCTATAGATTTGCCTATTGTGAACATTTCATATAAATGGAAGCATATATTATAATATCTTTAGTGACCTACTTTATTCACTCAACATAATGTTTTCAAGGTTCATCTCTAGTATAGCATGTATTAATATTTCATTTTTTAAATTGCCAAATAATATTCTATTGTATGGAATACCATATTGTTTATTCATTTATCAGTTGGACATTTGGGTTGTTTTCCATCTTTTGACTATAATGTTGCTATGAACATTTGTGTACAAGTTTTTGTGTGGACATTTGTTTTTAATTCTCTTGGGATGGAATTTTTGGGTCATCTGATAGCTTTATGTTTAATATTTTGAGAAACTGACAGACTGTTTCCCAAAGCAGCTGTACCATTTTACAGTCCCACCAGCAATCTATAAGTCTTCCAATTTCTTCACTCTTTACCAACACTTGTAATTATCTGTCATTTTGATTATAGCCATCCTAGTGGGTGTGAAGAGGTATTTCATTGTGGCTTTGCCTTGCATTTCCCTTATGGCTAAGGATCTGTCATTTTGATTATAGCCATCCTAGTGGGTGTGAAGAGGTATTTCATTGTGGCTTTGCCTTGCATTTCCCTTATGGCTCAAGCATCTTTTCATCTGCTTATTGGCCATTTGTATACCTTCTTTAGAGAAATGTCTATTCAGATCTTCTGCTCATTTTTAAAAATCTGGGTATTTGTCTTTTGTTTTTTCACTTTCTTGATGGTGTCCTCAGAACACATAAATTTTTAATTTTAATGAAGTACACTTTATTTTTTGTTATTGTTGTTGCTTGTACTTTTGGTGTCATAGCTAACAAACCATTGCCTAATCCAGATCTTGAAGATTTATGGCTGTATTTTTTTTTAAGAGCTTTATAGATTCAGCTCTTATAATTAGGTCTTTGATTCATTTTGAGTTAGTTTTCGTATGTGGTATGAAGTAGGGAGTCCAACTTCATTCTTTTGCATATGGATATCCAGTTGTATCAGCTCCACTGGTTGAAAAGATTACTGTTTTCCCATTGAATTGTCTTGGAATCTTTGTTAAAAATCAACTGATGCTCTTTCCATTAGTGGCCTGAGGTGACCTTGAAAAATGGTTTGCTATTCACTTGACCCAGAAAACCCCCCAAATCATGCAAATCAAGAAGTTCAAATCTTTGTGTTCACTTTAAGAACACTTGTGAAACTGCCCAGGCCATCAAGGGTATGCATATCCAAAAAGCCACCAAGTGTCTGAAGGATGTCACTTTACAAAAGCAGTGTGTGCCATTCCGTCATTACAAAGGTGGAATTGGTAGGTGTGCCCAGGCCAAATAATGGGGCTGGACACAGGGTCGAAGGCCTAAGAAGAGTGCTGAATTCTTGCTGCACATGCTTAAAAATGCAGAGAGTAATGCTGAACTTAAGGTTCTAGATATAGATTCTTTGGTTGTTGAGCACATCCAGGTGAACAAAGCTCCCAAGATGCAGCACAGAACTTATAGAGCTCATGGGTGGATTAACCCCTACATGAGCTCTCCTTGCCTCATTGAGATGATCTCTGAAAAAGAGCAGATTGTTCCTAAACCAGAAGAGGAGGTTGCACAGAAGAAACTGAAGAAACAAAAACTTATGGCCTGGGAGTAAATTTAGCCTCAAATAAATGCTAATAAAAGTAAAAAAAAAAAAAAATCAACTGATGATAAATATAAGAATTTATTTCTAGACTCTCAATTCTATTCCATTAACTTGTATGTCCTTGACTCTTGATGAGTAAATGGATGTTACCATTACCGTTCAGTTGTTTATTCAAGGAGTCAGTGTTGAGTTCGAAGTGATTGAAGAATTAGTCTCTAAAAATAGTCCAGGTGGGACAACTACATGTGAGACTATTTTCAAAGAAGTTGAGAAAATATTAATTCAGTACAACCTGAAGTTGAGTAGGATAAGATGTGTTACATTTGATGATGGTACCAATATGTGTAGAGCAGAAAAGTTGGACAGCTTGAATTTACAAAGCTTTTGACAATGTAAAGTGTTTAAAGCCTGTGGCAAATATATATTATGTGTTATTGAATCAACAATGTCAACAGTGAACATTGTTCTTCTAGATACAACCTTCACAAGTTCCAGGAATTTTTTTTCTTTTTCAGAATTAAACCTGACTATCCTGACTTGCTCTACCACACAGCAGTTTTATGGCTTAGCATTAATAAAGTATTATTGTGATTGAGCCTAGAGATGAGATGGAAATTTTTAAAATTGTGATAAAATAAGTATAAAACTTAATATCTTAACCATTTTTAAATGTACAGTTCAGTAATATTATACTCACATTGTTGTACAACCACCACCACCATCACCTCTACCTATCTTCCATTAAACAATAAGTCTCTTTCTTCCCTTCTACAGTCCCTAGCAACCACCACTGTACTTTCTCTCTACGAATTTGACTACACTTGGTACCTCATATAAGTGGAATCATACAGAATTTGTCTTTTTCGTGACTGGCATATTTCGCTTAGCATAACATCCCCAAAGTTCATCTATATTGTAGCATGTGTAAAATTTTCTTCTTTTTAACGTTGAACAGTATTCTGTTGTACGAGTAGATCATATTTTGCTTATCCATTCATCCGTTGATGGATACTTGGGTTGCTTCCACCTTTTCCCTGTAGTGAATAATGTTGTAAGATTGACATTTTTGTGAATAAGAACTTCCCTTAACTACTGCTGAATACTAAATGCTTTGGAAATTAGCTTTTATTGAAGACTCAATGCCACTTTATGAATTAAACTTAAAATTACAAAGCAAACTGTTATATGTGAAAATTTTACTGCAGTAAAGTCATTTTAGCAATAACTTTTTTCAATCAAAATGTCAAGTTGCTTTAAATACTTCCTGTGCTGTTAAAAGTTACAACAAGAAGTAAAATGTCCATTATCATACAAATTTGCAGCATATTATCTTTTTTGAGCTCAAACTGGAGTGCCTACAGCATTTTTTTTTTTTGGATTTTACTTGAAATGTAAAGAAAATTCCCATGTTTCAAAATCCATTTAAGTGTATAGTTGAGGATCTCTCATTCATTCTGATTTTATTGGTCTGACTTTCAACTATGAAGATGTTGCTGATTTTATTTTCTGACTTTCAACTATGAAGATGTTGCTGATTTTATTTATCTTGTTCTTGAAGTTTGCTCTGCTCACATGCAACAGGCAGGAGCTGCTGGGGCATTAACATCCCCAAGAGCAGCCCTCAACAATGATCAACAGGAGTAGTTGTATAAATACTCCAGCTCCCTTGCCTCTCAGATGGGGTTAATCTGAGTTATGTTTTCTCCAGTTTTCCCTAGAGTTCCCCAGGAGGATTAAGAATGACAAAACCTGATATTTCAGCAAGTTGAAACAACCACCCCCAGGAATTTGATTCATTGTTATGACACCCCAAGCAACATGGAAGATTTGGATTGATAGTGGCCCCCAGATGTTAATGGTTTTCAACTCAGACTGAAGAATAGCTATAAGGTGGGACACTGAGAATTGAAACCATCTACATCCATACAGATTACAGTCAACATTAACATAATTTTATTATGTCATTGTCATCATTAACATTACTATTCTAGGAACATTTTGACCAGGCAGAGAAAAACTACAAGTAGCTTTATTGTTCTTTTCAGGAATGTCTCAAAATCTCATTTAAATGAACATCGAACTGCTCAGTTTTTCAATAGATGACTTTTAATGACTGCATATGCCATGTATCAGGCAGAATAACGCCCCTCCCCACAAAGATCTCCGTGTACTAATCCCTGGAATCTTTGAATATGTTGTTACATGGCACAGGGGAATTAAGGTGGGAGATAGACTTCAGGTTGTTAATTTATTTGACCCTAAAGTAGGGGTATTATCTTGTGTTATCTAAATGGAAACACAGTAATCACAAGGGTCCTCAAAATTAGAAGAAGGAGGTAGAATAGAAAGTCAGAGTGGTGTAATTTTAGAAGGACTCAACCAGCCATTGTGACTTTGAAGGTGGAGGTAGAGGGCACACCCAAGTAATGTGGGAGCCTCTAGAAGCTGGAAAAGGCAAGGAAAGGGATTCTTTCTGAGAGCCTCCAAGAAGGGGTAGCCTTGCCAACACCACCATCTTTACCTAGGGAGACCTGGTCAGACTTCTGACTTATAGAATTGTAAACTGACATATTTGTGTTATTTTAAGCCTCTAAATTATGATAATTTGTTAAAACAGCAATAGAAAGCTAATGTACTCTCTAAGACTCTTCAAAACCCTTACCTTGGTGTGTCCTCTAATCCTAACCTATTATATTATGATTGTTACCCAATCTAATCAAGTCTCCAGAATTGAAAAGCGCTCTTAAACCAGGTCCCCAAACCTTTTAAATACCCCAACTTCCCCCTTGGAAATGCTAATGAGATTGTCAGTCAAGGTACTGGTCTCTCTTATCAGTAATTAATAGACTCAGTTTTGCCCTATCAACACATCGTTCTGGTGTTATTTTTGTGGAGACAGTATTTGACGATTGTTTTATCCATGTGCTAAGACAGTATCTGCCATATAGTAGGTGTTTAATATTTGATACATAATGAATAAATTGAATTTCTAAAAAATATGGAATATTTATGTAGATGTAATTGTGACTCGATATTTCCTATTTCTAGATGTAAATTTCAGAAAAAATCATTTTAAAGCCTGAGTGAAACTTTGCACATGGATATTTAAATCCAGAACTGTAAGAATTGCTACTGTAACAATATACATTGAATACTTGTTAAAAGCTTGCAAATTAATAAATCATATTTTTCTTTGAAATTTCTTTTATAGTTGTGTGGTTGGTATTTTTTTTGCTATTCTCAACTCTGTGCATTTGTTTTACATTGTTCTGGAACATAAAGTTAAAGACAAAATTCTTTTTGTTAATATGGATGTATCTGATAAGTGAGAGAGTATTAAAATGTTACAAATTGAGAAATAATTTTAGGAATTTTTTCTCTCATTCCTGAAAGGGAAGGAAATTCTTCTTTGTAGAATAATGCCAAAGAAAAGACTACATTCCCCACTCCCCAACCATTTTGGTTTTTAAGTAAGGTCTCATTTTATATTGAAAAATTATCATGATCCTTTATGGAACAAAAAGTATATTATCATTTGGTTAGCCAAATAACATCTATTCCAAAATAAGTAGAGGAACTTTCTTGGAAAGCTTATTAAATATCTTCAATTTGCATTTTATTACTTATTATTTAAAATGATAAATAATCTTTCTTGTTGCCACTCTCCATCCTTACTCCCACCCAATACTGCCTTATAAATCTTTTTAGGCAGAATTTGAGAGGAAGCAAAGGAAATTGGTACAACTTCTATAAAAGATAACTTGGCAATAACCACCAAAATTAAAAATAGCTTTTACTCTAAAGATTCCAGTCTAAGCATTTATTGGTATAGTTACCCATTTGTATGGAGTTATTAGTTGCAGCTTAGTTTGCAATAATAATGACTTGGTAACAACCTAAATGTCCACCCATAGGTACTGATTAAATAAATTATGATATCTGCATGCAATGCAATATTATACTGTCCTTCGGAAGAAAGTCGTAGTTCTCTATGTGGTGAGGTGGAAGGATATCCAGCATATTTTAAGTGAGAAAAGGAAGGAAACTAACAGTGTATACAGTACATTATCTTTTGTGTAAAAAGTATAACTGTATTTTACTGTATCTTTATAACACATCTCAGGAAATGATTGCCTCTGGGACTGAAGTAGTTGAAGCGTGAGGATGGGAGCAGCAATTATTTTTCACTCTATTTTGTCATAGTTAATTTTGAGTTTGCATTAACACGTTTTGTTAAATACAGATATATAGATAAAATCAATGTAGATGTAGATAAAAAGAGTGAAGCTTCAAATTATAGATGGTCAGTTAAGAATTTTAAAAGGGAGGATGTGAGCTGGGTCCCTGGCAGCCATCACGCTTTGAAGTTGTCTCAGAGGGTGTAGGGCCGACACTAAGTAAGGAATCACATTCTCTCCAATCATAGACCCTATAAAATTTGGATGTGACCTTCACATTTGACTGGATTTACAGTGGTTTCAGCAATGTGCTACAGTTTTTAGGGTCCTATAAAAAAAAACTGGTAAATTGGTATTTCTTGGCTTGGATAATACAGGGAAAAGAATATTGCTACACATGCTAAAAGATGACAGAGTTGGACAACATGTTCCAACATTACATCTCACTTCAAAACTAACCATTGCTAGGATGAACTTTACAACTTTTGATCTGGATGGACATGTTTGAGCTTGAGGAGTGTGGAAAAACTACCGTCCTGCTATCAATGGAATTGTGTTTCTGGTGGATTGTGCAGACCATGAAAGGCTGTTAGAATCAAAAGAACCTGATACACTAATGACAGATGAAACCATTGCTAACATGCCTGTACTGATTGTCGGGAATAGGATCAACAGATCTGAAGCCATAAGAGAGGTTAGGAGAGGTGTTTGGTTTAAGTGGTCAGACAATGGGAAAGGGCAGTATATCTGAAAGAACTGAGTGCCCAGCCCTTAGAAGTTTTCATGTGCAGCGTGCTCAAAAGGCAAGGTTATGGAGAACGCTTTTGCTGGATGGCACAGTACATAGATTAACACCAACCTGCATCGGGTCCTGTCTCGCCATTCAGGCCTATTCAGGCCTATTCAGAGATTTGATTGCTGAACATACATAACTTGAATTAAAAAGCCTTTTGTTGGTTAGAAAACAGATTTTTTTAGATTATTAATATTGTATCAGCTTAAGCTGAATGAGAATTGAAAACTGATTCAAGTAAGTTTAACTATCACAACATTAGCTAATTCCATGAAGATTAGTTTTTACAGTTTATCATCTGACATTATCCCCCAGTGCCAATTATAAAGAGCAACTTTCTAGCAGTACATCTGAAGCACTTTTTAACAACATGAAACTACAAATATAAACTATAATTGAAAGCCCATCATGTTAAATTTTTATGTACTCTTTTGGAACTAGTTTTTAAATTTTAGATATGTTAAGTGTACAGTTAATAATTAACTTATTGATGATTACATGTCTTAAAGTTTTCAATAATATATTTTTTAGGCAAACATCATGCAATGAAACAAACTCATGTTTGGGAAGAATTTTTTTTAAAGAAAAAATATGTACTTCTATTAATGCTGGTACTAGCTTTTAGGGTTGATAATTTTCATATGCACATTTCTTATAATAGTTTATTATAAAGTTCCTCAAAACCCTGGAATTTTATTAAAAGCAATCTTTAAAATGTTTGCTTCATAATTAGTAGAAAGTAAAAACACAACTTCAAGAAGTTCCTTCATAGAAAAAGAAAGTAAGAGGCAGAAGATTATAAAGTGTTTTTCAAATGATGAGCCAGAGGTAGTATCTCTGGACAATTACTGTACTGGGTTCTATGAGACCCTCTGAAAATCTCGTCTGGTCTGTCACTATTATTTTACTCTCAATTGAATTATAGCTTGCCCTTACTAGCAGGATTTGAGGAGGTGAAGGGAACTGTTCAAAATGATATTCTGAAGAACAGAATTAGTGGCAGAAAATGATTAGATGACGAAGGAAAAAAAGGGCTGGCTTGGCTTCCTGGGAGAAGCTTGAGCGAAGTTCTGAGCAGCCTCCTGCAGAAAATCCTAGCAGACTGCCTTCCCGGCTTGACCCAGCTGGTGGGTCTAGGGACTCGGGGCTTCAGCATCAGTCGGGGAAGCAGACCTCGGGGGCTTCGGAGGCACGGGCGGCCTGAGGAGCCCTTCGCCTGAGCCCCGGAACAAGTAGATCCAGTTGGGCCCGGCGCCGCCCTCCTGAACCTCGCTAGCGGCTACGCGCAGGAGGGTGCGCGCCGCGGTGTGCAAGCCTCGTCCTGCCCGACCCGCCCCGTCGACGCGGCCACGGGGCGCGGGGGCCAGGGGCCCGAGGACTCAGGCCTAGGCCTCGCCTGCCGCCGCCCGGCCCACCCGGGGGTCGTCCGCCCGACAGCTGCGCTCGTCAACACCCCCAGCGTCGCGCACCGGCACTACAGTCCCCGCAGCCCCCGCTTTTCTGGCGGGGAGGGGCGCGGCGTCATCACGTGACGCCTCGCCCCCGCCCGGCCTTGGTCACATGGGTGGCGCGGCCGCTGCGTCAGTCACAGTCCTGGCTGCGGGAGTCTAGCCGCCGTCGCCGCCAGCGGACCGGGCGGAGATCCGGGTGCCAGGTCCTCGTCAGTCCGCCCCCGTCGCCTCAGTCGGCCGTCCCGGGCCGAACCCGCCCGTCATGGAGCGGGGCGAGACGTATGCCTGTTCCGTCTGAGGTGCGCCGCCGTCTGCGCTTTTCGAGAGCTCTGGATCCCTTACAGCCGCTCGGAGTCCCTCGTCCTTGGCAGCCTGTCGCCGCTCCCACCGGGCGGGCTCGAATGCGCGTCCCGTGAAGGTACAGGCCCGGCGCCGCCGCTGCCGCAGCTGGGAAATGGTTCGGGCCTAGCGGAGCCAGGACTGGAGGTGAGAAGGCCGACGGGCTGACAGAGGGCCGGGCCGGGCCGCGGCGGTGGGGGCAGAGGGCGGGGGAGGGGCCCGCGTGCGAGTTGGTGGAGACCCTCCCGGCCGGGGCTGCGCAGTCCGCCTTCGCCCCTCATATTCGCGTACCATCCCCCACCCGCCCCAATAAATAAATAAATAAGCTAAGCTCATCCTAACAAAAATACCCAGAAACCCATTTTTTCACCGTTTTTCCTTCCTCCTTTCGTCTCTTAATCTGTTCCTTCTCTCAGAAATTCCGTCGACTGTCTTGCTACTTTTTAATATCCAGTTTCAAGTTATTTCTAGTTAAAGAGAAAATAGGCCTAGATTCTGGCCATCATTACCCAACTAGTTCTCGCTTTCCTTCTCGCGATCCTGCGCACGGTCACCCCTCCCTTGCAAAAAAAAAAAAAAAGAAAGAAAAAAAAAATTCCGCCTTCAGCCAGTGAAGGTGGTTAACTAAAAATGGGAATGTGGGGGCGTAATACTTGCATCCCCCCTGTAACTTCTAAGTCGGCCGTTTCTCTGATTACCTCGGTAGCTGGTTATTTGGATATTGATGTTTAGGCCTTTCCTCAGCTGCCTGAGCCCAGGGTTAATCTCGTAATTGACGTCAGTGCTTTGTTCCTTCCACTTTGCTGTTCCTTCCACTCTTTGAGGATGGATCATGGGGTATAGGAGTTTGAAGACTGTCCTTGCCGTTTCCTACACGAACGACGACATTTATAGCAAATTGAAAGGACAAATCTGAAATGCTTGTGTATGCAATTCATACTAAGACGCAGAGTTCGTTTTAGGCTTCTCGTAGTCAGTTGCAGTTCAGAACTGTGCGATTTCTTTCCTTCTGGCCATATGATTTTAAACTCAGGCCAGTCCGTTTTCCAGTAATCGGCATTTTTCTCCACGGAATCTAAGCCGTAGATGCCTGTGTGAATGGGATGTTTATAAATGTGATGTTTAAAATGTGTGTTGTTTTTTAAGATTCAGAAGCTCAAAGCTTTGTTTCCATATTGGTCTTGCAAAGCTTTGTAAAGTGTTTCTTTTATATAAGTGTCCTTTAATTTAGCAAGTTGAAATATTTATGAGAACTTTCTTAATTTGGCATTTGATAAAGAGCCCTTGTGGCCTGTGAATCTGCCTGGAATCATCTTTGGTCAAATGTACATAAGGAAATGTTGGCAAGTGGCCACTTGGTTTTTAACAAAGCTGGCTTTAAATTTCTCAGGTTTATTTTTCTTATTCATCACTGCTTTTTTCAGTTCCCAAACATTAAAAAAATTTTCTCAAGAATTTATCTTTTAGAGTTAACTTACCTGGAAGCAATCAAATTTATTTTTATTTTTATTTAATACCAGCAGTTTCATTCAGTTTGTAGTGACTTGCAGGACGATAACTGGTTTTTGTGTGTTCTACAGGAGCAGTACGCAAATTGTACTTTAAAATTTTGCATCAAGTGGGGACAAGATAGGATGTCTGTGAATGACCCAACCTTTACTGTTTGATTAAAAAAAAAACTACTTAGTTGTGTTAATTGGAAAATGGTTTACAATTTGGGGGTGTAAAAATGATTATAGTGCTTTGGTGAAGGTGTGTGATTCAGAATTCTTAGAGATAAAAATATTTTCATTCAGATTTATTTTATACATGTCAAATGACATACATCCTCTTTCACTATGCTCTTGAGTTGTTGTACCCCATTTGTAACAGTTGATACTTATTCTTTATATTGTAATTTTCTTGTAGGTCTCTTGTAGTGTCTTTAGAGCAAGAACTGTATTCATACCTCTCTGTGTCCTCTTCAGTATTTTATACAATTATTAGATTGAATTTGAGTGTGATAGCCAACCTTTCACAAAAGGGTAATCTAAAGAAGGCTGTATGAGCAAATGTTAAAAGAGGAAAAAGTGACTGTCAGCTATAGAAGATGACAGAAGGTGAAGCTTTCTAAAAGATATGTCTTGCCTTTTTTGAAGAGTTAAGGTAAATGTCGTGGTTTTATGAGGAACAAAGAAAACAGGTATTTCTTCTTTTGTGGCCATCTACTGGTTTAGAATGGAGTCCAAAATATGAGGTTTTCTTTTTGTAGTATTTTTTATAAAATCAAAGAGGCACTTTTAAGTATTGAATGCACACCTGGACAATGACCCAGAAGTGCAGTGTGTATTATAAAAATTGATGACTTAGATTGTAGTTTTTAATTTTAGCTCTATTCTGCAGATACCTTACTGTGTAAAATTTCTTATGTAATGTAAAGGTTTCCCAGCTTTTGAACCCCCAGTCCTCATTATGTTTCACCCATTTCCTTTTTCATTTCTTCTGATAAGTTGGATTATATTTAATTTCTGAGCGGGTGTATGCCAGTCTCAGATATTGTGAAATAAGGTATAGTCAGAGACTAAAGACTGCTTAAAGCTAAACTGACCTCTTATCTTGCTATTTTTTCCTTTGGTTTAAGAACTTGTAGTAACTGACTACACTCACTCTTCTTGGTTATTGAAGTGATACTCTAGTACTTGGAAGAGGCCAGTAATAAACATTCCAGTTACTGAGTTTTGGCTGATCATCTGCATTCCTATTTGTCTCGATGTTCATTTTCACTGGCATCATATCCTGAGAATTTTAATGATACTGGCACATAGAAAATGTTAGAACCACTGAATTCATTTCTAAAATATTTTGAAAACTTTTTAATATTGGGACTACTAATTCTATTTTTGAAGGAAAAAATCTTTTTAAAAATCTACCTGCTTTATCAGCTATACTTAATTAAAAACCTGTAACCTGAAGAAAGGCAATTTCATGTAACTTTATCTCTCTTGGAGTGCCCAATTGAACCACTGTGGTTGGTGGCTTTTAGGCAGGTAGGCAAAGCTTACTAGTGGGTACTGTTTTAAACTAATTATTTTGATCACCATTTTCTAGAATAGGTAAAAGAACTTCACACATTCTTTTCCCAAAGTGTGTGGTTTAAAAAAAAAAAAAAATCAGTAATCAACATGAATAGATTGCCTTGGAAAGCTAGCTAACATGGTTGGGCTACTCATATATTGTCATGATCTGTCTTGGGACTGGGCTCCCTGGGGCTGCTTGGGGCCTGAATATGTCTCCCATGATTTGTCAATTTGGAACTGCCTAGTGGGTTATGACTTTTCACTTCAGTTTTCCTTTTCTTGTCCTCATTAGGGTAGGGACAGTTTTATGGAGAGGTGAGTACAGGCTAGTACTCACTCCACTTAGGTTTTCTCACCCCTTTTCAGTTGCTTTCTTTTTTTCCATCACGAATATCACTTTTCTTCTTTTTTTCCCTACTTTGTAAAATTCCACCATCTTTTAAGACCCAGTGCAAGTACCATTGCCTTCCTAAAGTTTTGCTTGATTCCTCACCCTCCTCCAGTTGTGACCTACCTCCTTTGAATCCCTTTATCACTTTGTATCTCTCTTAATTATTTGTTAGGCAGCAGATAACTCTGGGGCTGTAGCTACTGGGTAACCCGGGAACTCAGTGTATCAGAGAAGATAAACTAGTAAAAAAAGAATGTGTTACACTGTTTCATTATGTAACTCTAAGAAATACGAATTAAAACAATAGTCCAACCCGAAATTTCACTAAAAAATGGTAATACTAATTCCTTAATATCATTACATAGCCAGAGTTTACATTTCCTTGATCATAAGTTTTGCTTTGTTTTAACAGTTTGTTTGAATTAGAATCCAAATAATGTCGATATATTACATTGAATGTGTGTCTCCACCCTCTTTTTTTCCCTTTCTCTATAGATTGCTGTCTATTCTTATTCCCATACAATTGGTTTGTTAAAGAAACCAGGTCTTTGCCCTATGAGAGTTCTCACAGTTTGGGTTGTGCTGATTGCATCCAGTAGTTTCATGTAAATTGTTCCTCTGTCCTGTTTTTCTTGTAAATTAGTAGCGATATCTAGAAGCTTGATCCGGTTAGGGCTTGAAATTTTTTTAATGGCAAGAATACTTCATAGGTAGTGTTGTGCATCTCCTGTGCCTCTTAAACCTTCAGCGTGACTTCTCCTCCTACCATGCCAGTGAAATTGCTCTTACCAAGGCCACCTGTGATTTCTGTATTGCCAAATTGTATGGTCATTGCTTACTTTTACCTCTTTCTGTGCTTGATATTGTTAACCATTTTCTCCTTGATATCGTTCTCTTTCTTGACTTTGATGACTCTGTCCCTTTCTTGCCTTTCTTCCTGCTTGATGCTGCTTTTGCAGACTCTTAATTTGTACTAATCCCTTGATATTAATAGCTCTGGATTTTACCCTTGGCCTTCTCTTATGTTGATCTTGTCCATTTGTATTGCTTTAGCTACCATCTCTAAAGCATTTTGTGGGCACCAGAACTCTCTCATCCAACTAAATACCCCACTTTAGATTGTCCAGTAGGCATTGTGTTTTCATTAGGAGAGTGATACATACCTAACTTAAGCAAAAAAAGGAATTTATTAGGAACATACTGGGTACCACATGAATTCTAAGAAAGGCAATCAAACTAGGATGTCAGAACTTAGGAACAGCTGGATCCAGGGGCTCTAAATGTCAGGAGTATCTATTTATCTCTCATGAGGTGCTCTCTGTGTATTTAGATCTCTTGCTGCAGATCAACTTTAATACTTACTGATACCTTCTGAGTTTGAAATCTTACATCTTCTGACATTAGAGAGAAACTGACCTGAATCTCAATCCCAAATCCCAGGAAAGAGACTCATTAGGTATGTGTCCACCTCTACACCATGACTTTGGCTAGGGGGCTACATATAATAAACATGCTCTATTTGCAACATTCCCCAGAGAAGTGGAGTAAAGGGCACTCTAAAACATAATTGGTCTACTTCATTCATCCCATGGCTATTTAGTACATACAGTTCTACTTTCCTCCAAAAATATATAAAATATTGTTTTTAAACATACCAAAAAAAATAAATAAATAAAACATACCAGCAAGCACTCTCATCTTTTCTATGGAGACAATCCAAATTCATGTCTAGATACCACATCTAAAGGTCATTATTCTCTGAGTACAGATTCTAAAGGTGATATTCTTTGTTAATCAGGCCTAGACATGTTTAGCCCACATGAAAAGTGTGGGCTATTAAATTATCACTAACGTAACTGGTACACTGATGGGGGGGGGGCGGGAATAACTAAAACTCTTATGAGAGGAGGGGAGAGGAAAGTATCATTTTTCCAAAACTTACACCATATCTTGCTGGACACGATAGAACCAGCAAATTGCATGGATGTCCATTGCTTGATTCACTTTCTTGCAAATGAAGTGAGTTCTTTGGTCAGCCAAATGAAGATTTTCAGTCGTGTCCACTAGGAGGATTTTCCTTGTCTATTGTATTAGGTTAAGATTAACACCAAGAAGACATTTGAAAGTAGTTTTAGGGGAGGGTACTTATATGTCACCTTGGTGTCTGGGTCAGCAAGCTATGGTTACAGGTCCAGTGCTGCCTGCTTTTATATGGCCTATGAGCTAAGAATGGTTTTACATTTTTAAATGGTAGGGAAAAAAGTCAAAAGAATATTTAATACACGTGAAAGTTATAGGAAACTCAGATTTCAGTGTCCATAGTTTTGTTGGAACACAAGCAACACAATCATTCGTTTATTATCTGTAGTGGCTTTTGCTGCTATAAAGGTACAGTTGAGTAGTTGTGATTATATGGCCTGCAAAGCCTAAAATATTTACTATGGGGTTTTAAAAAAGTTTGATTCCTGTTTTAACACATCATATGGGCCTTCTTGGGTACTTGGGTCTGAGGATTGCTTTAGGGTTGAGCATTTGTTTTTTTTGTTTGATCGTAGTATACTTGTGTGTCTAAATGGTTGGGGTCTAGGCATTCGCCCAGCCATAGTCAGAGATTCAAACGTCACAGGTCAAGTATACACTGAAGTTAGGCTTACACTGTAGGTTACCTTGTAACATAGTTGCTCTTGGAACTGCTATGTGAATGGGGGAGAGAATTTCCAGAAAATCTGGGGGTGAGGTGACACTAAAAGCTAATCCCTATAAGTGTTCATTATATACACTTTATTCTACCTCTTCTCAATCTCCTCATCCCAGTCCTGCTCATTTTGTTGCCTTGGAGAATGTACTGCTCTCAATGCTCTTCCCAGAAACCTGCAAGTTGTCCTTGATTCCTCTGTTTTACTTTTCACATCTGACTGGCCCCTAGATTCTACGTCCTTAACATCTTTGAACCCAAACCCTTTTACATTATCTACATTCCTACTATTATATCCTTAATCCATGCTTTCATTTCTCTCTTAGATTGTTGTAGCAGTCTTCTCACTTGTTTCCTTATTGCCTGTCTAATCTACTCCACCCTGTACCAGAATGATCTTTCCCACTAAACTGCAAATCTGATTTTGTTACTTCTCTTCTTAAAACCCCTAGAGTGTTCCATTTTCAGTAGTGTCCTTCTAACTAGGATATTAATGAGTTTATGTAACTTCTAAAGGACAGCTTTATAGCCAAATAGAGAGCTTGGGAGTTTGTTGCTGTGTTTAGATTTTGTTTATTATTGTGCTTGGGACAAATTATAATGTACCATATGAATGATGATATTGGCAGTGGCTCCGATAGGGAAGGATGGTGAGAAAAACTGGACCGTGTCATAGTATGCGCTAGTATAGGTAAGCCAAGCCCCAAAAAAACCCTGGCATATGAGGTGGTATCACATTTTCACAGTGAGGTATCTCTGGTGGATCTCATCTTAGTAATTAATCAACACGAAACAGTTTCCAGAAGGAGTGTTGTATTCTCAACTTCAGCAGTGGTTATACTAAATATGCATTTAACACGGATTTCAATAAGGTACTAAACCATAAATGAACAAGATTGCCACAGTTAACAAGTGAGGCCTTTTTAAAGTTGACATTTAAGGACTGCTAGCTGGTCTGGTAGTATAAGGTTTTATTTCCCTAAACTAGCAAATAAACACAGTTATTAAATCCACTTAGTATAACATATAAGCATTTTCTGCATTCATATTATTGAAGTCAAGTTACAGAAGTCAAAAAATATAGAACCAGACCTGGGACTATGTATTTATAGGATTGAATACATCATTGGGGTAGTTTCTGCAAAACAACATTAATCTGTTACATTCATGTTATTTTCTTAACAATTTTTCAGTTATAGTTGACATACAATATTATATTAGTTTCAGGTGTTGAATTGTTATTTAAATTTTTTATATTTCATTTTTAATGTTTTGGTTTTACAGTTATATAAGAGCTATAAATATAATGAGTTCATGCCTAATTTTATATTTATACTGTTTTATTAATATAAGAAAGTCATCATTTAAGAGCTGAGAGATATCATTTTATTTGAAAAACTATCCTTATATCTTTCAGATTTGAGAAACAAACCCACAGGTCTAGTCTGATCCCATGTATCTCTCTAGTCTTACCTTTTATTTGGCAACCTTCACCTCCCCACTGCCCCCCATTTTCCACTTAACTTGATCTACCTCTATTCCCTGGGTGTGCTGTGCTCTCTCTTCTGGGCTCTTGCACATGTTGTTCTCTTTGCTTAGAACCAACCTCCCTCCCTCCCTCTTCCACTGTCCCTTCCCCTTCCCTCTTGTCACTTCTCTCTAGTCAAGTTAGCTGCAACCAAATCTCGGAGTTGAAGAGTACTTTTGTTTTTATATCCTCAGCCATAGTGCAGTGTCTGGCACAGTATATGCACTGGTTGAGTAGTTGCTGGATGAACTACATTGTTAACATTGTATGTTATATGTAGTATAGGCCTGTACTGAAGAGACAGATTTTAAAATCAGAGTTGTAAAGCCTTCAAAATTCCTTCTGAATTTTGTTTAAAGGTTACAAGTCTGAATTAGAAAACATTTGAAAGTAGGTTTACTCTTAATCACTCACAAATTGATCTTTCAAAGTAAATATTCTTTGTGCCATAATAAACAACTCATTTGTGACTTTGTATTCCAGTGATTAAAGAGCAATAGCTTTAAGTGGCCTTAACATTCTTAGAGCAATATTCTTCTTTATATTTTATTAGAACCTTATTAACAGAATTCAGGGTAATTAGAATGGGGTTGATTTATGTACACAGGCCTTGAGTACTTTCTTCACCTGGTACATTAGCATTTTCTTTCTAACCTTTTTATGATATTCTAAGGAACAAATTATATTTCAAGAAATCCAGGTACTTTATTACCACCTGTCTTCCACATATGCAAATGAAGAAATTAATGAGAAATAATTTTAGTGTAAATTCTAAGGAGACTTTGCTGTGTAATGCTTTTTAATTTTTGTTTAATTTGCTATGTGCATTTTTTAAGGAGTAAAATTGCTTTTATTTTGCCATTTGGACTAGTATTATTTTCACTTGGCTTCCTCAGGTGTACTACAAATGAAAGCAATCTTGTATTGCTCTCTTGAGCAGATCATTTCTTTCTGGATATTATAGACTGAAACATTTAGTTTTTACACCTTCTGTTTGCCAAGTATGATTCTGAGATTTTACAGTCTAGCACTTATATTTGGTTAACATTCGAGAGTACCGGGTTTAAGTAAAAATAGCAATTGATCATTTCTGAACATGTGTTTTTTCTTGTCCATATGCTGTTTTTCTTTTAGATAAAGTCTTTTAGAAAGTTTGCTTTAAAAACAATCCATTTAGTATCGATATTAATGCTTTTATTGTATTGATAGTATATTGAATACAGAAACAAAGAAAACTTGTTCTCTTGCTGTTATCAAATACAACCAAAAGTGTTGGGGAGGAAATGGTAGACTGTATGTGGATAAAGATGAGTGACATCGTATTCTGAAACCTGGCTTATATTGAGTATTCCCACTGGCTGGCTCTTGAGGCAGTAAACTACAGTTGTGACCTTTATAAAAATCAAATAATTTGAATATCCGTTATATGCCAGCCATTGTGTTAAGTACTGGATGGGAGAGGGAGAAGTTAAATGATATCTATGGTTTTTACTTTTCAGAGGCTTATAGTATGGAGGTAAGTAGGGAGGGCAGATAGAATAGTAAATAATTTTAATGTAAGACAAGTGTTAAGCCCCAAAGGAAATAAAGAAATGCTTTGGGAAGTGAGTGATTTTAGTAGCAGAGAAATCTTGATGGGCTTCTTGGAGGAAGTGGGATATGTGGTAAACTTTGAAATGTATATATTTAGAAATGGCAATAAGGAAGGGATTATTAAATAGTGGAGGGGCTAGTTTGAGTAAAAACCTGGATCTGCATGTAGTAGATTATTTAAAGGCTCAGATAAATCCTGAAGGCTTTATAAAAGTAGGTAAGAATTGAACTGTAGACAGCTTTAAATCCTGTTGATGACTTTTAAGCAGAAGAATGTCTTATATCTGTTTTTATAAAGCTATGAAAGTAATTGTTACAGAAGTTCCCAGTAAGATACCTTTGTGGGTTTTAGATATTTGTATGCTTTTGAAATAAGAAACTGAGTCAAAAGATTGTTTTATTCTTTATAAAAGAAACTGTAAATTTTGACTTAATCATTCTCTCTGCTCATTTATTCATCTTTGAAGATGAAAATAGACTTCTCAGTCTGATTTATTTGTCCGAATGTGTTTAGAGTTTGATAGCAACAATTTTTGAGATAAGTTTAAGCTGGTAAAATTTGGTTTGCACTTTTCTCACATGTTAATGAAAGAAGTAGAATTTGATTTGGTTTTGGTTCTGAAACAGCTACATGGTATGTAACTACAGGACAACAGGTGGGGGAAGAGGGAGGAGCGCTTACTATTACTGAGAGAAATGTCTGAAGGTGTTTAGAGTTTGATAGCAACAATTTTTGAGATAAGTTTAAGCTGGTAAAATTTGGTTTGCACTTTTCTCACATGTTAATGAAAGAAGTAGAATTTGATTTGGTTTTGGTTCTGAAACAGCTACATGGTATGTAACTACAGGACAACAGGTGGGGGAAGAGGGAGGAGCGCTTACTATTACTGAGAGAAATGTCTGAAGGGAAAGAG
>NW_006443124.1:10879487-10894353 GCF_000325575.1 Pteropus alecto
TTAGATTCACCCTTAAGTGTGAGCATACTTGTGTATGTAATAAACATTTCTTCTCTTGAATTTAGGTTTTAAATTGTCTAGTATTTTTAAAAGAACAAATCAGTTTATTGGTAACAAGTCTGGCAAATACTGTTTCAAATTAGTTATCAAACAATTGAATATTTGCTTAATTACATAATAAGCATCACTTGTGATACTATTTGGCCTCTAAGATGAGGAAATAAAGTTTTGTTTTATCAGAAAAAGCTTCATGGAGGAGCGAATAGAGTTATAGTTAAAAGATAAGAGTTGTATAGCTTGACATGAGTAAAGAAATATGTTTCAGTTCTGGTTTACCTGAAATAAGTAAATGCAGATGTTAAGAGTGCTAAGTTAAATCTTGTTGCAGAATGATGTCTGATTTTAGGGTAATATGAAGTACTAGTTATTTTAATTTTGAAATATTAGGGTTTTGTGATATTGGGTAAAGAACATAATGATCTCTGGGTATCATTTCCTAGTAAATGAGGTAACCTTTCCTTTTTAACCAGGCTATAAAGTTCATTAGTTTACTCATTCAAGTGATTGTCCACTTGGTTATGTTATAGGTATGAAGTGCTGAACAAAACCAACACATTCCCCAATTTTTTAGTGGTAGAGGAAATATTAATGAACATCAAAACAAGCATATACTTAACTGGGATCAAGTACTCTGAAGGAAAAGGGAATTGTCTACATGAATTTTCTGAAGCAGGAAACAGCACCACAAGTTGAAGAAGCCCCAGAAAGGCCCCTTGTGGGAACTGGGATGGAATGATAGTGAGATATAAAATGAATTCGATGATAGAAGCAGGGTTGGGCCTGGTTAGTACTTGGATAGGATAGCACCTAGGAAGACCAGGTGCTGTAGGCATAAAATATGAAAAAATTTAAAAAAAAAATTATAAAGGCTCAGAGTCTTTAGAGTATACTGTTTTTGAAAGTTGAAAAATATGCGAAAATTCAGTATCTTATTTAGGGATATGTACTTATATAGTAAAAGTATATAAGAAATTTATGAGACTAATTAACACCCAAATCGGAATAGTGGCTACCTCTTGTAGGGGGAGGAAGCTCAGGAGATGTGATCGAGGAAAGGCACACAGGAGCCTTCCACTTCATTGGCATTGCTATGTTTTCTAAGGTGATTTGTGGGTAACTCAGGTGTTGTTCACTCTATTGCTCCTTACACCTTTTCGGGCAACTTTTTATGAAATGAATGGTTGCAGAAGTAGACAGTCATCAAGAGTCCTTTTGAGAAGCTTGGCCATGATGAGGAGCTCGGCCATGAACAAGAATAGAGGAGATAGAGTGGTAGCTGGAGAGAAATAAAGGATCAAGGAAGACTCTTTTTAAAGAATATGCTTGAATGCTGATGGAAAGGATTCATTAGAGAGGTAGAAGTTGAAGTTGCTCTAGAGAAGTCAGTAACTGATAAAGGTTTAGAAAAAGATGGCAAAATAGGCATAATTGTTCTTTGATAGAAGGAGATACTTTTTTAACCATGGGAAAGAAGAGAGTAGATGCAGATGCTGGTAGTTTGAAAGTTGATGATTGGTTGATGAGAGGATTTCTCTGATTTTTAATCTTTGTTTGGTAAGACGGGGTCATTTGTGGAATGAAAGTTATGAGGGAGGGTCAGACTCCATGAAATAGGAATAGGAAAGAGCATTCATCAGAGAAAGATAGTTTCTGGGAAACTTTGAGGGCCTAATTGGAAGTGATTTATGAAATATGATTATGAGTAATTGAGATAATACAAACATATGAAAAAAGCAAAAATGATATGGAATTATCTTTGCTTCCAGCCTAAAGTACTGTAGAAGTCTCATGACTAACTTTGGGGCAAAGGTCCTTCTGTGCAAAATACTGCATTGGGACCTGATGTTTTGTTATTGTTGATTTTGATCTCCATGTGTACACTTTTTGTTTCCCTGCCTTGTAGGAAGTGACTTCTTCAGATTCTGTCATGGACAGAGAGAAGAAATCCTGCCAAATGAGGCCAAGAGGGGTTTCTGTGCTCTAAGGCTTTTGATTTATATCGTGATAATGTTACAGTTTAATAGCAGTTATAATAAACTGGATTCTAAAAGAATTGAAATCTTAGCTCAATCTCATTTTGACTTTTGGAGTTTAAATCATTTAATAATCTGACAGTTGAAGGTCTCCATTTTTCAGTTGAATAGTTCTAAGACACTAATTAAAAAAAGAGTTAACAGGTTCTGAACATCACTTGAAAGAAGCAAGTTAAAGGTCACATTTTACTCTTTAACTTTTTAAAATTAAAAAATGTTTAAATTACAAAATTAGATAATTTTGTGTTTTTTAGAAATTTTGTGCATTTCACCTAGATTACCTTAGTTGTTGGTATACAATTTTTCATGGTATTCCTTTATAACCATTTTCATCCTGTACGGTTGGTAGTTTTGTCTCCATCTTCATTCCTGGTTTTAGTAATTTGCACTCTCTTTTTCCCTTGATTATTGCAACTAAAGATTTGTCAATTTTCTTGATCTTTCAGAGAACCAATTTTTGGTTTTGTTCATTTCCTTTATTTTTCTATTCTCTTTTATTTTTTTCTCCTTTAATCTTTATTATTTCAGATCTTTCTCATTTAATAACAGTGGCCATAGTTATAAATTGCCCTTTAAACACTACTTTAGCTGCATCTGATAAGATTAGGTACAGGGTTTTATTTTCATTATCTCAAAGGAGTTCCTCATTTCCCTTACGATTCTTGTTTGACCAGTTGGTTATTTAGGAGTATATTAATTTCCACGTAAATGTGAGTTTCTCAACTTTCCTTCTGTTCTTGATTTCTAATTTCATCCCATCGTGATCTAAGAATATACTTTGTATTATTTCAATACTTTTAATTTATTTGACTTGTTTTATGGCCTAATATATAATCTATCCTGGAGAATGTTCCATGTGTTCTTGAGAAGAATGTGTATTCTGCTGTTGATGAGTGGAGTATTCTATACTTATTTGTTAGGTCTATTTAGTTTATTATAGTGTTCAAGTTCAATGTATCAAATTCTGAGATACTATGGTAATTGTTCCATTCACATCCTTTATCTTATGAATAACACTAGGTTATTTAAATGATGTGAGATTCAGTTTGTTCCTGGTAGGGAAACAGGTGGTTTAAGCAGAAGGTTGGGAGCCTGAATTATTTAAGGGAATGTACTGGTCGGAATCCCATTAATAAGGTCAGGTCTTAAGAAAGAGGAAGAGTTAACAAATGATAGTAATCAAGGATCCTTTTCAAGCTGATAATATTCCTTCAGGTATCATTTGCATTCCATAAAATTCACTTGTTTTTAAGTTTATGAATCAATGATTTTTAATCTGTTTCTAGAGTATGCAGCTGTCACCACAGTGCAATCATAGAACATTTCTATCACCCCAAAAAGACTGGTGCCCATCTGCAGTCACCCCTCCTTTTTTATTTTACCCTTTATTCTTGTATAATGTCAAATACTCATATTTCTCTCATCTTTATCATCAGATTAGTATGGACAGTTTATAAGAGGTAAAACTGAGGTTCAGGGAAGTTACTTAAATTATATGTCTAGTGTATTATATAACCAAAACTAAAAATCAGGTATCCTTAATTGTCCCATTTACTAAATTACAGTGCCTCGACTGTTTATATTTCAGTCGAA
This sequence comes from Pteropus alecto, assembly GCF_000325575.1. NCBI lineage: Eukaryota > Metazoa > Chordata > Mammalia > Chiroptera > Pteropodidae > Pteropus > Pteropus alecto. Next base: position 10,883,174 of record NW_006443124.1, read on the forward strand.
GTTTGGAACTTACATTACTTTGTTACGGTTTTTAAGAAGTTAATTAAAAGGTAGTTGCCTCTATTGGTTTTCGGTTACTAGACATTTTATGTTTAAGAATTTTTATTAGCTAGGTTACCACTCTACACCTGGTTATCAAATAGTTCTTGTTTATAACTAAACCACATGAATCATCTGTGATTTGAGGAACTGTGTATTGGGTCATCTTGAGAATTAATACTGTAGCCTCTTTAATATTGGTTATGGACAAATGAGTGAGGACCTCTCTTTTTTCCCCTCAAATATTCATCCAGCAGACAGTTATCACACATGTACCACATGCTCTAATTATTTCTGATGTCTGTCTGAGATTGCTATTCTTAACCTTGTTCTCATTTCCTTCCTTCCCTCCCCACCCAAGAAGTCCTAAGGATCTTCAGAGAAATATAAATGGCTGAGAAGTGACCTCTTTCTAATTTGTCCAATTCCTTTATAAAATGCAGTTTCACTTAGATGTAGCTACTACTCATGGGTGGATGAGACTTAAAATAGTTGCAGTGGGCGACAGAGGATGTCTATCAAAGCCAGCCAGCCCTCACCTTCCTTTAGTACCCTAACCCCATGTTGTCCATAGTAAAATTCACCTGTGATCTCTTTGGATACTAGATAACTGAGAAATAAAGATATAGATAGCACAATGTCTGTAGAATGGAAATTTAAAACTATTTTTTTAGGTTAATTATAGTTATCCCACAGAAATAAAACTCCAGAGAGGCAGAGCAGATGCAAATCAAGGTGAATGGAAAGAAAGCAGACAAATAAATCAAAGGGTTTGAAGAGAATATTGACACATTTCAGCAATGCATTGAGTTTTGTATCTTACTATGACGAAGGGATTGGGGAGAGTTTAGGCATGGCCTGCTAGTAGAGTTTGGGAGTGGGACTGGAGGAAGCCGAAGACTTGAAAAAGTGAGGTGGTCAGTAGAATTAAGATGCAAGTTTAATATAAGATTTAACCTTAACTTTATTCTCCTCATTTAAGATATGTGACAAAGCATAGCTATTACATAATCAAAAACTGTCACTTTAATAGAAAAATGAACAAAAGGAGAAAAAAATGTCTAAGTAACACATGAAAAAGCTGTGTAATCTAAATATTAAAGAAATTCAGTAGAGAAGTACTTAGCTTTTAATTGTTATTATTAAATAAAACTTATTGAAATGAATTTGTTAACTATTAAAATCTCACGTATCCCTGGGTTAATTTCTGGCTTCTGTTTTCTGATATGTTCATTTCTGTGCACTATCACACTATTTTGATTAATGTTTTGTATTAAGTTAATAAGTACACTTAATAAATAATTATAAAATAAATTTGGGACATCCATTTACTTTAGGGAAACTGAAGCTTGGCTTGTTGGTGTTCCTTCCTATCCAAGAATGGCATTACACTTCCTCAAGTGTAATAAATAGTGACATAGGAGAAGTTGAGGAGTATTGGATGATCAGTGTGAATTTGGAGGTATAAGGAGCACGCCTTAAGAATGGGAGAAATACCTTAAGTCCTAGAGAAGAGACAGTTTGATAGTAAATTCCAAAGTTGAAAAATGCTGGAAAGCACCCATGGTGCTCTGTTTTATTGTTTGTTTATTTATTTATTTATTTTTTAGGTGAGGCAACCCTTGGTTGACTTCACAGATTGCAAGGACCTTGTCAGTTTACAATCCCTTATTTTTTATTTTTTTACGCTACAGCACCTGGTTTTCGTAGGTGGTCTCCCATCCAGGTACTAACTAGGCCTGACCCTGCTTAGCTTCTGAGATCAGATGGGATCTGGTTTGTTCAGGGTGGCATGATCGTAGACCCCCATGGTGCTCTGATACCTAAACTGTATCACTCTTTTCCTCCCATCTTTTATTTTTAAAAAATTCAGATCTATAACAAAAATGTAATATACTCCCATATACCCCTCACCTAGATATACTGGTTGTTAACATTTTTACTGTGATTGCTATTGCTGCTATTCTTCCTCCACCTCTTGTCTGTGACTCCTCCTCCCACACACACACACACACACACACACACACACACACACACATATCTGTAATACTAAATATATATTCACATGGGTGCTGAACCATTTGAGAGTTGCAGACATGATAACATTTCACTCGTGTATATCCTAAGAATTAAGGACATTCTCCCACATAACCAAATACAGTTATCACAGTTGAGAAACTTGATGTGATTATCTGAAATACTTTCAATGTTCAGATTGCCTCAAGTTTCCCAATCATGTCCTTCGCAGCCATTTTTTTCCTCTCCAGATCTGGGAAATGAAGGATCATATATTGCATTTAGTTATGTCTCTTTTATTGTAGAAGAATGTAGAAGTAATCCCCAGCCTCTTTTTATTTGGGGAGGTGGTCTCATGATAGTAACATTTTTGAAGAGTCCAGGCCAATTTTTCAGAATGTTTCTCAGTTTACATTTCTCTGTTTACTTATAATTTGATTCAGATTAAATATTTTTAACAGGAAGACTACCTAAGTGGTGATATGTCTTCAGTGCGTCACGTTAGAAGGCACATGATGTCAGTCTGTCCCATTGTTGATGACGTTAAATGTGATCACTTGATTAAGGGTAGCGTTTACTGTACTTTTCTATTTTAAAGATTTTTTCTTTTGTAATTAATAGCCTATTGGGCGGTACTGAATATCCCATTTCTCCCAAATTTTTCACCCAATGATTTTAGCATCCCTTGCTGACTCGTGCCTCAATTATTAAGTTATTACTTTAGTGATTTGAAAAAGACCATTTTCTAATTCTTTTATTTCTTCTACATTTATTAGCTGGCATTCTCCTTTAAAGAAGGGCATTTGCTTCCTGTTTTATTTCTCTTTTTATTCTTTGCTATTATCTCTCTGGGCTAAGGGATTCTTTTTTTATTCAGTTGGTTCATTTTGATGCTCATGTTTCTAAATCTGACTGGTGAGAGCTCCTTTAGGCGGGTTCCCACGCCCTTTTAATGTGTCTCCATATGTTTTTGAACATTTTCTTGCTGTTACAACAAGATGTTTTAGGCTTACTTTGTATTTTCCCTTCTGCAGTCTTGGAATTAGCTATTTCTTCAAGAAATCCTGTTCCATTAACAGTAGGAAGTGATACTGGAAATAAAAATTTGGGTGCTGAGGGTGCTTCTTTCTACAAGGTTATCACTGCTCCTAGAAGCTTTCAGTGGACAGAACTAGAGATTATATATTTACATTTATATATTTATATTTACATTTATTTACATAAGCATGAATTCATAGTATTACTTCTAATTTCAAATCCCCAAAGGTTTTTTTTCTCTTTATTTCATTCTTTGTATCTCTCTTTTCTCATAGTAAGATTTCTGATTCCCCAAAAGTCTCAATATATCTACTCACTTGCTCAGTCTGGTAGCAATGAAATTGCTACACCATTATCACTACCAACAACAACCCTAAGTTGCAGATTTCTTTGCATTTCTTTTTGTCCATAGACTGTTGTTTATAATTGTTTGTTACTAATATATCACCTTAAGTACTTGATGGGTACTTAAAGCAATTTACCTTAAGTAATTAAAAATTTTAGATGGAGAATATATATATATAACCCTCCTTTTTACTTGATAATTTTCTTTTAAATATTATTTTATCTAGTAGTCCCACAGATTTTCTTGTGATATAGCAATTTGCTAATTTTAACTGAATCCTATTTCAATACAATAGTTGTATGTGTTCTAAAGAATATGCTATAAAATAGTTTTGCCTATACAACAAAGATATACTTCAAATTGACTTGTATTTAAATTTCAGGATTACTTGAATTATCGCTTTTGGAGAAACTATTTTATCTTAGGCAGAAATTGATGTTCAGAGACACAGGAGAAAAAAATGGAGCCTATATATTAGATGGGAAAATGAGTCAGATCAGAAAAAAAAATAGAGAATAAGAGCCACAATTGAGATATTAGTTTTTATAAGTAATCTGTTCATTTAGTTCTTAGCTTCTTCTCAGCTTTGTTGAAAGAGGAAATATTCAGTTGGATGACTTTCTTTGTTTAAGAAAACATAGTTTTTTTGTAATTGTATTATGGGAGGAATTTTATGGTGGGAATCATCTATTTTTACAGTAAGTGTAGAGTGTTTCTTGTATGATTATTTTAGTGCCGTTGGATGCATAAGTTAAATCATAGTTTGAAGAATGCTTTATTGTTTTCTGATCTTTCAGGAACTGAATTCAGGAAATGTAAAGAAATTGTTAGTTAACATGTCCCTTAGACTCTATCAGATAGAAATAACTTTGTATGTTACAGCACTTTAGCTCAAGAGGTCTATATGAAACTCAATTGTTAGTATATATAATTATTAGTTGCTTCAAGTGAGCTAGAGAATAAATATGTTCTTTGGTTTTGTTCTCTGAATACTGAAGTATAGATGTTTTATGGTATTTATTAAAGAAAGATTTAAACACTTTTTTTTTGGTTCTGTGTGGTGCTAGGGAGACCAAAAAGAAAGCACACATTATTTCCATACCTCAGAATAGCTTATATTATTATCTAAATGTATTAGAAAATTGTACAATAAGAAACAACTTGAAATTTGGAACACAGAACATTTTAAAAAATATTAAATTGCTTTTTTGCAAGATACTAATTGTGCAAATCAGGAAGTTTTCTTTGAATGTTTACTTGCACTGTTCTAACCACTTAATAAAAGTCTTCAAGAGTATATTGGTTTTGCTCTCCATTCTAATTTTACAATTATAGTTTCCCCCAATCTTGATTGACTTTAATTTCCTGATTAGATTTGATTTATGAGTCATAAGTTTAGAAATGCTACACAAGTATAACTGATTTTTCTCTTTGGCCTTCAAAAAGACTTTTTATTTTTTTAAATCAAAACTAGGACAAATATTTTAATCTATCTCCAAGGAAGTGTATTGCAGAAACCCTGGTAATTCCTTTTCCCAGGGTTTGAAAATCTTTTTCATTGTTATCTATTTAACGAAAATCTCTGCTGCTGTAATTAAACTTATTTTCTTTAGTTCTTAGTGAAACTACAACATACTGTCATGATAATAGAAATGACACCCTCATTTTTCTCTCCACTCCAAAACACTTTCTTTTTTCAACACAATTTCAACTACTTTTACTAACCCAAGTTAATTTTAGTTTCTATTGCTGAAAGCCTCAGTTTTGCCATTTTGGGTGTTAATTGAAATATTAATGTATTTAGAGCAGAAATGTCGTTTTTTAGGGAATCTAGAGCAACAGCAAAGCTGAGGTCAAACTGCCATAAGGATGGACACCAAGGAAGCTGTGTTTGGGACAAAAAGAAATCAAGATAAGGTAGATGCAAAGTACAGACAAGCACTGGACCCTGGGGGGAGGGTGTGGTAGGTGGGAGTGGGTTTTATGCCTCTAAGGGCAAAGAATAGTTAGATTTCTGAAGAGGAAGCCACTCAAAGGCTTATAGGAAATATTAAGGATTTGTGTTTAAGTACTACCTTCTCTCTGAAAGTATAAGTTTTAGCTGACTTTTTAGCTAGCAGAATACTTTAAAAGTTGATAAGGTTAAGTGTTTCAATGGGGTGGATCCTGATATTCTGGGCTGGCGTGTCCTGTCTGGATAGTTGTGGAAGACACTAATAGTATTAGTTGTCAAAACCATTGCCAAAACCCAACTTCAGCACTCATGCCTATTATTACTTGGAAGTCGAAAGGGAATCTCCGATTGAAGCTTTAAACTGACAAAGTCAGTACAGAACACTTAATTTTTCCTTTTCTTTTTGTAATATAAGGATTGCATTTCTCTCCATAGCAACATGAACCTTGAAGACCGGAATGTGCTGCGTATGAAAGAACGGGAAAGGCGGAATCAGGAAATTCAGCAAGGCGAAGACCCCTTCCCACCTAGCTCTCCTCTCTTTGCTGAGCCATACAAAGTTGTAAGTCGTCCTTCTTTGAATGCTTTTTCCCAATCCCATGACATTTTTGCTTTTCAAATGTTTAAACTTGAATTTTTATATTAGAAAAAAGGTATTATGTATACCATTTAACATTTTTTTCCTTCTAAATAGAACATACTTTTCATTGGAGTATAACATGCATATAGAAAAGTATATAAATCGTGTTATAGCTGAAAGCATTTTTGCAACATGAACAACCTTGTATAATCAGTACCTAGATCAAGAAATAGAGCATTACTCGTGCCCTAAAGTCATCCTTATTTATTCCCCCCACCCCATCCCTAGCTGCTATCCTATACTTTTGAAAATGTGGTCTGGATTAGCTTACGTAATTATGTCTGTATTCCTGGCTCTACCACTACCTCTGGGCAAGTATTTAACCTTTCTGAGCCTTGGATTAAATTAAAATTTTGTGAGTCTGCATCATCTGCTATTTTATAGGTTCTTTAGGTATAACATCAATCAAAGCTGAATATATGTCATAGATTCTTTGATTTCTCTCTGTTTCTTTGCCATTTGTTTATTTGGTTTACTAAATTTCAGTGACTTACTAGTATGTTTGAATAAATGTATCTTCAGGGTCAATCTGGTTCTTTTTCTGTTATCACATACTAAATCTCTGCTTTTCTAATGTATTTAATGTTTAATCAGAGGTGTTCAGTAAATTGAACCAATTGGCATTTTTATAGCTACCCATGTGCTTAATTTGAGATTACATAAAACACTGAATGGGTACCACTTCTGATCACTAATGTAGCTGTAGTGGCCGCTAATGTCTCTCTTAATATTTGATTTGGCTTTAGATTTCATTTGAACTATTTTTACATTTAAAAGTCTTATACTGTGTATAATAGCTATAATACTATGTGTTGTAGCAGCAGTGACCTTCGTAGCATATATTATGAGATTGAGAGTATGTTAGACTTTTTATTATGAAATATAAATGTAACATCGTATCCTGGGTTTACTGTTATAACATTTGGTATTTGTAGAAACCACCTATGAGATCTATAAAAACGAATTACTCAGAGCTTTTTTTTTAATTCAGAGCTTTTAAGAGATTTTTTCAATTAAAGACAGTTATACTGACATCAACTATATGAGTGTAACATAAAATCTGAGATTTGGGATTAGGGATTAAAGGCATATTGGAAAAAACAGGAGTTTGGTCCACAACCTTTGAATTATACTACCATTTATTTTGTAATTATATTGTAATGAATTGGATTTGATTGGTAATCTTGATAATCTATAAATTGCTATATATTTACCTCTCTTGTTTAATATGGATCAGACTGATTTTCAAATAATTTAAAGTCATTATTGATTTATGCCAACCTCAAAATAAATAGTGGTAGTTCAGTCTTGATTTCCTTTTTAATATAATTAGTAAACTGTCTTCCATATATATAAATATGAAAGAGTCCTAAAGCTTAAAGACATCTTGGACATTCTTATTATCCAAGAATAATTCTTGAAGCTTAAATACTGTTGACTTCAAATGTTGGAGCATTTATTGGTCAGAATTAATAGCTAGGATTTAAACTTTTATCAGTGGATTTTCCATGTTTAATTTGTTGTTGAGACTTTTATTACCTTGATAAGTCAAAGTTACAGGAATTAAACTTTTTTAAAAAGTTGAATATAACTTGTTTCACTAAATTTTTGTTTCTGCTTCTAAGTATAACATTGAATTTTAAGGAATATAATGTTTTTTTAGACTACCAGTGTAAGAATGTTAGCTAATCTGCTGAATTGAACCTTAATTATGTAAAGGCAGATTACTTTTTCTGCTCTTCAGAAGATTTTCTCTACTGTTCTAGTATATTTGTTGGATTATTTTCCCCAAAAGATTCTTGGAATCTTTTTTTTTTTGGCAGTAAATCTTTACTTTTCATACAAGGTCTTCCTGGAATCTATTGTGTATATTTCTCAGTGTGCATAGAATATTTGTATTTTAGCATGAATGTGTTTCACTTTCAGTGCATTTTTTTCATTATAAAAATGATACATTTGGAGTTTGCTTTGTGATGTTAACCTGAAGATATGAGGTGAGGTCTGAGGCCTCCCTTTGGAAAGCGCCTTTCCATTTGAAGTTTGGAAAGTCGGTTTAGGAGCATTTTTTATTTCCAGTTATGCTAACTGTGAAATTTTATTTTACATTTTTTTGTAGACTAGCAAAGAAGATAAGCTATCAAGTCGCATTCAGAGTACGCTTGGAAACTACGATGAAATGAAGGATTTCATAGGAGACAGATCTATACCAAAGCTTGTCGCAATTCCCAAGCCTACAGTACCACCAACAGCAGATGAAAAATCTAACCCAAATTTCTTTGAACAGAGACATGGGAGCTCTCATCAGAGTAGCAAATGGACTCCAGTAGGACCTGCACCCAGTACTTCTCAGTCTCAGAAACGGTCCTCAGGTTTACCGAGTGGACACAGTAGCCAGCGGACCAGTGCAGGTGGCAGTGGTGGCACTAATAGTAGTAGCCAGAGGCACGACCGTGACTCGTATAGCAGTAGTGGAAGCAGTAGCCGAAAAAAAGGCCAACATGGATCAGAACACTCCAAATCACAAAAAAAAAAATCCAGAGTATGTCTTCATTAAGCTCCAGTCATTCCAGGTCTCATGGGAATGATCACCATAGCAAGGAGCATCAGCGTTCCAAATCTCCTCGGGACCCTGATGCAAACTGGGATTCTCCCTCCCGTGTACCCTTTTCAAGTGGGCAGCACTCAAATCAGTCTTTCCCACCTTCATTGATGTCAAAGTCCAGTTCAATGTTACAGAAACCCACTGCCTATGTGCGGCCCATGGACGGACAGGAATCCATGGAACCGAAGCTGTCCTCTGAGCACTACAGTAGCCAGTCCCATGGCAACAGCATGGCTGAACTGAAGCCCAGCAGCAAAGCACATCTCACCAAGCTGAAAATACCCTCCCAACCATTGGATGTAAGTCTCACATTTAGAGCTTTTCTCATCATGACTATGTGAAGCAGTTTACCATGAAATTATAATTGAACTTGATCTGTCTCTTTATCTTAATAGTAAGGAATGTAAAAAATAACAAAAAAGACTGGTGATTGACTCCCAAGTGGATCCATAGAGTTATTAATTTCCCCTCTTGGGCAGCAGAGAATATGTCATTCACTGTGTTGAAATAGTAAAATGATGAGTCAGAGAATAAAAGCACGAGTGTTGAAAACCTTAGATTTCCTCCTATTGATTTTATGGAATAATACATCTTGTTTTCTTTTGTTTAAAAAAATTACAGCTTACTAATGAACGAGATGTAGGCCATTGTTCATTGTGGTAGATGTTGGAAATTTTTCAGGTTCATAGAGATGGTAATGTATGGTTTGGATGCCATGATCCCTTTCTCTGATTACACTTAAGGTTTGAGGCGGCTGCTCCAGATTCATACTGGTGGTTTGAAATTTACAGTTTGTAACCTCATACGTATACGGAATAACCAAAAAAGTGAGCATTCATTGTGAAATAGATGAAATTTTTTTTTTTAAGAGTCAAAAGAAAAGTTTATTAGAAAAGGGATAACAGTCCACAGAGTGTGGTCTCCTCTCAGGCAGAGAGTGAGAGGGACAGCGAGAGCGTAAAGGCACTGACAAGGTGAATTTTTCTTTTAATATAGTTTTTGCAATAAAAAATTTTTTTTTAAGTAATGTTAGTAGCTGAAAATCGTAGCTCATAACTAAAACTGAGTGAGGGCAGGTGTCAGGTATAGGTAAAAAGATATTTTGAGAACATTTAAAAATCTTTTTGTGACCTTGAGAAACAAGAAACTCATTGTTCATGGCTTTTGTCACCTAATTACTCCTCTCAAGAGAATAGTAAAGTGGTAATTTGTTCTTCAAACAACATCCTTAAAATTAGACTTTTGAGTTCTAACTCCAGCTCTCTATTTCCTGTTTGCGCCTTAGAATAAACAACTTCCATGATTCAAGAAAGGCTATGTGAAATGTCCATCATGTTCCAGACAAGTAATTTTTCAGTGATACTGGTTTTATTCTGTTAGTTTATGTGAAATGCTGTATCTCAGTATCATGGTATATTTTGTATATAAATTTTTAAATTTTTGACAAGATGCTCACCTGAAAAAATTACACTTAAAAATCATTTCTAAGTATAAGAAAGATAATATTTTTAAAGTTTTTGAAAAATACAAAGGTCTTTAAGTCATGTACAGTTTGGTGATTAAATTTTTTAGTTTTTAAAAAAATTGTATTCAAGGAAATTAGTCCAAAGAATCTAGTGTTCTAGTTTGGAGTAATAAGATCATAATACTTCTTTAAATTGAATTTCATTTCTAATAACAGATGTTAAATCTGTACAAGAAATGATAAAAATCTAGTAATAAATTACTTCAAATCTAATGTGTGTTTTTTTTTTTTTTTTTCCTTTAAGGCATCTGCTTCTGGTGATGTGAGCTGTGTGGATGAAATTCTTAAAGTAAGTTGTGTGTGTTTTTTTAAAAATAGGATTAATCGCTCTTATTGATGATGCTCTGCTACGGTGTTAGCCTCTTTCCCCTCTATTTTACAATGGATTTAAAGCAGGAGATTGATTATGTCTATCAAAAATAATTGACACTATTCTGCTTATATTCATACTTGGGTTCTGAATCACTTGGTTTGTTACTCCTTGTCCTCAAAGAGCTGGGTTTTTTTGTTTTAAGTAAAATAAATTTTAGTCTTAACAGTTTGCCTTGAAAAGAGGAAGAAACCAAATATAACTCTACTTTCTCAGGTTTTTCAGTTAGTAATTTGAAGTGCTAAAAAACACAGTAGTTAGTCAAACTGTCACCTTGAAAATAACTTGCTTTGTAATTTATCTGTATCTTCTGGTCAAATCCTACAATGAAAGACTTCCTCTGAGTACTGCCTATTTTGAATGTTCAGTGGAATATGTCTAAAATCGACACAACCAAAAAGTACATTCCTCTGTTGGGAAAAGAAAAAGAGAAAGTCCAGTGAATTAATGAGTGACATTTCCAGCTTTTGACTCAATAAAGAAAAACCATCAGTCACATATTACTTGTGCTTTTTGCAAAAGTTCCTGAATTTTTGTGTCTGTGCTTGGATTTCATTATGGATGCTTTTGAAAGACTGCTTGCATTGGCTGCTTTCATTTTATTCTCTCCTTCCTTTAACCTATAGCTACTATACTCTTCTACTTCTACC
>NW_006443124.1:10894404-10930865 GCF_000325575.1 Pteropus alecto
TGTTTTAAAGAATTTTTATTTTTTTCCTCTGGGAACATTCTTCCTTCCTTGACTGTTTTTATACTTCATTGTTTTATTTCCCATCCACTTTTCTTGTCTCTCATTCTCTACCTTTTGGAACCCTTGTGTCTTCTCTTACCTCTTAAATGTGGGTGTTTTTCTAGTCTCTCTCCCTCTGTCCTTTCACTTGCCTTTTTCTCTCTTCTTTTGGCTTTATCAGTCTTTCTCTTCTGCTTTGGCCTCCTTTGGGCTTTGGTTTATGTCTCTTAATTGCTTTTAAGCTAGGTCTCCATGCTTCAGACTCTCAGCATGTCTAAAGCTGTATTTATCAGACGTCTGTCCATTGGTAGTACCATCATTCTCCCATGCTTGTAAGTGTAGAATTCCAGTGATCTCTTACTTCTCTCTCATGTCCTATTTAATCACAAAACTACAGGTAGACTTTGAAAATTTCTTTAAAACATCCATTCCTTTATTTCCATTTCTGCTACCTTGAGCTTCAGTAATTGCAATGTACAGTCTTCACTCTGCCTTTCTGCCTCCAGAATCTCCCTGCCCCTCTGTCTTCTCCATTACTATCAGATTTTTTGCTTCAGACCCTTATCTTCATAAATTCATGTCCTTAGAAATTTTCAGTGCCTCTCTAAGGCCCACAGAAAGAATAGTGTCCAGACCTTCCATAGGCCAGTCCTAACCTCCCCTGCTACTGATGGGCCAGTTTCACCAAACTGGTTTCCCTAAGCTGTACACTTTCTTTTACCTTTTTAAAGAAACCTTTTATGGAATGTTTTTCTCTTTCCTCTTTAGTTACTTATAGATCTGTTTTTTCTTAGATTCCTAATGAAATCCTTCTTCCCCCTGTATTAGACTATCAGAGAGTACAGTGATAAACTCTTTCCTTTGATTCTCATATAACATTCATTTTTCAATTGCCATGTATACAAAAAGTCTAAGGGAGTATATTATCTTTTCCCTGAATCCTCAAAAATGCATGACATTCTAATACCTGGAGGAAATCTTAGATTTTCTTAATTATTTCTTTGATGTTATTGACCATTCTACATTTTATATATAGAGAGTGGCACATGGCCTTGGGTGTAATAGATGAGGTGCTTAGTCATTTGATGATGGAGAGTTAAATAGATTATCTATTGAGAGTACTTTGGTATTTGAGATGTAAAACATCAACACTGAAAACCTGGGGTACATGATATTCTGTTTTCTTTCCCCTTCTCTATGTGCAGTGTGCAGGGAACTTCAGATCTACATTCCCTTCATGTTTTCTTGATACTTGTAGTTACACTGTTCCTAGGAACCCCATCACAGACTTAAAAACAAAATAAATAAATATATGTTTACTGAAAAAATTATTTTTAATTTCAAGTCTCACTAATTGAACACCTACTTTGTGTCAAGCACTGGGGACACAGTGGTGATAATGATAGTGTTGCACCCTTTGAGCTGACATTCTAGAACATATATAATATTATTAGTGAAATGCTATTAAAGCATTGTAAGAGGATAAAGAGCAATTACTGTAAAGGTGGCTGTTTCAGAGGTTCAAGTAGTAAAGACTAAATCAAGTGCTCTTGTGTCTTACCCCTTCTGTCATTCTGTTGCCCAAAGGTAGCCACTGTTAACTACCTTCCAGAGATTTTTTTCATATATAAACATTTACTAGGACATAGACTTTGATTTGTGTCTGTCACTTAATAATATACTGTGGAGATCATTTCATATCACTGAATTTCTTATTTTACTCTTTGCCTGGTGTTCACTGAATGGATGTCTGGTAATTTTATACCTGAGTTGTTAGACATTTAGGTTGTTTCCATTTTAAGTGTGAGCCCCTTGAACATGTATCTTTGGAATCTTTGGATAACTGTGTGGGTATAAGCTATAAGTTCCTAAAAGTTATACCCCCTTTTTATATTTTCTCAGTATACCTGATGGTTTACTTTGAACTAAATGAAAGAAATAAAACACTCCCTTCTTATTCTAAGTCTGATGTCTGTCTCTCCCCTGCTCCTTTAACATGTACATTGTGATCTTATCCAGACCTCCACTTGGACATACCGGGCATAGTATTAGATAGAAGGTATTCAGTGAAATCACACTTAAGGCCTTGCTTGTCTGCCTTGCTGCTCGTGTGCTTTTGATACCTCTTCTGATTTTCTCTACTTGACCATATTTTCTATCAGTGAATGAGCTCTGTAACCCAACCTCCTAGGATAAACTTTGTGTCCATTACTAAGTGTGTAACCTTGAATAAATAACTTAACCTCTGTGTTTCAGTTTCATCCTACATAGAGTTAGGATAATAATGGTATCTACCTCATAATGTCATTGTGAGCACTGTATGAGTAATAGACATGTAAAACACTTAGCACAGTATTTGGCCCATTACAGGTACACAATAAATGTTAGCTGCTTTTCTAACTAATATCACCCTCCTCCCACTGCCACAGCAAGCTCTTCCTCAGTGGCATTTTACTGTGTACCTTGTATTTCATTACAGGCTGATTTCTATAACTGTTCAGAGGTTTCATTATCTTAACTCTAAGCTCCTTGAAGCCAGGGAGAGTATATTATTTTTTTATTACCTACTCAATAGTGCCTTGCACACAATTGTGCTTAATTAATATTAATCAATTAAATATGTATACTTTTGGAGGAGCGGTCATGAAACCAGCATTTACAATACAAATCTGGTTTTTAGCTGTGTAATTTTTATCCTTGACTTGGTTGAAAACAAACTGTAATAATTACATTTCAGGAGATGACGCATTCATGGCCTCCCCCTCTAACGGCTATTCATACACCATGCAAAACAGAACCTTCCAAATTTCCTTTTCCAACTAAGGTAAGTGAATAAAATGTGTCTTTGCTACTATAAGATAACTCTAAATGGCTTGACTAAAATTATATGAATTCAAAATTGTCTTGCCATTCCCATTCTAGTGGGAGACAGACAATTAAATGAATAAATAAATAAGTTCAGATAGTGATAAGTGCTCTGAAGAAAATAAAACAAGATAATAGAATTGAGAGCGACTTAGATTGAGAGGTACTTGAAAAGCTTTCGAGGCAGTATGGGGAAGAGACTTCTAAGTTTGTTGTAAACTATTAAGGGTCTTCTCAGCCACAGGTGTTAAGGGCTTCTCAAGCTGTTGTCTCAGAAAATCCTTTCCATAGAACATAGCAACCCTGTTTGTGTCATATGGAAGAAGGTTCCTCAGACATAAGTTCCGAGCTCATCAAAAATCAGCAGACTTCTTTTTACATTAATTTATACTTACATAAATTATATAAGAATACCTTCTCTTTGTGGAGTTTGACCAGAACCTCTACTAATAGTCTTCCCCAATTCTGCCTCCTCCATTTCATCAGAGCTACTTCCATACATACCTTTCTTTGCAAGACTTTCGTATCCATTTACATACATATATATATAATCATTACTTATAAGCATTTTCTCGTTTAATTTCTTTACAGATACATTGTTCTGTACTTTGAATCAACAATAGGTCTTAAAGACATTTCCATGTTATAAGTATAGATTATATATAGATTATATGTTACATATAGAGATATTTCTTTTAATTGCATCCATAGTATAAATGTATCTTAGTTTATTTAGCCATTTCTCTTTGGTATTTAAGTTGTTGCCAAGTTTTCATTTCTATAAGCATTGCTTTAGTGGATATCTTTTCACGCCTTCTTGTGTGTACAAATTTCTTTTGGGTAAAAAGCAATAAGTAGAATTGCTGAGTATAAAGAGTATATGCTTAATATATACTCTCACATTCCCCCTGTTGTGGTTGTACCAGTCAGTACTCTCACTTGTGTTCTCTATTTATTATCCCTCACATGTACACCACCATTTGTTAAGCACCAATCTTTTGTGTGAGAGATGGCATTTTGTTACCTAGATCGCTAGTAAAGTTCATCATCTTTACACATTTATCATCCATTTGATTTCATATGGATGAATTTGCCCATTTCCTTTACCCTTTGGGTTCCATCACCTATGAGTTTTAGGAGGATTTCTTTATTTTATGTTGTTTTGTTTGAATTCTGGATTCTAATAATTTCTTCTACTGTATGCTACAAATATATCTCCCAGTTAGAGTCCTTTTAAGTTTTATGGTCTAGAAGATTTTAATTTTGATGAAAATACATCTTTCTCTATAGCTTTTGCTTTTTAATGTTTTATTAAAGAAGGTTATTCCTTCTCTAGGATCATAAACATGCCCTCTAATTTTTCTTTTAATATGATTTCAGGTTTTTTTTTTATTTATAGTTAGCCCAGTTTATTTTTATGAATGATGTTAGGTAGAGATACAACTTTCTGGCCATATATGTACCATACTACACTCTTTTACTTTTTAAATCAGCTTTATTTACACATAAAAAATGCACATATATTTAATGTACAGTTTGCTTTGATAGATGTGTGCATCTTTGTAACCACAACCCTAATCAAGAATTAGACCATTTCCATCACCTGCAAAGTTCCCTCATGTTCTTTTGCAGTCCACCTCAATTGTGTGGCCCCACACAATTACTAATTTGTTTTATGTCACTAGGGTAAGTTTCGCTTTTTCTCAAATTTCATATAAATGGAATCTATTCAGTGTTTACTTCTTTTGTAAAAACGATTCTTCTTTTGCTCAGCTTATAGTTTTGAATTCTTCTTTGTTCTTGAATGTATTAGTAATTTGTCCCTTTTTATTTTTGAGTTCCTTTTTATTTCTGTTGTATAAAAATACCAAAATTTATCCATTCACCTATTGATGAACATTTGAGTCGTTTCCAGATTTGGGCTATTAAGAATAAAGTATAAACACTCACTTACAAGTCTTTGTGTAGACTTATGTTTTCTTTTCTCCTGGGTAATACTGGGCCATATGGCAAAAAAGCAGAATTGCTGGGTCGTATGTTGAGTGCATATTAAATTAATACTAAACCGAAAACTATTTTCCAGAGTAATTATATCACACTCCTCTCCACCCCATTCCCCAGCAGCCTGATAGTTTCATTTGTTCTCCATCTTTGCCTACATTTGGTATTGTCAGTCACTTTACTTTTAGCTATTTTATTGGGCATGTAGAGTTATCTTTTATTTGTATTTGTATTTCCCTGATGACGAATGAATGATATTGAATCTCTTTTCATGAACTTATTGGCCATTCTTCTTTTTGAAATGTCAGTTCAAATCTTTTGCACTTTTTTTTGGCGGGAGGGATGGTGGTTGTGTCAGGGTCAGGGGGTGGTGTTTGTAGTTTTCTTACAATGTCTTTGGTTTTAGTATCAGGATAGTACTGGCTTCTTAAAAGGAGCAAGAAGTGTTCTCTTATCGTTACTTCTGAAATAGCTTTTGGAATATTAGTATTAATTTTTCCTTGAATGTTTAATATAATTCAACAGTGAAGCTGTCTGAGCCTGTAGTGTTCTTCATTGGAGGGTTTTAAATTAAAAATTCAATTTGGAAGGTTTTAAATTAAAAATTCAATTTCTTATATTAGATACAGAGGTATTCGGATTTTCTATTTCTTATGTCAGTTTTGGTAACTTATTTCATCTTTGTAGTCAAATTTATTGGCATAGAGTTATTTATAATATATGCTTATTCTTTCAATGTCTGTAGGATCTGTAGTGACGTCCTTTTTTCACCTGATACTGGTGATTTGTATTTTGTTTCTCTGTTTTCCTTGATCATTCTAGCTAGAGGTTTTTTAGTTTTTTTGATTGTTTCCAAGAACCATCTTTTAGTTTTTTCCCCCCAGTTTTCTATTTCTTTGATTTTTGCTTTTATTGCGAATATTTTCTTTCTACATATTTGGGGTTTCATTTGCTTTTCTTCTAATTTCTTAAGGTAGAAACTTAGATCATAGATTGTAAGCATTTTTGTTTTAACTATTTAAAACTATCAGTTTTTCATCTATGGCCATGCCACCCTGAACAAGCCAATCCCGTCTGTTCTCAGAAGCTAAGCAGGGTCAGGCCTGGTTAGTACTTGGATGGGAGACCACCTAGGAAGACCAGGTGCTGTAAGAGTAAAAAATAAAAAATTAAAAAAATAAGAGATTGTAAGCTGACAAGGTCCTTGCAATCTATGAAGTCAACCAAGGGTTGCCTCACCTAAAAAAATAAAAATAAAAAATAAAGCTACCAGTTTTCCTCTAAGCCCTACTTTAAGTGTGTCTCACAGATTATAATATATTGTTTTTATTATTTAGTACAAAATATTTTGTGTCTTTTTTGATCCATGGGTTATTCAAAAGTGTATGGTTTTATATTAAAATATTTAAGCATTTTCCAGATATTGTTCTGTTATTAATTTCTAATTTATGTTCTTGTCAGAGAATATATGCTGTATAATTTCAGTCCTTTTAAATGTTAATGTATTATGGCCTAATATGTGATCTTTCTTGGTGACTGTTTCGTGTGCTTTGGAAACAATATGTTCTATATATATCAGATCAAATTGGTTGAGAGTAGTTATCTTTATGTGTATATTTTTTAAGTCATCTATATTTTTACTGACTTTCTGTCTACTTGTTCAGTTACTGAGAGTGTTGACATCTGCATCTCTATTTGTTGATCTCTTTCCTTTTCAGTTTTGTCTGTTTTTGATTTGTGTATTTTGAAGCTTTGTCTTTGGGTACGTACACATTGAAGATTGGTATATCTTTCCGACGAATTGATCTCTTTTTTTCAATACAAGATGTCCCTTTTTATATCTGGTATTAATCCTTGTTCTGAAGTCTACTTTATCTGATATTCATAAGCCACTCCAGCTTTCAATTCATTGTTAGCATAGTTTAACATTTTCTGTTCTTTTTTTTTTTTTTTTTAATTTATCTGCACCTTTATATTTAAAATGAGTTTCTTATAGCCAGCATATAATTGAGTCTTGCATTTTCATTTAGTCTGCCAATCTCTAGCATTTAATTTTGGAGTGTTTAATCAATTTCTTTTTAATGTAATCTTTGCTATTGTAGGGTTTAAGTGTATCATTTTACTATTTGTTTTCTATTTGTCCGATCGGTTCTTTCTTTGTTTCCTTTCATGAGATTCTTTTGGTTTAATTTATTATTTTTTTAATATTCTATCTCTTGTATTTAATAACTATGCTTGTTTTTAAAAAATTAAAATTAAATTGTAAAATTAAAGCTTGAGTTTATCAGAAGACTTGGAACATGACTTCATAATTCTGGCTACTACCTACTTTTTCTTTTTTTGGGTAACAGTTTTGTTGAGATATTATATACGTACCATTTAGTTCATCCATTTAAAATGTACAGTTCACTGGTTTTTAGTATATTCAGAGTCATGCAACCATCACTACAATTATTTTAGAACATTTCATCAGCTAAAAAGAAACTTTGCTAAAATGGTTTTAGCAGTCATACTTCTATATCTTCCAGCTGCCCACCCCCTCAACTCCCCAGCCCTGGGCAACCACTGATCCAAGTTATATTTCTATAGATTTGCCTATTCTGGACATTTCATGTAAATGAAATCATACAATATATGGTCTTTTGTGACTGGATCATTCTACTTAGCATGATGTATTCAATGTTCATCTATGTTATAGCATGTATCAATACTTCATTCCTTTTTATGGCTGAATATATCTCCTTGTATGGATATATCACATTTTGTTTATTCATCAGTTGGTTAACATTTGGGTTGTTTTCAGTTTTTGGCTATTATGAAAAATGCTGCTGTAAACATCAGCATAAAAATGTTTGTGTAATTAGTTGTATGTTTTTAGTTTTCTTGGTTATATACCCAGGAGTGGAATTGCTGGGTCATGTGGTAATTCTGTGTTTAATATTTGAGGAACTGCTTGATGATTTTCCAACCTGGCTGTTCCATTTTATATACCATCTGCAGTGTATGAGAGTTCAGATTTCTCCACATCCTGGCCAATTTGTCATTATCTTTCTTTTTGATTTTAGCTATTTAGTAGTGTGAATTGGTATATCATTGTGATTTTAATATTCATTTCCCTGATGGCTAGCAATGCTGAGAATCTTTTCATGGACTTACTGGCTTTTGTATATCTTATTTGAAGATATATCTATTCAGATATTTTGCTGATTATTTTAAACTGGGTTATTTGTCTTTTTATCTTAAGTTATAGGAGTTCTTTATATATTTTAGAGTACAGTCCCTTATTCATTATATGATTTGCAAAAATATTCTCCCATTCTGTGGGTTGTCTTTTTACTTTCTTGATGATGTTCTTTAAAGCACAAAATTTTAAAATTTTGGTGAAGTCTAATTTATCAATTTTTTAAAATTTATATTCCTGGTGTCATATCTAAGAAACCATTGCAAAATCCAAGATAACAAATTTACAACCAGTTTTTTTCTAAGAGTTTTATAGTTTTTAATCTTAAATTTAGATCTTTGTTCTTTATTCTTGTGTAATCATCCAGATTCCTATCTGGTATTATTTTCCTTCTACCCAAAGGACTTCCTTTAACATTTCTTTTAGTGCTTGTTTGCTGGTGATGAATGCTTTTAGCTTTTGTATGTATTTCACCTTTTTTTTTTTTTAAGATATTTTTACTAGATGTAGAATTTTATATTGAAGATGTTACTCTACTGTCTTTTGGCTTACATTGTTTCTGATATGCAGTTTATTGTCATTTTTATGTAATATGTCCTCATTTTTCTTCTGGTTGCTTTTAAGATTTTTTTTGTCTTTATGACTGATTTTAAACTGTTCAATTATGATATGCCTTGGTGTGGTTCTTTTCATCTTTCTTGTGCTTGGACATTTTTTAGCTTCTTGGAATTTTGGGTTTATAGTTTTTTTAATCACATTTGGAAATTTTTTGCTACTATTTCCTCAGAATATTTTCCTGTACTCCCTCCCTTTTTCTCTTCTTCAGGGATTTCAGTTACATATATCATGTATATTCAGCCTCTTGAAGTTGTTTCACAACTCAGTAATGTCCTGTTTATTTTTTTTTCAGTCTTTTATCATTTTATTTGGGTAGTTTCCAGTGCTATAGCTTCAGGTTCAGTAATCATTTGTTCTGCAATTTCTATTCTGTTCTTATTCCCAGTGAACATATTTTTGATCTCAGAATTATGGTTTTCATCTTTATAAATTTGATATATTTGTATATTTGTTTATTTACTAAACAAATACTTTAAATTTAGTTTTTACAGTGTTCCAGGTATTAAATTTGACAGTGTATTCTTTATGGATGACAAAACACTTTTAGTTGGAAAGTGGAGGGCAAAAGAATAATTGCAGTAGGCTCAAAGGATATTGGAGTCGGTTGAACCTATAAAAGATTTTCTTTTGAGGCATGGTCTATGAAGAGGGGCAGAGAAATGTGGTGCCAAGAAGGGTATGGCGATGTTTTCAGGGGAGTATTTTTAAAAGACTGAGGATATTTTATATTTATATGCTGATTATAATGATTTAGTAAAAAGGGGAAAACATGATACGTGGGGAAGAGAGAGAGGGTAACTTTGAGAAGTCTCCACAAGAACAGTTGAGATTCAGTGCCCAAGCAGAGGATATCATCCTTAGACTAGAGCACAGTTAGGTCCTTCTTTGTTGCCGGAGGGAAAGCAGAGTGAATGGGTATAGTTGGTGGTAGATTGGTAGATTTTTAGTGCTAGTTTGGAGCATACTAAAACTTTTGGCTGTCCTTGCCTAAACTCACTGTATGTTTGGGACAGCCCCTGGCAATGTTCTGGGTGCTGCAGGTATAGCACTGAACCATTTAGATGTTGCCCCTGCCCTAAGATTGGTGTTTAAAGAAGCAGTTTGGACGTGGCTCCATAGTGTAGTGGTTAGCACATCTTCTTTACATGCAGAAGGTCCTGGGTTTGCGCCCCAGGTGGAGCCACGGACCATACCCCAGGTGCGCCAGCCCCCCCGCCCAGAGTTGTGCCCCTAGTGTGTGGGAGGAGACGCCCCACCTTCAGAGATTCAGTTCTTAAGGGGAAACAGCAACATCCATGGGGCAGGAGGCAGCGGGGAGAGGGGAATTAAAGGGGGGAAGAAGCAATTAGCATATCATATGTCAATGCCTAGAATAGTTTCTGGTACATAATAGCTTTTCAATAAATGTTTCTTGACCAAATTTGGATGGATATATATATATATATACACACTCAGGTAACTCTTATATTTTTGGTATTTCTGAAACACCTCAGCTACTTACTGATTATTGTTTCATTGCTGTTACGGGTCAGGGTTTGCTTTTTTATAGCTCCTCATTCTTTGAATTTTCAGTGAATGTAAGTTCTTGTGTAATATAGTTTAAAGCCTTATATGATGTTTTAATAGTTTAAAGCCTTATATGACACTTTAATAGGTACTTATTCTCCTTGTGCATTAACCACATGGACTAGGTCAAATGAGAAGACAGAGAAGGGGCAAAATTTTGCTACTTAAGAGCGTTTTGAAATGGCATCCTAGAGAAGGTGACACCAACTACGGTTAGAAAGAGAAGAATATGAGTGCCAGAAGCACATTTGAAGATGGGGAACACAACAGAGAGGACTTCGCACCCATTAGCGGAAAGAGCAGTCAGCAGGTGGCTAGTGGTGGGTGGGTGAGAATCTGGGTTTACAAATGTATTTGGAGAGGTAGTTTAGTGAACCATATCATTTGCTTAAACATCCTCAATCTGTCCTATTTAAAAACAACACAACAAAAATCTCTCTATTCCATGTTATTCTCCAGCCACTCCTCTTCTTTACTATGAAACTTATTAGAGAGTTGTTTGCCATCTATAGTCTTATTGTGGTTTTGATTTGCATTTCCTTAATGATCTTTTCATGTGTTCATTGGCCATTTGTTTATCTTTCCTGGAGAAATGTATATTCAGAGCTTTTGCTCATTTATTATTGGGTTATTTGTCTTTTTATTTTTAAGAGTCCTTTATATAATGTAGATATCAGTCTCTTACCGAATACATGATATGGAAATATTTTCTTCCCATTCTGTGAATTGTCTTTTCACTTTCTTAATAGTGTCATTTGAAGCACAAGACTTAATTTTGATGGTCTTAATTTGTCTGTTTCTTTTAAGTCTTGTGCTTTTGATGTTATATGTAAGAATTCTTGCCAAATCCAAGGTCATTAAGATTTGGCACTATGTTTTCTTTTAAGAGTTTTGTAATTTTAGCTCTTAAATTTAGGTCTTTGATTCATTTTGAGTTAATTTATTTTTATATTGTCTGAAGTAAGCATCCAACGTCATTCTTTTTCTTATGGCTATTTAGTTGTCTCAGTACTGTTTGTTGAAGAGTATTCTTTCCCCATTAGATTGTCTTGTCACCCTTATTGAACATCAGTTGACCATATACTTATGTTTACAATGTTTTTTTCCCAACAGCAAAACTGTATTTTAGCTTTCATACTGTTTGAATTTCTCTTTCACAGAAAATTCTGTCATTAAAGGAAGATTGCGCTTATTTTTAAGTAGGCATTTATTTAGGGATATTTGTATAATTTTAGTACTACATAATGTACCATAGACTTAATCTAGAAAAATGGACAATTTGCATGAAAGTTGAGTTTGGGATATTTGTATAATTTTAGTACTACATAATGTACCATAGACTTAATCTAGAAAAATGGACAATTTGCATGAAAGTTGAGTTTGGAAACTCATGTTTCTTTCACCGACAGTGTTACCAGAGAGTGGAGATTCTCTCCTGGTCCGTTGTCCAGGTTCTTGATATCTCAAACAAAGAATTGAGCAAGATGCCGAAATACAACAGAAACGAAAAGCTTTATTAGAAGGGAAAGTACACTTTGAGACGTGGAAGCGGGCCTGAGCAAGACAAGTGTGGCTCAAAAAGCCTGGTAACAAAGCTTTGGGGTTTTTTTTTTCCTTATTTGCTGTGGATGGTTACTTTTCGCAGAGGGGTGGACTTCCTTGATTGACAACTAAGATTGACAGGACTCAGCAATTCATCATTTGCTTTCTGCGCATGTTCGTTCTCAGAATTCAGTCTGTTAAAATGATATTAATGAACTGCTGGACTTATGCATCATGTTATGATGATAGCATAATGAGGCTCAGGTGAGTTGAAGGTCGTTGGGGTCCTCGTTGTACAGGTGCGAATGACTGGCTTAAACTGGTACCTAATTCTCTGCTTGCTTGTTTCTTTGTAGAAGTTACTTTTAGCCTAAAAATGCCTTCTGGCTTGCTTAATTGTGGGCAGATTAGGGTGGACCCCTTCTAGGATAGGATGACCTCAATGTCTTTGCAGGCAGATCTGAAACCCCCTAACTTTCCTACCTAAACTCTTTTCTAAGAGCCATGAACCCTCTTTTTATTAGTATGGATGTTGAGGGATGGGAGGTCTCTTCTGTATCTGCTTCCCGCTGAGGAGGGTCATCATCCCTGCCTATTGGGGTTTCATGGAGCTCCTTCCCTCTCTGCCTTAGTCAAGACAGGGTCTTGGGTCTGAAGTGCCGCCTCAGTCCCTAGACAAAGAAAAGAAGATACAAACTTGTTATTTAAATCATATATCTATTAATTTCTATTATTGATTTGCCTATTAAGTGACTAAAGGAAAACAGGCTTGGTTAATACATTTCTTACAAAGAAAAAAAAGACCTTTGGCTTAAAGTCTCCTTCCCTTTCAGACTCGAAGGGCCCTGTCTAGCCTAACACCATTTCTGCTAACAGTGGGTCGATGACCCTTATTAATAGCCAGAGGGTCTGAGTCACCAGTTTCAGGGCAGTTATCGAGTAAAGAGGGAAGAAAACTAGGTTTATTAAAAAGATGAAGAACTCTGCAAAAGATGTCCCATATCATTTCCTGCTAAAAGATTAAGAATTTTACAAGTGGTGTCCCCCATCAGCAGTACATTTTGGCTTCCTTTTTACTGGTGCTCTTGAGAGAGGGAGAGTAACACAAGGGTGTTTCGATTACAGGCTTTTGTTATTCTTGGAGACTAAGCCCTGAACCGTGGTACTGACTAGCCTCATGTCTCAGGGGGGAGTTTGGTTTCCCACTTTTTCTTCTTTATATGATGTTTCCAGAACTGTCATGGCATCAGGTACATGTTGGAAGTTGCAGTATTTGCAATGCAGATGATATTATAATGATATTACAAGTAGCCAAAGGTCATGCCTTTGCCAAAGATGGTGTCTAAGCTGGAAAAGACTAGTTTTGGCTTATCTCTCCTTGCTTGGGCTAAAACGGGGGGAGATCTGAAGAAAGGAAAAATTTCTGAAGCCATATCCTGCAGGGGGAAGGTGTGTTCCCTGGATTTCTTGCCTTAGTGCTTCCTGAGTACCAGGCACTGTGCTAGTATGACAATCTCTTCAAGTTGCTAATTGTGAGATATTGGAAGCAGGAAGATGAAGGTAGTAAAATGACATGGGAATACCATGTCGGGTATTTTAGTCCATAAAAGTAGTGTATTTTGAGACTATATAAGTTGTACAGCTATTTTTCACCCTAGTATACAATTTTTAGAATTACCAGGAAAAAAAACTTTTAAAAACATTTTAAGACCACTATCTTAAATTTAAATCATTTGTTTTTCCAGGGCTCTAAATTAGAATATGAGTACCATGGATGCTGCTGAAAAGGAATGATAAAGATAGACTATTAGGTCATTTGAATTATATTAGTGTTTTTTTCCTATTATGCATTCTTAGGAATTTAACATAATCTTTCATTGAATTAGCTAGAATTAAAGAATTTAATTTGAAGCATTTTTCACTAATGAACCTTTTTACTCAGTGTTACTATATAATTTTATCTCTTCATCTTTAGGAGTCTCAGCAGTCCAACTTTGGCCCTGGAGAACAAAGTGAGTATTTCTTTTCCTCTTGGTTTTGTAATTAAGCTGTTTATTGAGCATTCGTTTTTCATGGTCAAGTCATATATTGTTGTAATAATTATTTGCATGTCTTATCCCAATTTTTATGATGATTAGTAATGGGTTGAACTTAATCTTGATCTGCTTAAAAGTGAAGAATTATAGATCATTGGAGATCAAAATTAACAATTTTTATTAAGTATTTGAACTAATAGTTCAGAGTTCATGAATTTCAATTTGATGGTTACCTTATAAACCCAAGAGCTAGTCTGTCTTTCCATCTCCTTCATGAAGATACTTGGTTCTATGATAGTAAAACTCCAGGTAAGAAGGGGTCATTGTAGCTTACAGTAGCTGTACTCTTCCTATTTCTATATTTATTTATTATTCCTGGGTCTTTTGGTCTGGGAACGAAGTCTTCTGCAAAACCCCCTTCTACCTCTCCTCTCTTGACCTCCCAGAAGAACTGAAAGGAAAGACAGTGGTAAGGGCAGGGATTGTAGCAAATGTCCAGGCTCACTGTATAGTGCTGTAACAACAAATGTTCTTTTTGTCAAGAGCAGTAATTTCTTAAATAGATAAATTTACACTGTTAATAAGCTGTTTTGAGAGATAAAAATGTGGAACTCTTTGATCCTTAGCTTGTTTTCTTTAATGATCCTAAAGATGAAATGAGAATATTCTTTTTAATATTAACAAACTGTATCCATCCATTTCTTACTTATGCCTTAAAGCTGTAGTTAAAGGAAAAAGGGACCTGACATTGTGAACATACAGAAAATAGCTAGCTACATGCCAAAGCGTTTATATTTTCTCTCTCAAAATCTTTTGAGACTGTCATCCTTACTTCTGCCCCCTTCTCCCATTCTCTCTCCCCAAAGCTATTGACAAATGGTATCATAAGCTGCACCTACCTTTTATTACTTGTTTTTCAGTTAATTTATTTTAAAGCTATTTCTGTATTAGCGTGAAGCTCTAGCTCATTCTTTTTAACAGTAAAATAATGTTATATTATATGAAAATACCATAATTTATTTAACTAGTCTCCTCTTGATGGACATTTGTTTCCAGATTTTGCTATTACAAACCATACTATAATAAATGTGTGTATTTATGTTTATATATTCCTCCAGATATACCTATAAGGTAAATTCCTTTTGTTATCATTGCTGAGTGGGTAGATATGTGCATTTAACAGTATTGATAAGATAATATTACCAGACAACCCTCTAAAAAGATTGTGTGAGATTATAGTTGTACCAACAGCATATGAACATGCCTACTTCTACCAATATCTTACATTATCAAACTTTATTGTGTTACCAATTCGATGGATGAAGAATTATATCTCATTGTTTTGACTTACATTTCCTTGAGGGTATATCAATAGATGTTTTACAATCCAAATAACCCTATTTCAGTTGCTGATTTCTGCACTTTTTGTTCTAGAAAGATACAATCCTTCTAAAACTTCAAATGGGCATCAGTCTAAATCGTAAGTTTATTTCTTAATAAGCTTAATGTTTGGGTTTTTTTGCTGAAAAAAAACAAACACTTGCTGAAAGTCTATCTGTAGTGTCTGGATATTTAGAACAACATTAGAAATATGTACTTAATCTTTTAAGGCATGGTAGGTAAAATTTCCTGTAAAGGGCCAGATAGTGAAATATTTTAGGTTTTAGAGACCAGATGGTCTCTGTTCCAACTACTCAGTTCTGCCATTGTAGCCTAAAAGTGGCCTTAGACTGTGGGTATCTGTGGCCATAGTCTGGTGTGTTCTGTAAAACTTTCTGTACGGAATATGTGGTAGTCTGAATTTGGCTTGTGGGCCATAGTTTGCCTACTTCTGCTCTGAGTTGATAATTTTTTCCATCTCTCAGAGGGTGTGTGTGTGTGTGTGTGTTGATAGTTTTTAATAAAGACGACATGAAAAAAGACATCATTCTTCTTAGTAAGCTCTCCATTTAACTACTAAATGTGGAATATTAAAGCAACATAGTTTGTGCTGTCTTTAAGTTTTCTTACTTTTATTTCATAGGTAGAACATGGAGTATACATCAAAATGTAATAGGGTAGTATATTAGATGATAATAAATTCCAGATTAAAGAATGAACTCCTCAGTTCCTGAGACCACAAGTCATTTTAGTGAATAAACCAAAGTTCTAAAAAATCCGTGGCCACAGTGGTGGCTGTATGCCATAACTACAATCTATACTAATAACTTCAACCTCTTCAGATGACAGTAGGGCAACCTGATTGAGAATGAAAATATATGAATGCAAGAAGTCTCCTTTCACTGCTGAAGAATTCAGATTATATTCCTATTTATCATTTATTCATATGCAAAGAACTGATTCGAGCTATGGATATGTGCATATCACTTGCTGCTGAAGGAACAAAAGCAGGCAGGACCTTGAGCAATCTGGTAAAAGCTTTGACATAATTCACATGTGTAAACAGTTTCACAGAGTTGCCATTATTAAACAAGAGCTGAGAGAATTCAGAGTAATAAGTACATTTGCTTACAGGAGATCAGTCATAGAGATGCACTAAGGCCTTGTCCAAAACAAAACTCTTTTTTTCTGTCGCATTTAATTGGGCCATCTTAAAACATTTTTTATAATTCTGTAATCATCTGGTACTTTGTTTCTAGGTGATCTTGTATGTGATACTCTTAATTTGGGGTCAGACTTAGAAATTCGTGTTAAGCTTTGAGAGAGAATTATAAGTAGTAATTGGAGTGAATCAAGGAAGATTTCCATCCCACTGACTAGAGATGGTCATGAAATTTTCAGAAGAAAGGTAATGGAACAGCTGGTAATGAGAAATGAAATTTCTAGTTGTAGTTCTTTGTATTAGTTTTTCCTCTCCTGTAAAAAGGTGCAAGGAGTGTGTTTTGGTTTGTTACCAAGATTTTAATTTTAATTCTGATTTTATGGCCTTAAGGAAAATTTGTCTTTATTAGCTTATAGTATTTTGTTTTTTAAATTGATTTCAATTTTGATCAAGGAAGATTCGGAACCTGAAATTTATTTTTAATTTATACACGGTCATTTCTGTTGTATAGCCAAGTGTCTTAGAACTGTTACTTCCATGGAAGGCACTCAACTTTCGTAGCAAGGCATTAAGGAACTAGAACTTTGACTTTGTGTTCTGGTTTTCACAATTACCTAGTTGTACAGATCTCTTCATGGAACCTTGGGGACAGTGAAAGAAGAATTGCTGATCCTTTCATTTTATCTTCTTTTTAGGAGTTAATATCTCTCTAGTGGACTGTTGGGTATGAGTATGATAATTTGTTTGAATAATGAATGAGTATGTATGTCTGCAATTAGGGAAAAAGTAGAGATTAACAGAAGTGAGTGTAAGAGTTTCTAAAAGGTGGCTTTTGTTTAATTAGAAAAGAAAAATAAATATTATCCTTATGGAAATGTTGAAATTTCTCAACTTTTAAATTCCTTATTTCTCAATTTTTACTCTGGATGTGAACCAAACCAGACAGAGTAAGACTTACTGCTTCTTTTTGAAAATTTGTTTTTCAAATTGACTCTTTGGCTACCACAGTGATTATTTTTAGAATTCTTAGTAGATATTTAATACTCTGGTATGCTATGATAAACTGTTCTAGAAATAATACTCTTTTCTGCCTCTTCCCTCTAGTATGTTAAAAGATGACTTAAAACTAAGCAGCAGTGAAGACAGTGATGGGGAACAGGTGTGTCTGCTACTACATTTGCCAGTTTCATACATATTTGTTTTCATCGTTTTTTTAATAAGAATTATAAATGAATAATACACTTATTATCTGGTTATTTAAAAGAAGTTCCTTCCTGCTTTCCAACCCTGGAATGTTGTTGTTCTCTGCTCTGTCTTTAAACCACCATTTTCTTCTTTCTTTTAAAAAATTGGCTTTTCCTTAATACTTATTATGGATCAGAACATATTCATGAAGCATGAAATTGTTGACAAGAAGAATTATTAACAAAACTTCCCATCTTATCCTGGCATTCAGTTACTCTTTAGGTTAAAACAGTGTGTTGTAAGTGTTAAGTAAACATTGACATACACGTTAGACAAAACAGTTTTTCTGTTAAGAGTTCAGATATTCACATCAAGCAGGTAGAGTACTATTCATTCATGGATTTCTTCTCATGTTTTAATTTTAGGATTGTGATAAGACAATGCCAAGGAGTACACCAGGAAGGTAGGCATCCTTTTATTTTCTTATTTTATCTGGAGGGGTGGGTTCAGCCTGATAACATTGTAGTGATATAATAAATGGCCTTATAAGTATTATTGATTGTGATGGTGGTTGTATTGCCCTGTAAATTAACTAAAAATCATTGAATTTTGTACACTTAAAATGGATGAATCTTACTTTTAAAAAAATAAATACTGAGAGCAGATGAGAAACTTTTTAAGGAGGTATTTATAGTGAATTTCTGGTTCATAGAACTGTAACAGCTTAACACATAGTAAACATTTTAAAGGAAGTTGGTTGTCAGAATTGGATGTTTTCCTGTTGTCATTGTAAGATAAGCAACTTTTGGTGGTGTGTGTGTTTTATCTCTTTTAGTAACTCTGAACCTTCACATCACAACAGTGAAGGGGCAGATAACTCCCGTGATGACTCCAGCAGCCACAGTGGGTCTGAAAGCAGTTCTGGATCTGACTCAGAGAGTGAAAGTAGTTCCAGTGACAGCGAGGCAAATGAGCCGTCCCAGAGTGCATCTCCTGAGGTGAGAGGGAGGCGGAGGCATTTTTCCATAGGCCCTCTCAGGACCCCTGGGATGGCCAGATGGCCCGATTCAAATATAAAAGATTACATATTCTGACAAAAAGAAATTGAATTATCTGTCTTAGAGGAAACCTAGATATTTCAGTTTCCTTGTGATTTGAACAAACAGTTCAAACAGTAGTTATTGTGGATTAAAAAGTGTCCTATATGACATAACTTTACTATAGGTTGATAATATGTGATTAAAAATCTCTGTTGGTACCTACATTGTTTGTTTACTTTCTGGAATTAAATGTGGTTTCTTAAAATTTTGCCTTGAAGATAGAGTCCTGACAGTATTTAATGTTTAAAGGTTATCTGTAACATTAAGCTTAACTTCTCCTTCAAGTGATTAGACCTAATAGTCAGTATTCAGCCTTTGCTTTGGTCCAGTCAGAAGTATGAAAAACAAATGTATTTGTGGTATTGGGCATTGTGTTATCCCTCCTCCTGTAAAGGAGGGACTAAGCTTCAATACTGAAAAAAGCATACTTATTTTTCTCTTTCAGCCTGAACCACCACCAACAAACAAATGGCAACTTGATAATTGGTTGAATAAAGTGAACCCACATAAAGTGTCACCAGCTTCTTCTGTGGACAGTAACATCCCATCATCTCAAGGCTATAAAAAGGAAGGCCGAGAACAGGGCACTGGGAATAGCTACACTGATCCAAGTGGACCTAAAGAAACGAGTTCCGCTACTCCTGGACGAGACTCCAAAACTGTCCAAAAGGGATCTGAAAGTGGGCGTGGGAGGCAGAAGTCTCCTGCGCAGAGCGACAGCACAACACAAAGGAGAACTGTAGGCAAAAAACAACCCAAAAAGGCTGAGAAGGCAGCTGCTGAAGAGCCCCGTGGAGGCTTGAAGATAGAAAGTGAAACCCCTGTAGACATGGCTACCAGCATGCCCTCCAGCAGACACAAGGCAGCCACCAAAGGCTCAAGGAAACCCAACATAAAAAAGGAGTCAAAATCTTCCCCTCGACCTTCAGCAGAGAAAAAGAAATACAAGTCAACCAGTAAATCTTCTCAGAAATCGAGGGAAATCATAGAAACAGATACCTCATCCTCAGATTCAGATGAAAGCGAGAGCCTTCCTCCTTCCTCACAAACTCCTAAGTACCCTGAGAGTAATAGGACTCCTGTTAAGCCCTCCTCAGTGGAGGAAGAAGATAGCTTTTTTCGTCAACGAATGTTCTCTCCTATGGAAGAGAAGGAACTTCTTTCACCCCTTAGTGAGCCTGATGACAGGTATCCACTTATTGTGAAGATTGACCTGAATCTCTTGACTAGAATACCAGGAAAGCCTTACAAAGAAACAGAGCCACCCAAGGGGGAAAAGAAAAATGTGCCCGAAAAGCACACAAGAGAGGCTCAGAAACAAGCCTCAGAAAAAGTTTCCAACAAAGGCAAGAGGAAACATAAGGTTTGTAAAGGGTTTTTTTTGAAATGCAATGGAAATCTCAGCCAAAAAACAACGAGTTGAGTTGTGGCTATGAGGGAAAATAGAGGGTGAGCCCAAGGCCCAGTTGAAGCTGCAGACAGAAGAGTCTCCTGAGGCCCCCAGTGCTCCACCTGTCTTTCAGTCCAGCAGGTAGTTTCTAGTAGCCAGGTCAGAAAGGAGCCGGGGCTTCCTCCCCGAGTGCACACTGGCCAGTGTAGAGGTGGGAGTCAGGCAGAGGTTGCACACTGTCGTGCACTGCATGCTTCACCTTTGGTTTGAAATATCTTTGGTTGGGTTGCATACTCTCCAGGTTATCACAGTCCCTAACATTTCTCTGTTACACTCAGACCAGATCACACTTTTAAAATTACTAATTTCTAGCTAAAAAATTGACTCACCAGTTTTGACACATCCTTAAGAATTTCACCAATCCAGTGCACATATCCATGCCTCAGCTTTTTTCTGTTTTGAACACACATATCTGCAAGCTCAGAACTAAAAAACATCTGCTGGCACACTGCCAGTTCTTATCCCTAAATACCTCCAAGATAATTTGGATTTGGAGACCAAGCTCAGTGTATATATTTAAGGTCAGCTTTTTTTAGGTCCACGTAATATGAAAACACAGATGTCTATGATTGTAGGATAACGGACATAATGAAAAGAGCTGAATAACATATATTTAAATAGAGTGTAACAGCTTGATTTATTCAGCTCTAGTGAGGAATTTTTAGAGAAAAGTACATTTTTAATCATCTGTTTTGAAGAATGGTGTAATTTCCTGATACGTGTATGAGAGTATGATTGTAAAGACTGGAAGCATGAGCAGGTGGCCAGAGAGGCACCAGAACGGCTGTACCAGGTAGTGTCAGAACAAAACCCCAATCTTAGTTGACCTGGAGAATTTCACACAGGAGGATAGAAAGACTAACATTTTCCTAAAATGAAGTGAGCCAGGGGTTTTCTTTTTTTACATCACAACAGTGAAGGGGCAGATAACTCCCGTGATGACTCCAGCAGCCACAGTGGGTCTGAAAGCAGTTCTGGATCTGACTCAGAGAGTGAAAGTAGTTCCAGTGACAGCGAGGCAAATGAGCCGTCCCAGAGTGCATCTCCTGAGGTGAGAGGGAGGCGGAGGCATTTTTCCATAGGCCCTCTCAGGACCCCTGGGATGGCCAGATGGCCCGATTCAAATATAAAAGATTACATATTCTGACAAAAAGAAATTGAATTATCTGTCTTAGAGGAAACCTAGATATTTCAGTTTCCTTGTGATTTGAACAAACAGTTCAAACAGTAGTTATTGTGGATTAAAAAGTGTCCTATATGACATAACTTTACTATAGGTTGATAATATGTGATTAAAAATCTCTGTTGGTACCTACATTGTTTGTTTACTTTCTGGAATTAAATGTGGTTTCTTAAAATTTTGCCTTGAAGATAGAGTCCTGACAGTAGTATTTAATGTTTAAAGGTTATCTGTAACATTAAGCTTAACTTCTCCTTCAAGTGATTAGACCTAATAGTCAGTATTCAGCCTTTGCTTTGGTCCAGTCAGAAGTATGAAAAACAAATGTATTTGTGGTATTGGGCATTGTGTTATCCCTCCTCCTGTAAAGGAGGGACTAAGCTTCAATACTGAAAAAAGCATACTTATTTTTCTCTTTCAGCCTGAACCACCACCAACAAACAAATGGCAACTTGATAATTGGTTGAATAAAGTGAACCCACATAAAGTGTCACCAGCTTCTTCTGTGGACAGTAACATCCCATCATCTCAAGGCTATAAAAAGGAAGGCCGAGAACAGGGCACTGGGAATAGCTACACTGATCCAAGTGGACCTAAAGAAACGAGTTCCGCTACTCCTGGACGAGACTCCAAAACTGTCCAAAAGGGATCTGAAAGTGGGCGTGGGAGGCAGAAGTCTCCTGCGCAGAGCGACAGCACAACACAAAGGAGAACTGTAGGCAAAAAACAACCCAAAAAGGCTGAGAAGGCAGCTGCTGAAGAGCCCCGTGGAGGCTTGAAGATAGAAAGTGAAACCCCTGTAGACATGGCTACCAGCATGCCCTCCAGCAGACACAAGGCAGCCACCAAAGGCTCAAGGAAACCCAACATAAAAAAGGAGTCAAAATCTTCCCCTCGACCTTCAGCAGAGAAAAAGAAATACAAGTCAACCAGTAAATCTTCTCAGAAATCGAGGGAAATCATAGAAACAGATACCTCATCCTCAGATTCAGATGAAAGCGAGAGCCTTCCTCCTTCCTCACAAACTCCTAAGTACCCTGAGAGTAATAGGACTCCTGTTAAGCCCTCCTCAGTGGAGGAAGAAGATAGCTTTTTTCGTCAACGAATGTTCTCTCCTATGGAAGAGAAGGAACTTCTTTCACCCCTTAGTGAGCCTGATGACAGGTATCCACTTATTGTGAAGATTGACCTGAATCTCTTGACTAGAATACCAGGAAAGCCTTACAAAGAAACAGAGCCACCCAAGGGGGAAAAGAAAAATGTGCCAGAAAAGCACACAAGAGAGGCTCAGAAACAAGCCTCAGAAAAAGTTTCCAACAAAGGCAAGAGGAAACATAAGGTTTGTAAAGGGTTTTTTTGAAATGCAATGGAAATCTCAGCCAAAAAATAACGAGTTGAGTTGTGGCTATGAGGGAAAATAGAGGGTGAGCCCAAGGCCCAGTTGAAGCTGCAGACAGAAGAGTCTCCTGAGGCCCCCAGTGCTCCACCTGTCTTTCAGTCCAGCAGGTAGTTTCTAGTAGCCAGGTCAGAAAGGAGCCGGGGCTTCCTCCCCGAGTGCACACTGGCCAGTGTAGAGGTGGGAGTCAGGCAGAGGTTGCACACTGTCGTGCACTGCATGCTTCACCTTTGGTTTGAAATATCTTTGGTTGGGTTGCATACTCTCCAGGTTATCACAGTCCCTAACATTTCTCTGTTACACTCAGACCAGATCACACTTTTAAAATTACTAATTTCTAGCTAAATTGACTCACCAGTTTTGACACATCCTTAAGAATTTCACCAATCCAGTGCACATATCCATGCCCCAGCTTTTTTCTGTTTTGAACACACATATCTGCAAGCTCAGAACTAAAAAACATCTGCTGGCACACTGCCAGTTCTTATCCCTAAATACCTCCAAGATAATTTGGATTTGGAGACCAAGCTCAGTGTATATATTTAAGGTCAGCTTTTTTTAGGTCCACGTAATATGAAAACACAGATGTCTATGATTGTAGGATAACGGACATAATGAAAAGAGCTGAATAACATATATTTAAATAGAGTGTAACAGCTTGATTTATTCAGCTCTAGTGAGGAATTTTTAGAGAAAAGTACATTTTTAATCATCTGTTTTGAAGAATGGTGTAATTTCCTGATACGTGTATGAGAGTATGATTGTAAAGACTGGAAGCATGAGCAGGTGGCCAGAGAGGCACCAGAACGGCTGTACCAGGTAGTGTCAGAACAAAACCCCAATCTTAGTTGACCTGGAGAATTTCACACAGGAGGATAGAAAGACTAACATTTTCCTAAAATGAAGTGAGCCAGGGGTTTTCTTTTTTTGTTCCCCTTCCATAAAACCACAGTATTATATGCAGGTGATGATATATATTTGGCAAAGTAGAATAATACTTGTCTCTTTTTTTTTTTTTAGTATCTTCAGAAGTTGAAGATATTTTAAAATTTGAATTTCTAGAAAACTGGAGTTTACTACTGTCAATGCTATAGATAATGAGTTTTAGTCAAATAAAGCATCCCTATACTACATCCCTAATGTAAGCTATTTAGGGCTGCTGGCCCCTAAAGCCCACAGCCTCAGATTGCCAGATGTGGTTTATGGGCCTTAATTCATAGAATTGCATGAAATAGAACATGTATGTGACATGCTTTACCCTTTAGAAAACTAAGATGTTTCTTACAGAATAAAAAAATGGGTCCTTTTGTGCTTAACAAGTATAACATGTTGTTTATGAGATTTTAAAATGTTTATAATGTAGAAAGTCCTTTTTACAATACATATAACTTGTAATTAAAAAATTCCCTTCCTCTAAAAGAAGTGCCCCTGTACCTCCTCTCCTCCCTTATATCTCTCTGGTATATAGTCCTCCCAAGTATTTACAACAATACTTGTGAGTCAAATTTAGATTCTATGAAATGTGTAGCACCAGGAAACTTGGTGGTGACTTTTGAGATTCTTGGCTAAAGTAAAATTAAATGTCGGGGAATTTCTAAAGATAAAGCAGGTAGTATGGAGAGGAGACCCAGCCAAGAGTAATGAAGGATGTAGATTAATTTTTCTCATGTTTCATGTGTTCATCTTTAATCATTTTGTGTAGGGGAACAGATTCTTTTGTTACGGCAAAACGTACATAATTTTGTGCCCTGATATTTGAAGCAGATATCAAAGAGTGAAACTTAGATTCACCCAGGAAAGTAGCATTGGCAATTATAGATAGATGGGCTCATAGCTTGTGTCGCAGCAAAGAAAAGTTTTTAAAAACCTATTTGGCTTGGGTATAACCAAAAAGGTGGATAGTAACAAGTGTTGATGAGATGTGGAGGAATTGGAATTTTCATACAGTGCTGGGGGGAATGTAAAATGATATAGCAGCTTTGGAACCCAGTTTGGTTGTTCTTCAAAAATTTAAACATAGTGTTACCTTATTATGTCCCTGCCAGTCCAGTCTTGGGTATATACCCCCAAAGAAATAAAAACGTGTCTACGCAAAAACTCGTATTCAGATGTTCTTAGCAGTATTGTTCATATTGGCTAAAAAGTGGAGATAACCCACATGGCCATCAACTGATGAGTGGATAAATAAAATGTGGTATAGCCATATAGTGGAATATATTTAGCCATAAAAAGGAACGAAGTAATGATGCATGCTACAACATGGACGAACCTTAAAAATATTTTGCTGAATGAAGGGAGCTAGGCACAAAAGGTCATTTATATTATATGATTCCACATATATTGAAAGGTCTAGAATAGGCAAATCCATAAAGACAAAATGTATGGATTACTGATTGCTAGCATCTGGGGTAAGGTGACTGCTAATGAGTACAAGGGTGTCTTTTGAGATGATAAAAATGTTGTACAATTGGTTGTGGTAGTGGTTGTATAGCTCTGTGAATATATTAAACATTGAATTGTGTTCTTTTAAAGAGTCAATTTTATTGGTATGTGAATTTATATTTTAATTAAAATTTTATTCTCCCTCAGAATCGTTAGTCTGAAAAGATGTCATTTGAAGACTAGAAATTTGTTTCAATATTTGGCCTCTGTTAATCTAAAATAAGAGACCTCTTCTGAGCCTTAAAACTTAATTTACTGAACATTTTTAAATGGATTCTTTTACTTCACACGTATCTTTCTGAAGTTTATCAGGGATAAACTGTTTGGGGGTGATGTGTTGGAAACAAGTTAGATTAATAAAGTTCAAACCTAGCAGCTTCTTTTTCTGTTTTTCATCCAGAATGAAGATGATAACCGAACCAATGAGAGCAAGAAACCCAAAATGGAGGACAAGAATTCAGCAGGCCACAAGCCACCCAGCAACAGAGAGTACGTCCCCAAACGTATTACAGGCGTATTAACGTGTTATTTCTTATTGGGTACTTTCTAAGGTGCTTAGAATGCTCCTTTTAGCAGGTATATGTCAAAGAAATGTATACACATTCATATACCAAATAGTGGGAGCTTTTGCTATAGTTACTAGGGATAGAAAGCATTGACGATTCAGGCACTTCTTCCTCTGCTTTTTTAGTGGAGTAGGGGTGAAATAGGATAAGAATTAAAGTAAGGCTTTACTACTATCTGGCTAGATGACAAACTTATCTGTAACTTGCAAGACGCTAATTGCTAATTTATGAGCATTAACATCTTCATTTACCATTCACCTTGTTCATTTATTCAACCAGTATTTATTGAATACTTGTGTGGCAAGCCAAGGTTTAGGCACTGGATATACAACCATGGTGGGGGGGAGAGAAACAAGACTCCTGCTCTCATGAAATTTACAGTTTTGTTTTGCAGAAATCATGTGTCCTAGTAATCAGATAGGGAAAAAACAAATTTGTCTTGAAAGCAGGAAGACTCCTGCTCTCATGAAATTTACAGTTTTGTTTTGCAGAAATCATGTGTCCTAGTAATCAGATAGGGAAAAAACAAATTTGTCTTGAAAGCAGGCAAAGAGAAATGAGAAAAACCCGTCACCCCTATATGACTGTGTGGAGAAATGAGGGCATTTGCTTGGTTTGGCAGGTCATCTAAGCAGAGTGCAGCAAAGGAAAAGGATCTACTGCCTTCTCCTGCTGGGCCTGCTCCGGCAAAAGACCCAAAAACGGAGCATGGCTCTCGGAAGAGGACTATTAGTCAGTCTTCTTCCTTAAAGTCAAGTAGTAACAGCAACAAGGAGAATAGTGGCAGCAGTAAAAACAGTTCCTCCACTTCCAAGCAGAAGAAAACTGAAGGGAAGACTTCCAGTAGCTCTAAGGAGGTCAAGGTAAGACATTTGAGCCTGAGTCTTTTGAAAATCGATCTCGTTGCCATGTGACTTATCCAAGGTGACACTGTGCTTTGAAAGTTTTATAAACATCTCATTAAATTTATAGGCCTGTGTATTTTACTCACAAAATGTCATGATCTTGATAATAAACTTATGCAGTGATCTGAGACCATGAAAGCAGCAAGTCAGGTGGCCAAGTGTATAGTAATTAAGATAGAAACCCATAATCAGAAAAGTTGGTTATGGAAAAATAGTTGATAATGATCTAGTTATAAATAACCCCAGTTGCTTGTCTATGGTTTGAAATTGGCTTCAGATTTTTTAGAATTGGATTTTGCAAGCAAGTTATATTATGTAAAGTGACAAAGCAACCATTTGGCTTTGATTCATGAAGAAAATTCTTTAGCTGAGCTAACTCTGGAATTATTCCCTTAGCATGATCATAATGTATGGGAATATTCTTATACTGTTTTAATGTTTGTGGATGGGGAATTGGATCAAAGAAGCTTTTTCAGGGCTTTACTCTCACCCTCAATTTGTTTACAAGGTTATTTGCATTGCTTTCTAAACTGTTTTAATCAGGAGCAAACTCCTTGACAAAATTAAGAAAATACCTAGATTTTAAAGAACCACTGGATTATTATTTGTAACTCACTGGATTATTATTTGTAACTTAAATAAGCAAAGGTTAGAGAGTTGAAAAACTAGACTGTTAAAGGCAGTTGTTTGTGCTTATTAAATGTGGTAATGAAATCTTTCAAATTGAGGTTATTTTAATTGTAAACAGCATCTCAAATTGAGATATGCAGAAAGTTTTTTCTCCAACTGGGCACCCTTCTGTAGTAGTTCAGAGTGAGTCCTGGTGTCTCTAAGGGACAGGAGTGTCCTATTGGCTTTCACTGTCCCAGTTCTCTGCTACCTGCCTCCTGGCTCTTTCTCCATTTCCCATCCTTTAACTGTAGGATTTTGAGGCCTGTATGCTTATTTCTTGAAACCTAATATCTTTTTGATTACTGTTATTTAAAGAAGTACTCATTGAATGAGCTTACCCTGCTCATTTTGCTTCTGTTATCTCATAGGTAAGACTCACTGCCTTTGTTTCTTCCTTATTGGTTTGTCAGCTTCTTGAAAGCAGGAATTTGTATCTTAACTTGCTTTCTCTTTTTCATCCAGTGTTTAACTTACTGGCTAATCAGGAAATATTTGTTGGATCAAATGTAGTTATTCAGTACTCTGTTATTATTGACAAAATATAAAATAGAAGCCCTGACCACTTTGATGTCAAGATCTTTTGGCACTTAACGATTGTTAAAATTGTTAACTGTTAGTCTTGGCAATTTTTATTAAAGAAAAATCTATAGTTGGAAAATATGCTGTTTCTCTCATCAGCTGAAGAAAAATTAGCTAATATGGAAACCCAAATTACATAAATTTCTTTTCCTTTTCTAGTTATTTGCTCATATTGTCAAATTTTTGACAATGGCATAAATTTGTAGTGTCTTATACTTTTAATATCTGTGACATCTCTGTATGTTCCTCTTTTGTTCTTAATATTAACTCTGTGTGCTATCATTTTTTCTTGATCAGTCTCATCAGAAGCCTATCAATTTTCTTTTCAAAAAACCTTTGTTTTTGTTGATTCTCTAGTTTATTTTTATTTTCTATTTCATTTATACTCTTAATCTTTATAATTTCCTTCATTCTTTTTGTTTCGCTGTTGTGTTTACTAGCTTTTAAAGATGGATATTTCATTAATTTTTAAATTTATTTTGTTTTTTCTTTCTCTAATATAAGCACTTAGTCTATATATAATTTTCCTCTAAATACTGCTTTAGCTGCATTACACAAGATTTGGTATATAATATTTTTATAATGCCATTTTAAATGTTTTCTTATTTCCACTGTGATTTCATCTTTGACTAGTCATTTAAAAGTATGTTATTCGATTTCCAAATGTAGGAAGATTTTCCAGTTATCTTTTGGTTAATGCTTCTACCTTAATTACATTGGGACTGGAGAGTGGTCTGCATGGTAGCAATCCTTTAAAAATTTTTGAGATTTGCTTTATAAGAGGGTACAGTATGTGGTAGATTTTTATAATCTATATTTGCTTGAAAAGAATGTATGTTCTATATATATTGGAGACAGGGATCCATATAATACAATTAGGTTAATCATGTTTTTAGATCTTCTCTATGTTGACTGATATTTTGTGATTTTGGCCTGTTCATTGAGAGAAATGTGTTTCACTCTCCCATTATTTCCACAGATATACAGGATTTGTTTATTTTTGTAGTTCTGCCATTTTTTAAATTGAGATATATTTGATAGATTGTATTAGTTTCAGGTGCACAACATAATGATTCGACATATATGTATTTTGTAAAATAATCAGTACAATAAGTCTAATTACCATCCATCACCACACATTAGTGATTTTACATATCACACACATAATTTTTATATAAGAAAAGTGTATTGAAATAGGTGGAGCATTTTTTTATCTTTCAGAAACTTCAGTCTTCAGTAAATCTGAATCTAGGCACTATATATCTAAAAGCTGTTTTAGTAACATTACATTGCACCATCATATTCAGGAAGCTATTTCCTAAACAGGCAAACTTTACCATAAAGAGCTTAAGTATTTTGTCATATCTCAAGACTTATTTTCATTCCCTGAAGTAAGCTGTAATGGGTGGAACTGAAAAGCTCTTATACAAGAAAAGAAAAAAATGGTTACATTATTTTCTTTTTACATCAGTTTTAAGCATATGTAGTTAAATGATATGTTACTGGGTTTTCTAATGTTGAAACATTCCTGCA
This sequence comes from Pteropus alecto, assembly GCF_000325575.1. Taxonomy (NCBI): domain Eukaryota; kingdom Metazoa; phylum Chordata; class Mammalia; order Chiroptera; family Pteropodidae; genus Pteropus; species Pteropus alecto. The sequence continues at coordinate 10,923,803 of NW_006443124.1, forward strand.
CTTGTAGGATAAATTCTACTTAAGATGTTTTGTTATGGAAAAATGTATATTCATTTTAGTAAAAGTTAGGGCTGAATGGGGAAACAGTTGGGAAGACAGGATCATAGCCCTGGCATAAAGGGCTATGTTGGTAGAAGGCAGAATAATGTTAAAGACAATGGCTAGGCTTTTGAAATATGACAGATCTGGACCTAAAATGTAAATTCCAGCAGTGATACTTAAAAGCTGTTCAAACTTGGGCAGATTACTTAATTTCCTTGAGACTACTTTTTATTCTCTCCTAATAGCAGCATATATTTCATAGGGTTGTTGAAGGATTAATGACTGCGCTAAGCACTTAGTAACTTAGTGCTTGGTAAGTAAGCATAAAGTAAATGTTAGATGATATTATTACTGTTTTCATTGACCAGTAATTACCAATAAATTTTGTTTTAAGTAGTACTGGTATTTTTATATTAAGTTTGGTGTCTTATGTTTTTAACAAGTGCCTAGGTAAGTGCCTGGCACATAGTAGACCCCCTAATAGTAGAATGAATATTTTTGGTTATATAAAATGGCTTCACTCTGTTAAAAGGTTGTTTACATTCTGAAATTCAAAAATTTTATAGCAAATTACTGAAGGCAGTGGAATTTATTTTTACCAGTGGTTCAGGAAATATTTTTAGTTTAATTTTAATCTCCTCACCATTTTCAACATAGTTATATATTTTTTTGGGTCAGGAAAAGGCTTCAAATAGCTCCTCAAACTGTCCTCCATCTACACCAACTCCTGATTCTTCTAAGCCTCGAAGAACAAAGCTTGCCTTTGATGACAGGTGAGATAAGATTTTTTTTTTTTATGCATTCAAGAAATCATTCCAGTCAGCATATAAAAAACTCATTTTAATTTCTGTCCATGACTAGAAGGTTTCATATTTGTGCTGGGACCTACAGAATATTCAGAATTTAATTTGAAAGGCATCCACTGGTCCCAAGTATTGCTTCTTTAACTTAACTCCATGACTCTCATAGAGTATATGAAAGAAGTGCTTTCCAGGAGAACCTTAATGCTGCTGGTGTCACTGTTTAAAATAGGGGCTTTATTAAATTTGTAAGAGCTGTGTTAGATTTTTTCCTTCATTTTGGTAAAAGATTCTTTTTCCTACTTATATTTTATTTACTGTAAATCTTTCGAACAGTTTACATAAGTTAGTATTTAATGCTAGGGAGCTTGATTTCGATTTTTCTAAGTAGAGAATTTGCCATGAGTTGACCAAAATGATTTATGCTCTTAACCCAATATAAACATCAGAAAAAACTGAATCAAATGTTTAGTAATAGCTCATTTTCTTTACTTGAGGGCATGAAAACTGAAGGATGCTGGAGTCTAAAATGAACTAATATTACCTCATGAAAATATTTACCACTTTATTTACAATAGCAATTTACATTGCAGAAATTATTCAGCAGACCATTATTTACAAGAAGCAAAAAAGCTAAAGCACAATGCAGATGCATTGGTATGTAAACATTCTCCTCACATTTATGTATTTAATCAAATTAACTAAATCTTCATTTGTTGTTTGTTCCCATGGTGCATGTAGCTCTCATTACCCTTTTTTTCCTTTCTTTAGTCTGACAGGTTTGAGAAAGCTGTGTACTATCTTGATGCCGTGGTATCTTTCATTGAATGTGGGAATGCGTTAGAGAAAAATGCTCAGGAATCCAAATCCCCATTCCTTATGTATTCAGAGACAGTGGAACTCATCAAGTAAGTGGGAAAACTTGCCATATCATTGACAATATTGTTTCTATGGTCTATCCAGGAAGAGGCTGAAAACTATATAGTTATGCACGCTATAATGACGTTTCGGTCAGTGACAGACCACATATACAGCAGTGCGCCCATAAGATTATAATGGAGCTGAAAAATCCCTATGTCCTAATGTGGTCTGGTCCATGGTAATGTCGTAGTGCATTGCGGTGTTTGTGGTGATGCTGGTGTAAACAGACCTGTGCTGCCCATCATATAAAAGTATAGTACATACAATTATGTACAGTACATAAAACTTGATCATGATAAAACAACTGTTACTGGTTTACATATTTACTACGCTTTTTACTGTTCTTTAGAGTATGCTCTTTCTTTTATAAGTAGAAAGTTTGTTTTAAAACAATATGCTCTGTTAACACTGGCAGCAGCCTCATACATCTTGTGTTTGCCTCTTGATTGCATCATTTTCTCTTGTGCCTGATTTAATCTCATGTTGTTTTGTGCAGTAGCATGCAGTACAGGTTTGCAGCCTACAAGCAATAAGCTATATCATCTAGCTTAGGTGTCTGGTGGGCCATGCCATCTAGGTTTGTGTGAGTGTACCCTGCGGTGTTTACATGACAACGAAATCGCCTAACAACACCTGTTGTTAACCAGCACGACTGTATACAGAAAAGCTAAAGAGGATGCTTATCTTTTATTGTCCTTGGATAAGGACAACTAGATGTTTCAGTGGGTGTTTTGCCTTTATGTAGATTTTATTTTAATATTTTAAGGGAAGTCATAAGATCAGGGTGAAATATTTTGTGTCATTCATTTGTTATTTTAACTTGCAGATACACTATGAAGCTAAAGAATTACTTAGCACCAGATGCTACAGCTGCAGATAAAAGACTCACAGTACTTTGGTAAGCGTTGTATGTTCCAGCCTCTGCCAGATAACAGGGAGTTCCATAATAAATTGTGCTGTCTTTGCTCTTCTGGAAATGATCCTTGAATCAACATTCCATAACCCAGTCATAAATCTATTTTTAATTGGTAAAGTAGAAAATAACTCAAAATCTCTACTGAAAGATTGTAATAGTTGTCAGTCTCTGATCCATGGCCCTCTAGACAAAGGCCTGGGTAGAGGGGACTGATATTAGAATTCTCCATTTTTATTTTTCCAGGCTCTTCCTTTGGTATCCTCTCTCTCCATTCACATATACACCTTTCCTTGGGGAGCAGACATTTAGCTTGCTCAGAATAAAGACTGTTGCTTGTATGCCAGGGAGAGGTATCAGTTCATTGTTACAGGTATTTACCGGGGCGGGATCTGTGGATAAAACTGACACAGTCCTCTTTGTTACAAAGTCTGGTGTCTAGTGAGAGGAGATAAATTTATCAAATAATCACACAAGTATATAAATTAAGTCCTCTGAAAGAAAAGTATATGTAACAGTGAGAGTAGAGTGTAAGAGACCTAGTCTTTAGGTAGAGGAAACATGTACAAGGGCAGGATAGAGGAAAGAAATCGGAAACTATGGAGGAACTAAAAGACCAGTGAGAAGTGAAAGTGATTGGAGAGATAGGCGGTGGTGATTGTGCCTGGCCTTTGTAAGCCGTATTAAGTTTTATATGTGTTTAATCAGTGGTAATATTCATAATTGAGTTTCTTAATTTTTGTTGTTTTATTTTAGATATTTTTATAATTCAATCTAGCAGTTCTGCCCTCCATGATTTTTTTTTTTTAAATGCATGTTAACAGTGTTGGGTCTTGTGGGTGCGGTTTTAATTTTTGAATGTCAACAAATAGGAGGCTAGTAGTCCTAGGTCTCTTCCCCTTCCTTCCCCCTCCCTAGGGTGTGTACCATAATGAGAACACAGCTTTTGGTTTTGCCTAAGAGTTCATATTGTTCACTTTATGCCTTGGTGTGTTCACATGAGCCAGTCCTATCCTCTTGCACAATGCAAAGGTTGTCTGTGCAAATAAGGCCAGAGCGTGCTGTCCTGTAAATGAACTGCCCTTTCCATTGACTAGCCTGCGATGCCAGTCTTTGCTGTACCTGAGGCTATTCAAACTGAAGAAGGAAAATGCTCTGAAGTACTCAAAGACACTGACCGAGCACTTGAAGGTAAGTGTACCAAAGGAGGAGGGCCCATTTTCCAGGAAACAAAATTTGTGAAGTCTCCTATCACCACCCCAAAAGTGCCTTCATGCTTTACCTGCCGTGGCAAGGAGGAAGCTACTATTTGATTGTAGAACCTGTGTAGCCATGGATTCAGTAGCTCTTAATAACATTTTAGTAGATGTAGGCTATTTTTATCATGAAACCTAATTTATACTTTTAAAGTGGTCTTTTGTTTTCATTACCATCTTTCTCTTTTTTTTCATGACAGCAACACATAAATCTTCCTAAAACCTTGCCCTGATTATCACTGGGAACCCTTCAGTGTTTACCATTGCTTGCTGGGTCAAGTCCTGGCTGCTTACCTGGACCTTAAAGGCCCTGCGGGTGTCTCTCTTGTTCCTTATGTCACATACATTCTCTTTTCTACAGCTTTTGTTGGTAGTATGACTCACCTCAATGCCCTCTCTCCTACTCTTGATCTGAGTGTTATTCTTTGTCTCTCTCTCAAGTCTTCCAGAACACTCCAGTTCTTACCTTTTAATTTTTATTACGTACATTTTCTCCACAGAATTCTTATAATAATTCTCAAGCACCATCACCTGGCTTGGGAAGGTAGGTCAATTTTATTCTATAAAATATTATTTCTGATAAGTTTATTTTTTATGTAAGAGTGGAATGGATAGGGTCCAATTTCTAAAAAATGGGGAAATGACAACTTTTTAAATAAAACCATCTCTAATAAAGTGTTTTTTAAGTCACAGTTTTTCTTTTTTATAAATTGAAATAGAGTAATGAACTTCATGGCAAGATTAGAGAGGGGACGTTTCACTTCTAGAAATCTGAGTTTTTACAGCACCTTAACTCTTCTCATAGTTTGATTTCTGTAGCTACTTGAGCTTTTATCACAGTGAGTTTACTCAAATCTTGACACGGCCGGAATTTAATAATAATGGCATGATTGTCATTTTTCCTTTCTCCCCACATTACTTCCATCCCACCCTTTCCCCAAAAGAAGGAAAAATACCATGAAACCTTTTTTGTTGGTAAGTTTACTGTTCAGTTATTATATTTGTTAATTGACACTTTGTCATTGCCCCTACATATTTTCTTAACCAAATTTATAGTGCTAAAAGTGCAGATAAAAATATTCTTAACAAATAGGTTTTTTTCCTCTAATTTTTATATGATTTTCCCTTTTTTAATGGTCTTGGGTATTTTCACAACTTTTAGTACTGCTGAAATGAATGAACCCTGCCAGTTTTCAAAATGTGTTTTCTAAGAAATATTTAATCGACAGAAGCTTGAGATGATTACAGTTGATTAAGAAAGTTGTATTTTTGTCAGCTCTGAATACCTTGGTTAAACTAGGGAAGTACCAGAAATTATGGAATTTAAACTAAGATGTTCCCATCTACTACCATAATTTTTATGTGTTAAATTGTTAATTCCACCTAACTTTCCACAAAACAATTTGAAAGGTTCCTAAATATCTGTCCAAATAGATAGAAAGTGTGTTGAGCTGGGAGTGAGTTAATATAACTTATTCGTTCAACTACTAACAGGTGTATGACTTACTCAGTTCTTTTCCATCTCTTGTTCTGTTGCCATTCGTTAAAACCAGGAGTACATATATACAATGGAATATTAACTCAGCCATAATAAAAAAAAAAAGAAAAGAAATCTTAGCATTTGCAACAACATGGGTGACCAAGACGGTATTATGCAAAGTAAAATAAGTAGGACACAGAAAGACAAATAACCATATGATTTCACTTATATGTGGAATCTAAAGAACAAAATAAATGAACAAACAAAACAGAAATGGATTCATAGATACACAGAACTGGTGATTACAAGATGAGGAGGGGTTTGGGGAGGCTGGGAGAAAAAGGGGAAAGGATTAAGAAGTACAAATTGGCAGTTAAAAAATAGTCACAGGGATGTAAAGCACAGGGAATATAGTCAATAATAGTATAATAACTATAGTGCCAGGTGGATACTAGGCTACTTGGGGGAGATCACTTTGTAAATTATATAAATGTCATGCTGTACACCTGAAACTAATGTAAAATAATATTGAATGTCAACTCTAATTTAAAAATTAAAATTAAAAGGCAAAACAAAGAGTCTAAATAAAATGATAATTCACAATGATCTTTAGCAAGCCTAAGTACTTATTTAGAATTGTACTCCTCTGGGAACCCTTCTAGTTTAAAAGAATCTTTAAATTTTAAAACCTTTAAGTAGGAAGAGCCCGTGTGCAGTACATTGGTTTCATCACGTCCACCATATCCACATGGATAAGCTTTCTGTTTTCTGTGTGTAGCAAAGCTGTTGGGATGCCTTCCCCTGTTTCTCCAAAGCTGTCACCAGGCAACTCAGGAAATTATTCCTCTGGGGCCAGTAGTGGTGCTTCAGCGAGTGGTTCTTCAGTGACCATTCCACACAGGATCCACCAGATGGCAGCCAGCTATGTTCAAGTTACATCCAACTTCCTCTATGCCACAGAAATTTGGGACCAAGCTGAGCAGCTTTCCAAAGAACAAAAAGGTAAGAAGGTCTCTGGAGAAACTTTGAGGGATGGAATTTTTAAAAGGAACTTTTATGATCTAGTTAAGTAAATGTCTGGAGTACATTTTTAGTTTACTATCTAGCCTAGAGTTAATGATAATCAGTTTGCTAATCTCCATTGCTTAACAGTCATATTGAATGTACTGCATTTGGTCAAGAGCTACTACTTTTCACTATACTGGTGAAACAAACTAAACTAAAAATAGTTTTTGGTCTACGACAAATATGCCTTTGTTCTGGCACATTAAATGCAGCTCATACTATAAAGTAAAATATATGTTCTATTCTAGGATAACGGTAAAAGTGGTTATAGGCATAGGATGTTGGGGTTCCCTACCTCACCTGTTCTTTTCCCCTGGACCATTTTAAAGCAAATACCAGATATCATGACGTTGCACCTGAATACTTTGGTGTGCATCTTTAGGTGATTTAGAATTTTCTAAAGCATGACTACCATCCCTTTATCACAGGCACCAAAATTAACAATAACTCCTTTATGTCATCTTATGGGCTAGTTTACTATCACATTTCCCTGTTACCCCAAACATGCCCTTTTTTTTTAACAATTGGATTTGTTTTAGACAGGATTCAGTCATCGATCAGTCTCTTAAGTATCTCCTCACTCCTC
>NW_006443124.1:10931119-10949786 GCF_000325575.1 Pteropus alecto
TGGCCATACCATCAATGTCAAGGAGAAACTGGACCATAGAATGAAAATGTGTCATATTCAGGATTTGACTGGTGACTTTCTAGGATATCATTTAGCTTGTTAGTCTGTCCCTTTTCCTTCCTTCATACTGACAGTTATATCTCGAGGCTTGATTAGATTCGAGTTTATTATTTAGATTAGAACAGTTTGCGGGTGATGCTCCATATTGACTGTTGCATCATAGTGTGATGCATGTGGTGGTTATCGCTGTTTTAGTGATATTAAGACCTGACCATTCATTCGTTTAGGTGGTGTCAGTCTGACTGTTTGATGTAAGATCCCTACTAAACTTTAACTTACACTTTTAGCATCCATTGATCATCATTACCTACATTTATTATCCCATTAGGAAATAGAGAAGACCCTTTTCTCCTCAACTTTTTGATTATTTCTGTTCTTATATAAGTAGGCTGAGATCTTTATTATGAGAATGATCCTCTTTTCTGTGTACCTGTATCAACTCTCTGCCGTCTGAGTCATACATCCAGCGCTCTCTCTTCACCCCAAATTGCATTGGGATCAAACATTAACATACTGTTGTCCCGTCCTCCCCTCTGCACCTGGCCTCACATATTCACATAGGAAGAATCCTTTCATTTCCATCCCTTACATTTTTAAACTACTGTCTAAAACATAGGATTTATTTTTTATCAGTGTTGCATAATGTGACAGCAAAAAGGTAGGATACAGGCTGTCATACCTGTCTGACCTCAAAGGGGCTTTTATGGGGAAACATGCAAAAATCATCATCCTTTTGGGTACCACTTGCTTCTTAAAGAAGAGCAGTACACAGAGAATATATTGAGTAATAGAACATTGTGGCACTAGGTCTCCATTTTAATAACATTTATATTAACAATTTGTAATTTCCATTAGCAGAATTCTGCTTATATGTATAGCATTTTAACTCCTGACCATACAGTTTTTTAAAAATGTTTTGTGACTCAGGAAAAAAATATAACTTGAGAGACTATGGGATGGTTTGTTCTAAGACATGGACAGTTAATGTAAGAGGGAGTATTTCTTGACTTCATATGAATACTATTTTACAGTCTAGACTAAAAATTTTAAAGCAATGATTCAGAAAGAGCGTATGTTATTTAATGAGTCTTTTTGGTTTTCTAGAATTCTTTGCTGAACTGGATAAAGTAATGGGCCCTCTCATCTTTAACGCAAGCATCATGACAGACCTAGTTCGCTACACCCGGCAGGGACTGCACTGGCTTCGCCAGGATGCCAAGTTGGTATCTTGAACTGAACACATTCTCGTTGCCTCTGATTTTCTCCACAACACTGTGTTACATCACGAAGGAAACTGCCATAACTCGCCACCTAGTCGACACTAAGAATGAGGAATGGTTTTCTCCTCCCTGGTTCATGTGTTAACTGTTTTTATGACCCAAAGTCATCATGTCAGTTGATCCCTTCAATATTCCCAATATGAAAAATTATTTAAATCTGTAGCACATCAATAAGATGGTTTCAGTCATCTGTCATAATTGAAATTCCAGTTGAAAGTCATAACTAATCGGTTGAAATTCTATTTATTTTAATTTTTTTAAGTTCTCAGATTGGGGCTAGTTTAAAACTTAATTATTTCTGTCTATAAATTTAACCCGTTAAATATTTAGTGTAAATTTAATATAGGCATTTTTATTTATTTTTTTGGGAGCTTTGTTACCTAACGTCTTTTTTGTGGTAGCTCTTCTAAGAGTAAGAGTTGGTTCATCTAAAATATGGACATGTTCTTTCTACACCTACTACCTGATAATATTTCAAATCTTAACTACAATTTTATTAATGCAGAGTTTATACTTAGTAATAAGGATATTCTACATATGAAAAATCACTTAAATATGAGAAGATAGCATTCTACATGGATATAAAATGAAATATGTCTGATTTGGTATGCATTATTTCAAGAACTGTGAATGTGTGTTAACACTATAACAATCACAAGGTGACTATAACTTGCATTTAATGCATTACAAAAGAGGGCAGGCAGATTTTCTAGGAGAAACGTGTCGTGAAGGGTTTCATTAAAGGACAATCTTAAACTTAATGGATTTTATTAAAACCATGTGTTCTTTTTTGTTGCTTATTATTTTGACACTTAATTGAAACAGTAAGTTAACTGTTGAACAAAGAGTGATCCAACTCCTGAAGGTTGTTGCCTGTTATCTCTTTCATGGATAATGTTTGAAGGGTAAAATCTTTCTTCAGTCTTTTGATTTAAAAAAATTTTTTCCACGCTAGATTATGATGCTCTGATAGGAACATACAGCGATATAGGAATGGGCTGCAGCTTTGGTGTGTGTGCTTTTGCTGTACGACTTAGAGTTCTAATGCCTGGTGTGGACATGATGGATTTCTCCTTCTAAAACTGTTTTGTAATTACTTCCTTTGTATTATGAAGGCCCTCATCAGTGATGTATATTTCTGATGGGATCAGAAAATTCACACTAGAAAAATACCTAACTTGGTTCATTGTGAGCCCTCTTGGGAATGGGAGGTGGGGCGTAGGGGTAGAGCTTAAGAAGCCAGCTCTGTAAGAGTTGTCTATCAAAGCACCTTTCCCTCCCTGTAAGGTACACGTAAGAGTCAAAGGTGAGACATATTCCCTCTATCTTTTGTTTTTAGTGCCCCTATCACGTCTGGTGTGCCTTAAATCTTACCTTTAAGTGAAGACTCTATGGACTGTTTACAAGTGAAGTTTTACATTAGGACCAGATCGCCCATACGGTTGGTCTTTTGCAGTAATAATGTTAAATTCTCTTTCCTTTTAAATCTTCCTTTAGGGTCACATAAAGATTCATTCAGAAAAGCTAACGCTTTGGTACATGACTTAGTCTAGTCTATTGGGTAATGCTGCTTCAAAAAATAGTTTGTCTTTCTCCCCATTCCAAAAGTGAATCCATCCAATTAGAAAAAAGGACCGTCCTGCTATTTATAGATGATTGCTAAAGCTTGAAGTTGGGAAACAAGGACTAGAAAATCTCCAAGCCCAGTGGTGCAGTGAATCCTCTGTGTTGAGTCTCTCTCACATTTACTTCTGAAGCTAGAAAACTTTGTTGTCCTGTGGCTTCATGTTTATAGAGCTTCTTAACTGCTTTGTACTTCATGTTGTTTTTGCATATCGTTGGAGATTGAAATCTGTAGATTATGTCGAATTTAACCTTTTTCCCTTGGAGAAATTGCCTCTCATATCTTTCTGATTTAATCTTCGTGTGTTTTAGGAACAGTTTTCCTTAAGGGGACAATTCTCAGTGATTGTGGTGGTTTTTCAGTAAGGAACTGGCTACTGTTTACCCTGTAGACATATGTCCTGGCCCTCTCTGACTTCTCTGACAGATTCCTTCGCTTATAGTGATGTCTTAGAAGTGGAAAATGGATCCTCTGAGCTTTTAGACTCTAAGCCACAGCAGCCTCCAGGCACATCTGAGTTCCAGTGTGTGCTGGGAGGAGTGCTTCTGGGTCACGCTGATATTTTGTTAAAGCAGAGTTTCCTGTATGTTTTATGGTGCTGCTCTAAGATTTTCTCTCTGTAAAACTGTGTCAATTCTTGGAGAACGAATTTTTCAAGCTTTTCACTGTGGAGGGATGTTCCCACCAGGTGGTAATAGGCAATGGATCAAAATCCTATCCTAAATAATTTTCAGTGTAATAGTCTGTGGAAACACCACTTCCTCTCCTCTGAGGCCATCTCCTCAGAAGTTCTGTCTGTGTCTTCATCCACTCCAGCACACACTTTGGACTCCTTTCCAAGTGACCATTTCTCCTTCCTCACTAGGTGTCTTCAGTGTTCTCTAACCATTTAATACTGAATTTAACAAGTGGCTAAAAATTTAACTCAGTCTGAGACTTGTACTTAATATATAGTTAATTATAGAAATAGCAACTATTTAAAAACTTATTCTGTTGACTACTCTTTAAAATCACGGTTGTATGCCAGGAGGCAGCAGCCTACACCATTGAACTCTTTACAGGCAACCAGCGAAGAGGTTGCAGTGGATGAAGTTGTTACATGGTAGTCTTGCCCAGCCTGGCCTGAGCTGTGGGGAGCATTTGCCTGCAGGTGATTCAAGCTTCCACAGTCCAGCCCAGGCCCAGTCTGGCTGGGGTGGGCGCATTCAGCCCGTTTCTTGCCTCATTGCCACCTTTTTCTGGGCAAGTAGCTGAGAACTGACTTTATAAGAATGAGTACTACAGATAAATTTACAGCTATAGTTGCTGAAGAGTGGAGAAGGTTGACCATCACTAATTTAGCTCTCCAGTGTAAAAGCAATCTAGGGTAATGTGTACACATGCCCACACATGCCTGTGATCTGGGGAGCTCTTGCACTGATGGATCCATAGGCATCTGGGCTGCACTTTGAATGACACACTTGTGGCTTTATTAGATTCACTGTTGCTGTTGCTGTTGCTGTTGTTTTTAATTGTTTCTTTTCATTGAAGAAAGGTTTAATCAGCTAGATCAGACAGCATCATTTTGTGATGACAGAAACTTTGGGAAATTACCTTTATTGAATGAGCTTGCATTGTGAAGCAAGCCACCTACAAAGGCACCTGTTGTAAATGAAAGTCCTGGCTCTGGGGGCTGGCAGCACCCTGGAGTTTCGGGGCAGCCAGGGGTCACTCCAGTCTGTGATGCCTAGCTGTAGAGGAGAGGCATCCTGTGCACTCTTCTAGGTGTGAGCATATGCAACTTTGGATTTTAAAATTATGTACACATACACACTTTATATATATGTATGTATGTATGTATGAAAACATGAAATTAGTTTGTCAAAATGTGTGTGTGTAGTTTTAGCTTAGTGCAACTATTTCCACATTATTTATTAAATTGATCTAAGACACTTTCTTGTTGACACCTTGAATATTAATGTTCAAGGGTGCAATGTGTATTCCTTTTAGATCTTTAAAGCTTAATTACTATTATTTGTAGTAAATTAACTCTTAAAATATATTTGAGCTCTTTGGTAGTATAATAGGGCTCTTACAGGGTGGGATTTTAATTTCCCAGTTGCTAGTTGAGCAAAATGGACTCGTTATGCGTTTTGAATTATAGGAGTTTGCCTCTGGGTCCCAGGAACATCTACTGGGAATGACTGTTTTAGGCAGATTGTGATGATATTTTTAAAAACAAAACCTAAGAAAATTGGGAAAACATTTCAAATCCATATAGACTCCTATAACTCATATTCCCTATCGGAACACGTGGAACACAGATTTCATTTCAATTTCAAGTATCGAGTATTTCAAGTGTTGGAGAGGCAGACTTTTTTTCCAGTAATAAATAATATTGCACATTTGCTGTTTGCTATTCAGTAAGGTAAATAGAAAAGTATGGAATGACTTGAAATATGTAGTGACAAGAGACCAAATTGGTCATCTTTGTGAGCATTTGGTTCACATACTCACTAAAGAGAAATTCAGTTTATACCCTAGAACCAAACTGGCAAGTGACAGGACGTAAATTAATAGTTGGTAAAGCCGATGCTGATTCTACTTTATTGAACTCTATGGTTAATTTAAAAAAACTTACTATCTCCAGAAGAGGGAATGGAAGGAATATCTAAGTTTCTTCTTTTGGTCGGAATCTGGTCACAGAATAAGGCATCAAAGTTAAGTTTGAACCAAGTCTTGTAGCTCTATAAACACCCTAAAATAGCACCCTAAGAAATCATCATGTAACGAAGACGACTTTGGGGGAATGTCAGCGTTGACCTACACTTGCCGCCATTGCCCAGCTAAGCATAAATTGTCATTCCTAAAAAGAAACAAAGTTCTCTAATGAGCATGGGAAAAATAACTCCCACCCAGAAATTCTAGTAATACTCAATTTTGACCTCTTCCTGCTTCCACATGGGGTTTCTTTTTGGCTTTTCACCATTGGAACTTTCTACCTGCTATGTTCCTTTCTGGAAACTATCCATTTGGAAATGCTGCCTTTCAAGTCAATTCCATGGTTATCCATACTGTTGAGTTTGTTGTTGCTGTTCAAGAAGTGTCCCCATTTTACAATTTTATGCACACACCTGGCAAGTCATTGACGTGAGCATTCAACAGTACTGGGGCGGGCGTGGGGCGGGGCTCACCAACAGAGCTGGTCCAACTGGCAGTGCTTGAAAAGGCACCACCTTTGAGGATCAGATGTGAGGTTGGGAAGCACAGTTATGAAAATTTCTCTCTAGCCTCCATTTTGAATGGTTTTAAGAAATTTTGTATATGGAGGTTGGAAATGCTTATTATATTTATTTAAAATCTTTTTATCTTATTTGAAGTTAAAATTATTTGGTGAATAATGGTTTGATATTTGGGGAGGGTTTTTGAGGGGAGCTAACGCCACTGATAAAAGTCTGTTGATTCTGTAGAAAGGTACTGTTAGTGTCTGAGTGGATGCCTTTGTTTTGTGCACGATCCAGATCTTTGTTTTACATTTTTTTATCCAAAATATTTAGGCATCTGACATTTTCAACCAAAATTTCAATTATATACTGTGATTTTTGTTGCAATACATTAAAATTTCAGAGGTACTTTGGGGCTCAAAAGCTAGGATTTCTAAGTCAGTATGTGCATTTCACATCATAAAGCTGTTAATGGTGAGCAAAGTATTATATACTAACTAGATTTTTCCACATCTGTATAGTATATTATATGTATTTTGTGGTATTGAGATTATAGAAAGTTTAGAGTGTCAAACATGCGTTTAATGTGTATTTTTAAACAAATTTATGGCAATTAAAATATTTGGAGACAAGGGTATCACATTTCAATTTGTAAAGATCTTTTTAACTTTACTGTGTCATTAAGATGCTTTGTATAATGCCAAACCATAGCTGGAGAAACTAAGTTTAATAAATATCAAATAGATTTTCTGTATTAAAGTTTATAAACACTGTGCTCTTTACAATTCTTCAACTCTTACTATGCCCTTTTCATGTAATTTCTGTTTTATGTCTTAGGGTCCAGTGCTATTCTTCTTTAAAAGTCCGGTCCCACTAGTCCAAGTCTCATTTTCTGATGACAGAAATTCTGTACTTGCTAGCAATGAGTCCCTTAGCGTAGATTAGAATTCACCTTGCTCCCCAGAAATCTCAGACAAATTGTTTTTGCTATTCATGGCAGCTTGGGCTTCTATCGTTTTTATTAAACTAGATTTTTCTTCCAGTCTTGCCTACTGTTCAGTCATAGACAGACTTGGGCACATCAGCGGGTGGCGAGTGCCAACGTCACCTGCCCTTCTCTGACACCCACTGAAGAATTCTTTACAGGAAGTCAGGAAGGGCTAGGATCACATAGCTGATGAACTTGCCAAGGCTGATCACATAAGCTGTTACTAAACTTACGCCTTTATTTAGCCTGTCATGTTCTTTATTTCTTGAAAAAAATCTCAACTATCACTACTTTTGTTACTACTCACTGTTAACTTTCCACATTAAGAAATAACAACACATCATTATTAGGCAATGCTGATTTTTTTCTATAATGCACAAAATGAATCCTTCCCCTCAAAGGCTTGAATTATAGACTGCCAAAATGTTAATTTAAGAAATTTAATAGTATACATAGAAAAATAAACTCTAAATTGACAAGTTTAGTTATGTTTATGTAAATAACATTCTAAGAAGAAATGGAGACCAATTTAAAGCATACATTTGTCTTTAAATATTACAAACAAGATTGCTTCACTTAGGTGTCTCCAGCCAAAATGCAGTTAATCAATATTCCATAGAACGGAGCATTGAAGGAGAGTACTGTCTTCTTTTCCCTGGTATGTACATCACTCTTGGGCCACACTTAGGGAGCAGCGTCTCTTTCTAAAGGGAAAGAAAGGTGGTTTTAAAGACAAAGGTAACAGTGCCCAGAGACAACCTGCTGCTTCCTCTGGTTGATCTATCCATTCTTATGGAAGACTGAAAAAAGGAATGGCACTACTCCTCCACAGTACCTGTGTGGAGCTGTTCTTGACTATTAACTCCTGAGGGATTCTCCTCCATGGAGCTTTCAGCCTCAGTCCCCATCCCAATTTTATTCTTAAATCTGTGTGTGTGTTGAGCCCTCTTCTGCCCAGCTTCCCAGGCCTCTATCTAGCTCAGCTCGGCTTTGTGGAGTACCTGCATAGCCTGGTGACACACTCGGAATCGTCCCGGCAAGAGGCTCCAATGGGCCTGAGGGAAACCCCTCTCCAAAATGGGGTCATTCTCCGAAGCCTTCTCTTTGTTGAACTCAGTTCCGGTATTGGGGAGCCATCTACCTGTAGGGCAAAGATAGGTTCATCTCAGGTTTGGAAGAGTTGACACTCTGCAGAGCACCTTGGAAGAATGATCGTTCCCAAGATGCTGTAGGCTGAGAGCAGAGGGGCCATTCCTCAGGACTGAGCCAGGTTCTCGGGTTCTGCCCACAATCCCAGCACCACCACTGCCCCCACACTTCCGCACACATGTCCTTACCTGGCCCAACAGCAACAGGTAGATCATAAGCAGAGCAAAGAGTTTGAGGTGCCACATCTTGACTCGGAGGATGTTGGAGCCTGAAACCAGGGGCAGTTCCTACTTCCTTTTATAGACTGAAATCCACCTCTTTTATGGTTGCCAGATGAGATGGGGGCAAAGTTTATTTTTGCAATCAGGGTCGATTTAATAAGTTAATGTCTACCAGAGGAATGTGCTCAAGGCCTCCCTTGCAGGCACGTTGTATTTACTGATCCCTCATCTGGACTTTGACTATGTTACTGGCTTGGACCCTTTCACCCATTAGCAAAAGTCAGCATTACCCTTTCCCCTTTGAAAGCCACGTGAAGCCATTGAGGGAGGCTAGGCATCTGGCCACATTTGGATTCCAAAATAGCTCAGTGAGATAACTTTAATCAAAATAGAATTCTGATAATGAGGTCTTCAGAAATAGTGTTGACCCCTTCCAGCCTTGTCTGGGAAAGCAGCACTGATCTCTTGTGTTACAGGCATTTGGATAAGGCCCTTACCTCCCTGCTGTGGGAGGATGCTTCAGCAAGCATGGCCTGCATGGCCTACAGTGCCCCAGATCCCCCATTTGTATAGATGAACTGTCACCCTAATTATCTGCTCTAGGTTATCTCCCTAGAAGAATGGAGACCTAGCTATAGGAAGTCAATCTCTGGCCTACCTACTCTCTTCCAGGAAAAAGGGCGATCAGGACTGACGTGGGACTTACTTGAACCATGGGCAAATTGAATGAACGAGTATAGGTTGATTTGTTATTTTTTAAAATGTGAAGGAGGAGGTAGCAGGGGCTCCTAAATCACAGAGAGCTTGTACAGTGGTTACAAATCACATTGCAAGCCTTGAATTATGGGCTTTTCTCCCAAGAGTTGACTGGGGGGTTCCTAAAGAGCATATCCTTCCAGTAGCCTCAGGGAAGCAGACCCAAGGCTGAGCCATCTCCAAGGCCCTAAACCCTGGGAACCAAGGGAACTTGAAGTTCTACACCACGAAAGGGCATGTCCCTAAATCATGAGTAGTTGTGGGTACCCATTAAATGATGAGCATTTTAATAAACTGGGAAAGGTGTGAATTCTGAGTAAGGAGATTTATAGGACTTCAGGTTTCCTATGACCTGGATTAGCCATCAAGACAAAGATTCTTTCTCTGCCTGGCATTTCTGTGAAAATTTTGCTAATAATCTCTTCCCAAGGCCCTTCCAGAGGTTGGATATTTGGTGAGAGCCAGCCAGTTCCCCCAAGGAAGAGTGGGTGAGATGGCAGCACAGCTGCCAGTGGAACAGAATAGTCACCAATTCTTTTGCCAAGGAAGAAGGGTGGTGTGGTGGGATTGGGTGGACTGTGACCACAGATCCATCTGTCCTGGTTCCAGTCCTCTCAGGCCCTTGGAGCAAGGCCTGGTAGAAGACACCACTGCTAGCACTTCAAGAACATTGAGAAGCAGATCTCTGCTAAACCCGCCTAACCAATCCTGTGAGTCTGAGAGTAGTCAGCTGCTGCACCTCTTTACACTCAGCTTGGATCCCGAATGGCCCCAGGTAGGGGCTTCACTTGGAACTTTTGTAGGATGAGGAAGAGGCTATGTGGTGACCTAGTGAACATTGGGTAAGAATACAAATCCAATTAGATAAGCGAAAGACTGAACAACGTGATGTCCTAGAGCCAGTTTGGTCTGTGGACTCGTTGCCAGCCACACACAGACACACACACCCGCCATGAGCCTGGAGTGATGTGCCAAATGGGATTTGGAAACTGCTCATTCCAGAGATGGGTACTTTCTCCTAATCCTCCATTTCTGCCTTCTGTACACCAAGCACAATCAAATCAAACTTCTGTGTTAACTTATAAAGCCAAGACAGCCAAGGGAGAGGTCTGGGGTCCCAGGCCCCCTGTGCTTTGAGGACAAAAAGGACCATTCATCATGGTGTGACAGCATTGCAGAAGCTTTTGTGACTCAAGCCTCTATCTTATGTGCCACCTCTCCTCCCAAAAGCAAGATACCATTAGTGACTGCCTGTGGTAGGAACCACAGCTGGGGAAAGTATTTCAACATTGGTCTAAACTAACTCTACAGTTGTTTTATTTAAATTATGGAGCAAAAATCAAACTTTTAAAAGCTAAGTGGCATCCAGGCAGCATTAAGCTGAAGTGACAGCAGTTGTCCACAGCCATTGCACACCCCTTGAGTAGTTGTAAAGGCCTATTCCTGAAATTAAAAATTTTTTAAAGTCACGGGCTCTCTGCAATCAAGTATTTTGCTGAATAAACAACTACATGTTCCTTCCTTCAGGGAAAGGCATAAGCAGCCTTTAACAGTTTCAGCCATTATGAAAAGAATGCTTGGCTGGGAGGTGGGAGAGGGAGAGTAGGTAGGGTAACTGACCACAGACCAGCTCTACCCAGTTTGGGCTTTGGTCTCGTTCTGTCATTGAGATAGGTCCCTGAGGCCTCTGAGGCGCTGATGTTTGCTGGTTTACAAGAAGAAAATGAGGCTGAAGCACATTTGATAGTTTATAGCTTGGTAACTCTGAACACAGCTCAGAGATTTTCTGCTTCTGAGGTAAGTGCCTGGGATGAAAGGGGAAAAGGGGTGTAGTATACCAGCAGATGTTCGAAACATTCCAGGTGGAGAGATCAGTAGGGCTAAGCAGTAAATGGACACTGCTGTCCCTGAGAAGGAGGTGCCTCATAAAAAATGAAAGACTTTACTGAAATGGAAAAACTTTTCCAGGTAAAATTTCAACAAAGGGTCAAAGCGTATTCACTTATTTTGCTGGTTGGACCTGGCTCAGACTTCTGGGCCGGCACTGGGCAGGCCTGCATCTCCAAGGCTGTGTTGGCAGACTGGAGAGAGAGTTCCCTTTGCCACACGCTGCAGCCCAGAAATGAAGGTCCTTGTTGGGGCAGCAGTGCTGCTGGGAGAAGGGCGGAAGGAACAAATGGTGGTGTCCTGGCAGCAGGAGCCACACCCGGGGTGAAGGCTCCAGGTGGGTGGGTTACAGGCACTGAGGCTTACAGTAGTCCTTACTTCTTTAGAAGACTTTACCCGTTTTCCTTCTCCTTACAGATTTCTAGATAGAATAGTCGCTAAAATGATCCCGGATCCCCTATCATGTACAGGAGCGATGATAACTCACCATGTTCTACACACCCCCTCCCACATCAACACCCTGCTAACACAGTGCTCCATGCCCCCAGGTTTACAGAGGGAAGCTCTTTGGAGAGACAGGCTTAAAGCAGCGTTTAAGAATGTTATCCAAAAGCAGAAACCGCACATAGGAGGGTTTACAGCAAGAACTACTCAGTAGGGCGCTCCTGGCCTAAAAAGGATTCAGAGCAACATGCTCAGTGCTAAGAAAGGGTAGGTTTGCTTTCGAGCTGTTATCTCCAAAGGAGTCAAAATCTGAGAAAAATGAAGCCAAGAAGGTGGGAGAGGGTCACCATCTCCTCTACGAAGGTTGGAATTCAAATTAGAGGAAGTGAGAGATTAATGAATGGCGTGGTCCTCCCCTGGCACGTGAACCCATGCAAACTGGATGGGTGCGTTTACACCTTCGTCAGGTCCAGAGCTCTCATCAGATTCTCAAAGTCCATGACCCAAATATGGTACAAATCAGGCAGCAAGCCCTGAGAATTGTGACCGAGAGCCAAGCAAGAAAATTGGACGTTTAGTGAGGTGAGTTTTCATCATACAGCTGTCGTTTAAGCCTGCAGTACCTGCCACTCTTACATATCATTTCACTGTCACTGCAACCCTATGGCTTTGTATTAATACATCTATTTCATGGGTAACAAGTTGAAAGGTCACATGCAGGTTTCTTGACCGCATCACATAGGGAGGAAGCAACAGTTAAAAGGGTATAAGCCCAGTCTGTCACTCGGCCACTTCCCCTTATCCTGCCTCACAATCAATGCAATTAATCTGATTTTTTTGTTGTTTTGAAGTATTTTAATTTGGGTTCATGAAAGTCAAGAATAATCATTAGAATAAGGATATAGCCTGGGTCAGAAACAGCTACACTGTGAAAGTTGTTGCTCTCAATCAGCAAGAAGTATCTGTTCTGAGACAGAGTTTCTAGAAACAGAGCAGGGAAGCAGAAGCATAAAACAGCAAATACCTAGCCTCACCATCTCCTGGTCAAAGGAAAAAGGTAACTTTCCTATCAAAAAGATGATTCAGAGGCTCTAGAATGGGTAAACTTTTTCTATAAAGGGCCAGAGTATTTTCAGTTTTATGGGGCATATATGGTTAAAACCACTGTTAGTAACCCAGTACAAACACAGCCAGTGTGCTGCCCCCAGCTCTAGAGGCCAAGGAGTCACCTCACCCCCTCCCTTTATAGCCAAACTCCCCTCCAGCCACGGAAGGCCTACTTAGGAGAACAAGCAGGAGAGTAGCTTTACAAGCATAAACTTTAGTGCCAGACTCCACCATTCACTTAGCTGTAAATTTGGGGCGAATTACCCTCTCTGCACCTGTGTCCCCATCTGCAATATGAGTGTAATGATATTTCAAAGGTAGTTGTGAGGTTTAAAAGAGCTTATTTGTGTAAAAGGCTAAAAAGAGTACCTGACACATAGTAAAGACAATAGTTAAGTTTTATTGTTATTACGGGAGCAGAGGAATGGAGACCAACACCCCCACAGTCCATGCCACTCACAACCCATCAGGTTGCAGTTGAGTAGATGCAGCTACTTCCTTGTAGATGACAGAACAAGGGGTGAGGCCCACTCCTTCACCGAACTCCCAAACCAGTCAAAACTGTTCAGGACTCATCTGGGGGAGGGAGTTCGTGAACTTGAATATTAGCATCAAACCAAGGACTCTGCTCACAAAGACGCAAAATCACGATAGAGCAGTCCATAAGAAGTTTATTGTGTCTTCATGACACTACAATGTAGAGACTCTTCTCCCAGAGAAGGGTCTTCCAAAGACAGGGAACTATTGTCCGGATGAGTTGCTCATTTGTCATTTTCATAGGCAGCTGGATTCTTCCTCTTGGATTTTTCAAACTCCTCAGTCCCCCAGGTGTAGACAAGATAAAATGCTACGAACGCTTTAAAAATCAAAAGTAAGAGTAAGCAGTGAGCACATGTAAAACATTACCACTGATTCTGCCCTCCTGTCTCTAGTTTTCAAAAAATCACTTTTAAACTAGATGACCAAGAAAAGTTACATTACACACCCATTTTATAGGTGATGGAAAGAAAAGGGTCTACCCAGGAAATTTTGTCATCAAACCTTCCCTAGCTTTTCCCTCCCGGTTGCACATCAAGTATTTTATTGAGATAATTAACATAACAAAGTTCACCACTTAACCATTTTGCAAGTGTACACTTCTGTGGTTTTTAGCAAATTCACAATCTTGTGCAACTACCATCACTATCTGCTGCACATTCAACACAAAACAGTTCACTGCTAAGAAGTGGGTAAAGATGACCTGAGAAAGAGACGCTGGGGTCACACAAGTGACCTTGGCCATTTAACATTTAAATGCTGTGATTCCGTTTCCTCATCTGTAAGATGGGGAGGATGATATGACTAGCTCAAGGGCCTCAGGGAATTTTCAGTGAGAAAACGTGTGCGTATGGCGAGCGCTTGTCGACGGGCCCTGCAGTGAGCACTGTTGACGGGGCACTCACGCGGCGCGGAGCGAAGGATGGACGCCTGAATGCGGCGCAGCATGTTGGGGATGCCCTTGCTGAAGTAGTGCGGGAAGGCGCGCTGCTCGAAGGGCGACAAGCTGTAGGTGATCACATGCCGTACCCGCGACAGCTTCCCGAACTCGCGGCCCATGGTGGCGGCAGCGCCTGCAAGACCGAGGGCGCACAGGTGCTTGGTTCAGTCCGGGACGCGCCGCCCCCACCCCGACAGGCCCTCCCCAGCGCTCTTCATCCTCCCCAGCCCAAGCGGCGCCCCCACCCTCCCACGGGCCATCAGGACCGCGCCACGGGAGCCTAATACTGCACCTGGGTCACCTTGCCCTCCGGAGTCTCGGAAGGCACCGGTCTCCGTCCGCCACTTCCGGTGGGAGCGGAAGCTGCTCCAGGAGGCCGTGAAGTCACTTCCGGGGGGTACCATTTTCCTGCTGTCTCCGGGGAAGGCGCGGTTGGCCCCCGTTCTGGATGGAAGTGCCCTGGCTGCGCGACCTTGTGTGTGGGCGGTGTCTGGACGGGGTACGTGGGTCCTAGCCCAGGACGAGGGTTCTACAGGTTTTGGGGCCCGAGGCGCCACCTCTGGCCCTCATCGTTCTTATCTGTGGAGCCGCAAGAAGCAGCCGGGTACAGAGGGGGACAAAGAAGTGATGAGAAAGGGGCCAGGTGACCTCGAGGGCCGCACTGCCCTCCAGTGTGAGTCCTCCAACTGTGGAGAGCGCTCCTGAGGCCGGAGTCGATGCTGCCGCACAGCAGCGAACGCGACGTTTTCTTCAGTCTGGTGCTGTAGCTAAAATCGGGTTCTTTTCAAACCATCAGCGACCCCAGTACCAAAATCAGAGACTCAGATCTGGGGCTTCTCCTGACCATCGCTGCCTGAGAATCCACTGGCAGGGTGTACTTTCCCAGCATAAAATAAAGACGTTTTCTCAAATTCAACACTAGAGTCCCCAAATAAATGTCAGGTCTTTTGGCAATAAGGGGGAAGCACGAGGCTACCCCCACGGCAGCCAGCTCGCCCCATCACGTCCCGGATATGGTTTGGCCTGGAGTCGGATGGGAGTGGGAGAGAGGCGAGGAACGTTACAGTATTTTCGGAAAGTACTTTCTGCTTAGGGTTGCTCCTGTCCTGAGCAGCTGACTGACTCTTCTACTTGATATAGTGTCTGTAAAGGTTTTGTTCATGGAATTGCTGGCCATATGTAATCTAGGACTACGATCTTGTTCAACAGTTCGTGTTTTATAAGCCTGCTTCCCAGCCACAGGCCAGAGAGGCTTGGCAGGCTAGGGACTTAGTTCGCAAACATATCTCAGTTTTATCATCCAAAGTACCACACACACTGGTTCTGTATCTTGTACCATGACTGTGGGTTGCCTTTCTGCCAGCACAGTCTCCTTACATGACACTGGATATCGCCTCATTTCGGCTGTTCATGGTGCAACTTTGTCTCCATTTTCTAAAGTATAATCTCTAGCCTGGTCTCAGCTCCAAGGTAACAACATAAATACTTAAAACAGTTAAGAACAAAACACCCTAGGAAATTCTACCACCATTTGGGTGATTAATAAAAAATAAAAAAAATAAAACTTTCATGTATTTTCTAGGACCTGTAAACATCTTTAAACCTTTCAACCAAAACATGTATTCGTGAATTGCAAACCAAACAAAATAAAGACATCAAGATATATTTTTAAATGAGTCAGGGTTAAAAGTGACGTCCTTTTTTAAGAATATTGCAGTATTCCAAGTCCATATTCTATCCTAAACTACCTAGGAAAACTGGGCAACCTAACAGTTCTCTGCTCCTTGGAATTTCAATGCCAGTTGTGACTTTCTCTCACCTTCCAAATCAACATGCAGTAAATAATTCTTCTAAGCACCTGAAAGTGGGAGAATTGGTGAGGATGAAGGGAGAGCAAGAGTAACCCCAACACCATAAATTGCATAACAACAGATCTGCATATCATCATGAATAATCAGCTTTTCCAGGTGCTTCAGAAATTTCAGCAAGCACCTAAGGAACATTTTAAGAATCTTAATCTCCTAAAAAATGAGTGGTTTTATTTTAAGATCATTCCTCAATTTCTCTTAGCCTTTCAGCTACGAAGCTAGTGCATTGGTATAATAATTTTGAAGGTTTTAAATGCCAGGAAAAGGGGAGAGAAAAGCCAAATAATCAAATAAATCTGTATGTAATGAGGGCAAATTGGATAAATAAGGTGTTATCAGCTGCTTGATATACAGCTGATAAAAACTATCTTCAGCAAGGATCCCTCGAGGTCTGGCCCACCCACACATCTAAAATTTATTTAAGAGATCAACCTAAGTTCTTCCTGGCTTTGAGGAAGACAGGTTTGGTTGTTCTCCTTGCTAGTTCTTCCAAGACATGGCGCTTCCTAGCAAGCTCTTTTTTTGGTTTTGCTGCTTTTCCTGGCTGTGTTTTCCTACTTGCCTTGGTTTTCAGGCTGCTAGGGGAGAATCCCAGATTGCAGCTCGTGCTGAGTTAGACTCTGACACTGAACCTTGGTCCTTGTTGCAGTCTCTTGATGGGAGAGACAGAGCTGGCCTCTTTCCCCCTCTCTTCAAGGTCCTATATAATGGGCAAGGTGGGTCCCCTAGGCTGCAGCCAGACTCCAGAGCTTTGCGCTACATGAAGAGGCTCTATAAAGCATATGCTACTAAGGAAGGGATCCCTAAATCCAACAGAAGTCACCTCTGCAACACTGTTCGGCTCTTCACCCCCTATGTCCAGCACAAACAGACTCCTGTGGACCAGATGACAGGTGTGTAGGAGCAGATTGGTTAATGGGTGGAGGAAAGTTGATAGACTTGGCTACATTTCAATCACAGAAGGGAGCTGGGCCTTGCTCCTTGAATTGCACGATACTCAGTATCCAAATTCAAGCAAATCTGGTACTTGGTCTCATTGTTTCTTCGAATGCCCTCATGGGCTAAGGTGGGCTAATATGATAGAATTTTAGAGCTGGGAGAGAGTTAATGGCTGTAAAGGCCGAGGAAAGTGCTACTGGAGAAGATTAGCATCTTGTCCAAGGTCACAAAATCAAGGCTGGAAACCAGGTATTTTGACTTCCAGTTGCTTATTCTCCTCGTTCTACCAGTGCTGGCCTGAAAATGTGCCTAAGATATCTCATAGCTATTGGTGTGCTTTGTTACACAGGCTGTTTTTCCCTTATTTGTAGCGGTTAAAGGCCGAGGAAAGTGCTACTGGAGAAGATTAGCATCTTGTCCAAGGTCACAAAATCAAGGCTGGAAACCAGGTATTTTGACTTCCAGTTGCTTATTCTCCTCGTTCTACCAGTGCTGGCCTGAAAATGTGCTTAAGATATCTCATAGCTATTGGTGTGCTTTGTTACACAGGCTGTTTTTCCCTTATTTGTAGCTTAAGGAAAACTTAAGTCCTGATTTGGAACAGTAGGTCCTTCCTCACAAGAACAAAGTGTTAGTCAACAGTTTGACTCAGCACCTTAGTGTGTGAAAGGGGAAATGCTTTAAAAAACTATATTCACTAGCTCATGATTCTAACCCAACGGGTCAGTTGTGGCTGTTTAAAACCCTTCCTCCTTCCTTGATGTTCCATTTTATTATAGTGGTTTTTAGAGCCTCCATGTGTTGTCAATCTCAAGTGTTCCAAATTAACTTAAACAATTGAGCTTTCTTTATTGATTCCAACCATTAGGGCTTAGAATGTCTATCTTCTTAACAAGCTTAGTAAATGTTTTAATCATAGTTTTCCCTCTAGAGACTCTCCAAGAGAAAACTCCTAATTAGCTTCCTCTGTTTGGAGCTAATTCATCACCAAAGCTGTTCCGACTTTCTAGTGATAAAATATCCACTTGTAGTTGCTGGGAATTAGCTATAGTACCAATTACCTGCATTTTTTGTATAACCATCCGCCTCCCGCTTTGAGACTTGAGGAAGTGGGAAAAGAGACGGGAGAAAGCACATCTCAAAGTCCTAATTCCTTGATTTGACTTCCTATTATGTTTGATTTGTATTCAAACACTACTGGTGGATTGTTTTCTCCCCAGGAACCATTTCATCAGTGGACCTGCTGTTTAACCTGGATCGTGTTACTGCTGTGGAGCACTTACTCAAGTCAGTCTTGCTATACACTTTCAACCACTCAGTTTCTTTTCCCTCTGCTGTTAAATGTGTCTACAACCTGGTGTTGAAAAAGACAGAGTCTTCTAGCAAGACGCCCCCTAGAGCTCCACACTCTTTTACCTTTAACTCACAGTTTGAATTTAGAAAGAAATACAGATGGGTTGAAGTTGATGTGACCACTCTCCTTCAGCCTCTAGTGGCCTCCGACAAGAGAAATATTCACATGTCTGTAAACTTTACATGCGTGAAAGACCAGCTGCAGCATCCTTCAGCACAGGGCGGTCTGTCAAACTTGCCTCTTCTGGTACCCCCCTCTCTGCTTTTGTATCTGAACGACACAAGTGCTCAGGTGTATCACAGCCGGTATT
>NW_006443124.1:10949820-10954443 GCF_000325575.1 Pteropus alecto
AAAAGAGGTCTGTCTGCCCATCCCCTGGGAGAAGAGGCTGCTGAGGGAGTAAGGTCCTCCCGTCACCGCAGAAGTCAGAAAACTGTCAACTGGGAACTGAAGAAGCCTCTGGTTCCAGCTTCTTTCAATCTGAGCGAATACTTCAAACAGTTTCTTTTTCCCCAAAATGAGTGTGAGCTCCATGACTTTAGACTTAGCTTTAGTCAGCTGAAGTGGGACAACTGGATTGTGGCCCCGCATAGATACAACCCTCGATACTGTAAAGGGGACTGTCCCAGGGCTGTTGGGCACCGATATGGCTCTCCAGTTCACACCATGGTGCAGAACATCATCTATGAGAAGAAGCTGGACTCCGCGGTGCCAAGACCGTCATGTGTGCCCGCCAAGTACAGCCCTTTGAGTGTATTGACCATTGAACCTGATGGCTCAATTGCTTATAAGGAATACGAAGATATGATAGCCACTAAGTGCACCTGTCGTTAATATATGGTTCTCTAAACTTGAACCTTGAGCCTCTTTGGCACAGTAAATGCCCCGTGCTTATCCGTGCTTTCAGGAGAAAGCCTCATTGTCAAGTCTCTAAATATTATGCGGAGTGTCTTGTCTAAGGAGGAACCTGTGTGGATTAGCACATTCGGTGGCATCTATCAGTGTGAAGAGACAACACCTGCCTTTTTTATTTCTATGTAAATTAATGTGATTATTTTGGAGAGCTTTAATTTTTTTTTTCCCTGAGCAGACTTTTTTGATGTTAAAAAACTTAATTAGCATTAATCTAATTGGAATTGCAGCTCTAAATAGACAATTCAATGTTGTAGTCTTATTTAATGGAAGAATACATTTCTATCAGTGGCATGAATTTTCTGTGTGTGTGTTTATTAAAGATTGCTTTTATATGATCATTTGGGGGGGCAGAGGAAGTGTGCCTAATAGCTAGTCTTGGCTCCATGTTTGATCTCTTTCAGAGTAAAAGAAGCTAACTTATTTACCTAAATCCTGGTGAAGTGAGGTTCAGTAGAATTAGTATGCAAAGAACCCATTTCTGTTGTATTAGTATGGCTCCTACACAATATACTAACTCCACTCATTAGATAGCTTGTATAAATTGGTTGATTTACACCAAGCAATATAACATTTGCATTTATTTAAAAGAAATTGCCTTGAAGATTTTTTCCAAGAAAATGCAATATTCAAGATTTTTAAAAATGTATTTTCTCTTTTATATATGTAAAGTCTCTGACCCTACAGAAGAAAGTGAAGGAGCATTTTTGTTTTGTTTTGTTTCGCTTATTTTTGCCAATTTCCCTCAGCTCCCATCACTCCACCCCCACGTGTTTTTTTTCAGGTGGGTTTAGGACTATTCCCACTAAACCAAGCTGGCAGTGACTAGTTATATTACCGAATGGGTCTCTTGTAGATGAGGGCTTATCTGGGTATCCAGTAAATGTACCTTGAGAGATCCCAGGGGACACAGAGTTAAGGCTGATGCAGTGGTTTCTACTTCAGAGTTTCCAAAACCCTAGTCTACAAACCAAAAGTAACTCCTAGGTGCAAGCAGTATTTTCCATCCCTGTAAATGATCTTTTCTTACTCTTTATTCTCAAAAGAAGTCAGATGGGATTTTTGTAGGGATCATGTTGAACCTGTAGGTCAGTTTGGGGAGTATTGCCTTAACAATGCTAAGTCTTCCAATCCATGAGTGTGGGATGGTTTTCCCTTTATTTAGATTTTTCAACATTTTATAGTTTTCGAGTATAAGTTTTGCACTTTTTTACTGTAAAATTTATTTCTAAGCATTTTATTCCTTCTGATGCTAGTATGAATGGAATTATTAATTTCACTTTTGGATTGTTTCCTGGTGCATACACATTATCAAACCTTCACATACTGACATAAAGGCTGTTTGCTCATGATTTTTTCCTCTCAAAAACGTTTTCAGGAAAATAGGACTCAGAGAACTTTTAGGTGGCCCAGTTTCCAAATAACTTTACTGTCTTGTGTAACTTGAGTCATTATTCTTTTGTAAATCTAAGAGATAGTGTTTCAAGGGTTTTATATCAACTTCTTTAATTCTTAGGAGTAAAAAATGCCTGGAATGGAAAAGGCATAAGTAATAGTGGCACTATACAATTAAACTTATTTGAAAGTAAGTCTCCCTTAAATACGGCTCTTTTCAAATGGAGCACATGAAATATATATATCAAAATATATACATCAAATGTGTATCAAGGATTCCTCATAGTTCTTCGATTACCCTAAACTGACTTTTTTTACGGGAATTTGTTTTGGTGTTTTTTTTTTCATGGCCTAGTTCTGTGGCTGAATGTGGAATGTGGTCGGCAATTGAAAGGTTTCGAAAAGAAGAAAATAAAAGGGTAGTTCTGATGGAAGTGTCAGGGTCAGTGCCAAAATGGGGAGCAGAAAAATAGTTCATCCTCGTAGGTAAATTCTAAAATTGACTTTAAAACATTTTTGTAAATTGCTCAAAAAAAAAAAAAAAAAACCACACCACTTTTGCACAGTGTTTTGATGCTGTGGCTGAGTAACGATAGGTTGAAGAATTATAAGCTTGGCTTTTTTTTTCCTATTTTTTTAGGCTTTAACTGTAAATTTAGTTTCATAAGACTGTTAATATTCAGGGCCGATATATCTGCTAAATGTAAACTTCAAAGATTCTCTTCTACACAATTGAGGAGGCTATATTAGTCTTCCTACTTGCCTCCTCCATATGGAACCTGTTTTTCTTGGCTTACTCTTATAAAAGCTGCCACTTTAGAAACTAAATGAGAAAGGACAGCAGCGATTTAAATCTGGAAATTCAAGGATGAGGCCATATCTGCCTTAAACAGATGCATTCAGCTTTGGTATTTAGTCCAGATGAGATACGAGGTACCTTTAATGCGATGAGTGCCTTACTAGGCCAGGGAACAATGGGGCATGTCAGAAGCTGGTTTTACATTTGGTTCTGAGTTTCCTGCACTTTATCGGTTTAAATCAATTCCCAGGTTATGCTGAATACTTTTGTGTTTTACTAATCGACTTCAAGGTCAGCAACTACTGGGACTTGGTTCAGAGCTCAGTTCAGATGGTCTGAAGGAAAAATGAAGTTGCTTTTTCGTGGGGTAAAGGAGGAAGCATTCATGATTATATAGGGCATAAAAGAAAAGTGTTCAGGTGGAAGAACTTGGTGTATAGCAAAACTTTAGTCAATTTTAATTTGTAATTTTGAAGGGATTGCAACTTATAAAATGACAAATGAAGTGAAATTAAAACATTTAAAATGTTCTTTTAGAGAATGTCAGTCCCCAAAACATTCCTTAAATATATAGGTTGGCTGAATGCATTGATACAAAAGTATGCTGTTTTAGCCATTAACTATTGTCTAAATAAAAGGAAAAATAAACACAAGCAGGGAATCGACACTTCATCCTTTACCAGAATTGAGGAGTCACGTAGGTTCTCTCTTCTGGTAGTTAATTACTCCCTGATGTCCTTCCTAAACCGCAGCTTTACTGGTCAATTTTTGGAAAGCACTTTGCTTGATTTTTCAGTAAGCCCAGGACAATTTCATTATCCATTTGAAGAACAGAATTTTACAGATGGCCTGACAGTATTTCTTTGTCCTACCTTACTATGTAATGCAATTTGTATGGGAGAATCGAGTAATTAGATGTGTGTGAATTAGGCTCAGCTGTACATTTTGGGATCTTAAATACTTAGCGAATGGTTTAGAGTCATTTATAGACCTGTCTTTGGTGCTGGTGTCTTTCCACATTGCAATGTTATGACAGGCAGTGTTGAGTTCACAGCCTGTGCCTGGATGTCATTTTGGCTTTCTCAGAAATAATTAGCTCATTGCATAAATATTTATTGAACACCGACTATGGGCCAGGTGCTGCGTATGGTTAGAACAGCGTCTACTGTTCTCAGCTCCATGAAAGATATATTACCTATCAGTCACAGAGACTTCTTTTTATTATCCTAAGTTCCATCAGTGAACATTTGTCACCACGGAACATTTCTGTGGAGGAATACATTTTGGGGTGGTACTACATAAAGCAGGCTGAATGAATCCAAATGATCTTGCCTTTAGATTAGAATATTTTTAATTAAACTTTTTATTCTAAGATAATAGATTTACATGCAATCGTAAGAAATCATAGATCTCGTGTATCATTTATCCAGTCCCCTCAATGAAAACGTCTTGCAAAAGTATAGCATACTATCACAGTTAGGATACTAACGGTGATATAATATATTCATGAAACCGCTTGGGACAAGAAAATGCTGATCCTAATGTCAATAAGTGTTGATATCCCTGATGGAATTAATAGTTCACATTTTTTTCATCAACCATTTTACCTCTACCCTTAAAACTCTGAGCCCTTTAAAATTTATTTTTTCATTATTTATTGGGCACATACTACACATCAGTTACTCTTCTAGAGGCCGGTGTCCTCATGGTAAATAAGAGAGACATGGCGCTTGCTCTCAGGGGGCTCGTATGACAGTGGGGAGAGACAGGCAGTGAAATCACATGCGGAACCTCTAGGCCAAACAAGCTGAGGTGAGAACAAACTTGTATTCTAAGAACAGAAGAAGCTGGGTGTGACTGGAAAGCGA
>NW_006443124.1:10954472-10971740 GCF_000325575.1 Pteropus alecto
AGCGGACAGACCAGACGGTACAAGACCAGTGCACAGGAATTCAGTTTTTAAGCCAAGAGCAGTAGGAAGCCATTGACAATGTTTAATCAGGGGTCTGAAATAATTGAGTCTTTTTTTTTTTTTTTTAAAGATCACTCTAAGTGTTCTATGTAAGTTGTTCAGCAGAGACTAGTCTGAAGCAGAAGGACCTTTTGGGTTTTCAGGGGCTATCGTCGTAGTCCCAGGTGAGGGATGATGCTGGCCTGGACTACGGCAGTGGAGGTAGGGATGCAGAGAAGTGAACTTGGAATTTATTTCCTTGGCTCTTCTCTTTGTTATTTGGCCTATCTCTCTGAGGTTGTAGGATGGCAACCTTCTAGAAAGAAGAAACTTATGTTCTTATGGTGAAAGGAAAGGATAAACTGTGTCCCAGTCCCTGGCTTCATATTTCCATCCAAGTGAGGTGATTCTTAATTATATTGTTTTTTTGTTCTGTTTTTTTTTTTTTTTTCCTTCTCGCATTATTTCTTGTGAGTTTTGCTTTGTTTCTGTTTGTTTTGGTCTTTGTCTTTCATGTTGGAAACTCTTCTCAAATGTCTTTTGTTGTCCATCTGTAAGTGTAAGGCACTAGAAAACTGTTGGAAGCTGTGCAGGACAGGACGGGGTGTGGTGATTAGAAGGCTGTGGTTCGAGGCTTCTGTAAGATTCTCTAGGTGTCTCTACAGAAGCTTATCCAATCTTCTTGTGGGAGGAATATAGGGCAAAGATATACACTTAGCTGCCAGTGGTCTTAGAGCCAAGGAGTGCAAGGGGCTATGAGCTTTCCCCTAATCCATTTTTATCCCAGTGCTGGACCGTTCCCCCCAACCGTCTCCATGTCTGGAGTTTACTTGCCTGGAGTCTCTTGATTCAACTCTTCCACAGAATCAACCCTTAGTTTCCTGCTGGGTTGCGGGAGGAGCGGTCATCTAGCTGCTTGGGATGGGGAGTGTACATTGGGGACCAGTGGTTCCATCTACAGACTCAGCCAATACCCATCCATGGACTGTCATAGTTGGTACCGCTGCCTTCCACGGCATATGACATCTTCATTTCCTGAGCTTCCCTGGGGTTCTGTGGTGTGACCCAGCTAGCTTCCCATTGATATCCACACCCAGCAGGTTTAGGTTTCCTTTTTAATTAGTTCTGCTCACTCTTCCAGCCAATATCCAGCTTCCAAAACTTTGTTCCCACTCATCTGCTGTGCTCTGCTCACCTGTCCTTTGCCCCATGAGTATATTTGATATTCACGTGTTCTGAGGTTGGTGGGAGGGAGTAAAGTCATGTGTTCAGTTCTCTGAGTCAAAAAGGGATATTTCTAGAAGCACCATGTAAAGTCATTGTTTAAACGTCTGCTTAGAGAAAAATGGATAAGAAAAGTGTCTAGCAAATTGTAATCCCTTTGCGACTTGCAAAGAACTTTCTACATGCTCTCTATTTGATGGCTTCCTTTACCTTTTCCATCTCATCCTTGTCCAGTCAGTTTGGGGTAAGAAAAGTAGATGTATTTCTAAGGCAGGAGCACATCCAGTATTTGGACTGCATATCATATTTGACATAAAAAAAGTACCTCATTGGATAGTATAACTAGCAGGGCCAAATGACTTGCCAATAAGTCATCTCAAATTTTGCCTAAATGTAGGAAAACTGAGTTCAAATGTACCTTCAGAAAAGAGAAAAACAGGCTTAACAGTTTATTAAAGTCAAAATAAAAGTTAATGTGCCAGCTTCCATTGCATCATTTGCCAGGAAAATTTCTGCTGTGAACTTGGCAAATCATTGCATGATCAGAGGAGAAAGTGACCAGGATCACAGGTTTTCATTGTGTTCATGCCCTTGACCATGACCAGTTTGTAAAATATTTGTAAAGGGCTAAAGCAGGGTTGTGGAGATTAAGGAATCTTGGAGACTTACTGATCGATGCCACACAGTGAGCACTTCCTGGAACTGGAGGGGTCATGACTTCATCTTACACAGGTCCTTCTCCAACAAAATGACAAGTAAATGAGATAAAAAGTACCCCCAACAGAGCAGCACTGGGTTTATTCCTGCTCATTGAGATCATACTAGGGAGAGAAAGAGCAGGCACATGCCAGGGAAAAGAGTAGAGTAATTAAAAGCATGAGACCTGGAACCACCCTGGCTATAACTTTGGGCAGATGAATTAATCTCTCTGAATTGAGTCTCCTTATCTGTAAAATGGGGATAATAATAGTACCTATTAAATAAGGTTATATAATAGTAATAATATATAATAATATCTTTTAAATAATAGTACGTATTAAATGAGTTAATACATGTAAAGAGCTTAGAACAATGTCTAGCAAATAGATTCTCACTGAGGGCTTTTATTCCCATGACTAAGATGCTCTCAAGCTGTGCTGTCCAATACAGCAGTCACTAGGTACATGTGGCTATTGAGCATTTGAAATGCGGTTCATCAAAATTGAGATGAGCTGTGAAAGTAAAATACACACCAGATCTCAAAGACTTCATATGAATATAAGAATGTAAAATAGCTCATTTTGTGATATTGATTACACGTTGTAGTGATAATATTCTGACATAGTGGATCTATTTGGATATATTAAATATGTACATAGATTTAATATATATTAAAATCTATTTTACCTGTTTTTACTTTTTTAATGTGGCTGGTAGATAATTTAAAACTACATATGTGGCTTATATCTCTACTGGGCAGCACAACCGTCTCTTCCTCGAATGATGTCACTCTTAACTCCTCCCTAATATTGCCTCCCAAGAAAGAGCTTACGATACTTCATATATTTATTACCTAATTACGTAATATATTTATTACCTGATCTGATACATCTCCCACCTCCTATGCAATAGCTTCCTCTTTTGAATATTGATTCTCGAATGTTCTTTTTTTTTCCCCACTATTGAACTGCCTGAGCATGATGGCATCACTGATAGTAAAAGGTGAATCACAGCTCTCCCTGATGAAAACAGTCATAGTCTGAGAAGTGAGGCACAGATGGAGATATATGTAGAACACCCTGTAATTTCCTGTAGCTACTTCTGGAGTGCAGTTCTCAGGCGCCCTACCAGACAAAGGAACTAATAGAACATAGAACTCTGATTACCTGCCCTACCAGACAAGGGAACTAATAGAACATAGAACTCTGCCCACTGGGAAGACGCTGGACCCAGTTCTTCCAAAGTTCTTTTCCTTTCACAAAACTACACACATGAAGCTGAGAACTCCCACGTAGGTACACATGTGGTGTCAGGACTGGGATATGCCCTCACTTGATAGGTCCTGAGAATGATTTAAGTATTTTCATTATGATTTCATCAAGTCAGATTGAAATTAGTTAACAGGTTATATACTTTTGAATGGACCCCTTTTGTATTACTGCTAAATACTCTGATTTTTAAAATAATTAAATTCATCTACAATTGTAATTTTTGAAAAGTTGTGCGACCTGTGTGCATATGACTATCAGAACATGTGACCCATAGATAAACCTGAGATCATGTGGCTTGCCAGGTGTTTTTAGGTCTGTGGCAGATGGTGCTTTGAACTAATAGTTAAACTAGTGAGAATATGTGAGCTTTCTTTCTGCATTTAGAGACACACACTTAAAATACCAGGGTGGTTAGAGCTCGTGGAGGCCATCTCTTGCTTTGTATATGAAGATTTTGAGCAGAACAGGCCAACGTCAGTGACAACTGTTAACTGTGTGTGTATATGTGTGTATAGCCACACATATACAGACAGAGAGAAATCCACACATAAAATTCACCATTTTAAAGTGTACAGTTTAGTGATTTTTAGTCTTTAGTGACTTTTAGCACAACTCACGATGTTGTGCACCACTATCTAATTCTAGAACATTTTCATCATGTTCCAGCAAAAGGAAACTTTATACCAATTACTCACACCCTATCCCCGCCTCCTTCCAGCCCCTGGCAACCACTAACCTGCTTTCTGCCTTTATGGATTTGCCTATTCTGGACACTTCATATAAATAGAATAATACATTGTCTGGTTTCTCCCACTTAG
The DNA here is from genome assembly GCF_000325575.1 of Pteropus alecto. NCBI lineage: Eukaryota > Metazoa > Chordata > Mammalia > Chiroptera > Pteropodidae > Pteropus > Pteropus alecto. Next base: position 10,958,524 of record NW_006443124.1, read on the forward strand.
TGTAACATTTTCAAGGTTCATTCATGTTGTAGGAGCATGTATCAGTACTTCGCTTTTTTTTTATAACTGAATAATATTCCATAGTATGAAAATGTGACATTTTGTTTATCCCTTCATCTGTTTATGGCCATTAGGGTTGTTTCTACTTTCCAGCTGTTATGAATAATGCTGCTACAAACATTCACATGCAGGTTTTTGCATGAACATATGTTTTCCATTCTCTTGGTTATATTCCTAAGAGTGGAATTGCTAGGTCATATGGTAACTCTGTTTGTTTGATGAACTGACAATTTCCAAAGCAGCCGCACCATTTTATATTCCCACCTGTGGTGCGTGAAAATTCTGATTTCTCTACATCCTTGCTAACACTTAATGTCTTTTTCATTATAGCTATTCTAGTGGGTATGAAGTGGTACCTCACTGTGGTTTTGATTTACATTTGATGTCGAACATCTTTTCATGTGCTTGTTGGCCATTTGTATATCTTCTTGGGAGAAAGGTCTATTCAAATCCTTTACCCATTTAAAAAATTAGATTATTTGTCTTTTTATTGTTGAGCTGTAAGCCATTGAGTGCATTAAGGTGAATCTAATTTAGAAAAAGCATTCACTGCTCTAGGAAGACCAGAGGGTTTCAGTGTGACTTTATTGACTTCATTTTTAATTCCTTTCGAGTACTTAATCATTTTGAAAAGAACCCATGTTCATAGACTATCTGTGAACTAGGACCTACTGCTATCACTAATAAAGATTATGAATCTAATCCTAAGAAACAATGCAGAAGGTTTGGAAATCTAAATGAACTCTCTTTGGAATCCTTGCTTCCGTCCATGGCAGCAGCTCTCCAGACCTCTCTTTGCTGTGCCCAAGTGAGTGACTAAAGCAATCTGCTCTGAAAAAAAAGTAGCCCCTTCTACCATGGTAAGTCATGACGTTTTGTTAAAACCACTCAAAGGCAGAAGTGAAACAGCAATTGTAGAGACCCCAAGGAAATGACCAGTCTAGGATCTAATGCTACTTTAAAGCTCGTTTCTCCCAGTGAAAGCTGATGATGAGTCTGAACATGGGCAGAGCCACCAGGCCCTCCAAGGGGGGCTGATGGCAGAGTAGAGACGGATTGCCAGCAAGAGCAGGAAGGAAGGTTGCTGCTAACTTCCCTTCTGGCTCTTGGCTCCTAGGATATGTGTCCTCTGCCTCAAACCTTAAGCTATGGGCCAGTTGGTACACGGACGCTCAATAAGTGCTTGCTAATTAAGCAATTCCTTTTACACAATCACTTCCATAGGAGGGCCACTTGGCACCTACAACGCTGTTTGTATAGACTCTCCCTCACACCTCCCCGAAATATGTGCATGTGTGCACATGTGTGTGTGTAGGTCCTAGTTCACATAAGTGGGTCCGAGAGACTGAGGCCATTCTTGGAACGTTGCTACCACCTGTGAACTCAGAATGGAGGAATGACATAGCTGCTCTCCTGAAATCAGGTCTCCTTCATGCACTCATTCAACAAGCACTGATGTTAGTTCTGAGCTAGGGACTGTTAGGGCTGGTCCTTTCCTTCAAGAGCTCACTGTCTGTCCATTGGGGCAGACAGACAAGTCAGTGACTATATGTGCTACAGTGAAGTGTTACGTGGAGCAGGGAATAATTAACTCCACCTAGGGGTATCAAGGAAAGCTTCACTGAGGAGGTGACAGTTGGCTCAGGGATTGTGATGGGGCCTTTACCAGGGACTTTTGCTAGTGGGAGAGGGAAAAAAAGAGGGAACTTATCATATGCCAAGCCCTCTTTGGGGGGCAGCTATAGGGTGGGAAAGCAGACGTGCCTTGGTCTGACATCAGCTGTCTTTTGGCTCATGCTCGTGTGAAAAAAACAGGTAGAATCCAGGTCAACCCACTTTAGTGCAGGAATAGGAAAAAGCAACTGATCTCCAAATTTTCTTGCCTTTGATTTTATGTTGGTCAAGGGAAATCTTGTTTTTGTTTTTATAGCAAATGTTTATGACTTTGGACCAGGAACTTGCCTGCCTTGTGTTTCTCCTGCACTGCTTTATCCTGTTTCCTGAGTTGCTAGTTTTGAGACTGTGAAAGACTTATTAGAGGGTGCCAGCCACATCAAAGGGCAGGGGGGCATCTCCCAGCTTCTGGGCAGCCATGGGAGAGCTCTCTTGCCCTCTTGCCTAGTGGTTGCTTCTTCCAAGGAAAGAGTAGCTCCGAATACACAAACCTGGCTAGATTTTCTCCTGTCTAGCACTGGCACCCCAAGACTTATTAGAGGGTGCCAGCCACATCAAAGGGCAGGGGGGCATCTCCCAGCTTCTGGGCAGCCATGGGAGAGCTCTCTTGCCCTCTTGCCTAGTGGTTGCTTCTTCCAAGGAAAGAGTAGCTCCGAATCTGGCTAGATTTTCTCCTGTCTAGCACTGGCACCCCAATATAAATATGTGTCTTGGCTCTCTATAGGAAAATTCTTAATTTCAAGCAACAGCAACTAGCTGTGCCCGACTCACTCAAAAAAGGAATGTGTTGCCAGGAGGCCTGGTGGTTCACAGAATGACCAGAAGGCTGGAGGACCAGGCTCTGAAAATAGGCAGGAACCAAAGGAGGATGGGCAGCCAGAGCAGGAGACAGGCTAGGACCCCACTGTCACTGTAGACCTCCACTTCATAGTTTCTTCCTGTCCCTGTGTCTCTATGTCACTCACCTGAGAGTCCCAGTCCCTGGCAGGAGCATTGAGTCCAAGTCTCAGGCTGGGCTGGCTTTCAAAGGAGGGGGAGGGTTCTGACTCCCCCAGACCTACACAGTATGGGAGGCCCCCCAAGAAGGACGCGTTCAGATGTACACTGCAGCCTTGTTTGTGGGAATAGTGAGCCGAGTTCAGGAGAGGAGCTACCAACAGCAGGAGCAATACCCCTGGTGTTTGGGACAATCCTTAGAGAGAAAATTGGGGCAAGGATTTAGTTGAGAGTATATTCCCCATGGGAGAAGCTGAAGTGAGGAATAATAATGATAACTGACACCATTTACAAATGGCCTACTGTGAGTCTGGCACTGAATATACATGATGAAATCTCACTTCATATTTATGCGGTGAATATGTGGTGGTACAGCTGCTTTACTAATGAGTGGGTGGAGGTTTGGGAAGGCTGGGCTACCTCCAGGGTCCTACAACTACTGGCATGTACACTTAGGCCTGCCAGGTGTTGGACTCACACTCTCTTTCTCCCTATGCTGGTTTCCCTCTACCTGGGATACACTGTTCCATGGTGAGAAATCACAGGGTGGCCGATGAACCTGTGTGGATCCATCTCTGCCCCTTCCAGGCAATTGCTGCTTGTTGCTATTTGCCCCAGAATTCCTTTGGTGTCACCCAATTAATAGACACATCCCGCCTTCATCTTGCTATGTGATTTGCTAGAAGTCAAAAGTAACTTTCTACTATTTTCGGTTTAACTTCTCTTGATGCTTTCTTGAAAGTACAAAGAGCTACCAACTAGATCGTGTGTCTGTGTGTGTGGTCACATGTACCCCTGGCAGGGCCCTAAAAACACACAGACATAATGGATGCCAGATATACGCACTCAGAGGTTTTAGAATGAAGTTTCTTCCACGTGAGTCCCTGACTAGATATGTCAGTTAAAATCACCAAGATTTTCTAAGTGAACGCTAAGGACATGCATTATGTTTCTAGAGTGAACAGCCAAAACTCATCCCACATGTACACGGCACACTGTGAGCCAGTCTTGCCCCAAGTCCTATACACAGTTTCCGTGTGCAGCCCTGGGCCCAGAGCTCTAGAATTGAATTATTCTCCCATTGAAAATGATGACCAGGTGACTCCTTGGCAGGCAGAGACCTGGGAGAGTTAGCTCAAACAGAAGGGCACTTTTAAGAACAGGGCTTTTTGGAGACTGTATCACTCCTTTGTCAGGACTTGAACACAGAGGGGGCAGTCTGACCATTCCTGCACTTGAGCCAGCTTTTGCCCTCTCTGGGCAATGCCATTGGTTGTCTGCTTCAGAGCCTGTTAATTTCTATACTTGAGAACCAAAATGAAACATAGGGAACAGTTTTCAGTTGGGTCCCAGGAATCCAGAATATCAAAGTAAAAAAGCTCACAAGAACTTATCTGTCCTGGGTCCACTGGAATAGGCAAGAGAGAATCCAAATTCATCTAACTCGTTTATCCTTACTTGTCCAAGGATGTGTGGGTAACATCTGAATGAGGGCAGACCAGAGGGATGGAATGGTCCCATGCCTGGGGTTTGGAGCCAGGCTAGAGGAGAAAAAGCTGAGTTACTATGAGCAAATGGAACAGAGAGAGGCTGGAGTGTCACCCTGTGTCTATAGGGAAAAGGTGATAATACGTGTCCTCAATAAGAATGTGACAACCCAGCATTCCTTCCCAGGAACTGCTGATCTGAAAGGGAACTTTGGTTCAATCCCTGGGACAATCAGTCCCTACCCAGAGGCCTTGCCTGTCAGAAGCCCCCACAGGAGATGGTGAGCAGCATTCTCCCTGCATTTTTCTTCTTTGAGGCCACCTTCTTATAAAGTCCTATCTTTGGACGAGTGTGGTGAATTCAGTGTATAATTAAAAAGCAAACAAACTTGTCCCAAGGGAACATTTATAATTTAAATAGACATTTGTGTATAAGCAATGATTCATGCTTTGTTGTATTTCCAAAAATAGACAACGTGATTTTGTTGAAAGATTTCTGGCCTCTAACGTACTTTAACCAATATATGACCATCTCTGAATTATTAAGGCAGCTAAGTAGCTGCTGTCTAAAAGAAAGATATACCTGCTCCAACCATGATTAGAGATTCACTGCTACTGCAAACAAAGTCAAAAGGCATACATTTGGAAAAATATTTGCCACACATAGGGGAAAAAAATGTTAATTGCCTTAATATATAAAGACATCTTGCAAATCAATAAGAAAGACTAATAATCCAATAGAAAAATGGGCAAAGGATATGGACAGATCACAGAAATTAATACAAATGGCTTTTAAATGCACGAATGATATGCAATTTCATTTATTTAAACAAATGTAAATTTAAAAATGAGATCCTATTTTCACCTTCCAGATTTCAGAGGTCAAAATTTGATAATGTACTATATTAGGACATAGGAAAATGAGCATGCTCATATATTGATGGAAATATAAATTGGTACAATCTCTTTGTAAGAAATTTGACATCAACCAAAATTGAAAATTTACATATCCTGTTACACTTATCTATTACTGTGTAACAAACTACCCTAAAAGTTAGTGGCTTGCATGTTTACAATTATTTTCCTCATAATTTTGAGGGCCAGACTTGAGGAAAGGCTAGGTTGAGCTGATCCATAGGGTATCAGCTGGGGTGGCTAACACTGAAGGATCCACTTATAATTCATCTTTTAGGAATTTATTCTACAAATAGACTTACGAATATAGGTAAAGATATGTTATCAAGGGTATTCATTACAGCATTAGTAATAGCAAAAGACTGGATTAACTCAAGTGTCCATCAAATTGGGTTAAATAACCCAATTTATTTATGCTCATGCAATAGATAACTATGCATCTATTAAAAAGAATGATACAGGCCTATGTACTGATATTAAATGAGCTTAAATAACTTGAATAGCTTCAAATAACTTGAATAACTTCAAATAAAAAATCAAGGTGCAGAACATCTTGAAAAGGTACCTATGGAAAGAAATGTTTTTACAAGTCCTTTACAACAACCCACTGGAAACCATACATGACACAGCCCAGGCATGCGTCGGTCTATTGAGGACACACAGAGGGAGGGAAGTCCTGACTGGGGTCTTGCTGCTGCTCACTTCTCATCTTGCCTATTAAATTTCTTGTTCTGCTTAGTCTGAAGTACAAATTCTCTCTCCTAGGAAGCTTGCATAACATCCACATCTTGCAATTCTTTTCACTGGTCATGTGAAAATGGCCTTTGGAACCAACTACCATGGGGTTAAAATTTGCCTCTACTGATTATGAGCTACTTAAACTTGACAAGGTATTTAATCTCTCTAAGCTCAGGGATAACAGGGTTAGAAAAGATAAGTTGAGCACTTAGGACTGTGCCTGGCAGCAAAGATGTGGTCTTTAGCATTCAAATCATTGTCACATCATGTTACTTTAATCCAACAGAGAGAGTGGGCACCATAGCCAGGAATCACGGAGACTTGTGAGGTGGGTAGTTGTTTTGGTATGGTGTTGTCAGTTCAGATTACAAGGGCCAAACCACGTGGAATGGAGACCCACCGCCTTCCCGCCCATCCACTCCTTGAGATAGGGCCTGGCCAAGAGCAGGAAGATCTGTGGCTCTAACCCTGGCTAAGCCCAGTCACCTAGAGGGCTCTTTAAAAGAACTCTCCCAGGCCTGTGAAAGTACTGAGATACCGAGGGACGCAGGTACCTGTCTTCTTATGTAGAAGAGAAACATGATAAATACATGCCTGCCTCCATCGTCTCCATGGCCTCTAAAGGAGACTCCAGCTTTGCAGAAGTTTCTTTCTTTTCCTCTCCAAGATTCTTTGGCCTTTTGTAATAAAGAGATACAAAATGCCAATGCCCTCCAGGCAAAGGCCACCAGGAAGACACCTGCAGTTGAAAAAACTGGGTTTATTGCTTGTTGCAATGAGAGGAACACACAGCATGGGGGAACCATGGGGCATCTGGGTAAGAGGACATTAAAAAGGATTTACAGGATTTGGGCTTGTGTTAGTGGTTTTGGAGAGAATTAAAGAAGCAGGACTTTTCCTGGTGTTGGATGCTGTCAGGAAGCAAGAGTAATTCTATGATTGGGTATATTAATAAATCTTATGTAGAAAGAGGAATAACGAGTGAAGCTAAACGCTGAGATTGGTAAAGAAACAGCAGTCATCGTTAACTGGGACAGAAAGATGTTTGGTCATTTTTGAGACGTGGACAATGTTCATGGTTCGTCTGTGCTCGGATCTGATCTCAGAGTGGTCTTGTTTTTGTCTTGCTCCAGCCCCGTTACAGAGGACCTTGTCTGATGTTAACGTCCTGTGAAATTGCTTAAGTGCAACAGGACAGCACCAAAACCTTGGCTATGGGTGTAAGAGGTTCAGCTCATAGCAACACCAAGGTCTAGCTGATAGTATCAGGCCAATCTCCAGACCTCAGGGGTCTCTTTTCTCTTTCTCAGAAAAGAAGGAGAGACCAGGAGAGAAGTGGGTTGGCAGGATTTCTGTTTTCTGGGAGTTAGGCAGAGTTTCTGCAGCATTTGTGGAATTAAGGAGGCAGGAAGGTGGAATGGGTTAATAAACTTTTCTGCAGACATTGTGTCCACTTCATGGTTTTCAAGAAATATGTTTTTTTAATCTAAAATTTTTAATATAAATTAAAAACAAGCAATTTTGAATGGACTTTTTGTTTCCTGGGCTGTGTTCCTTCTTCTGTGTTACTGCTCAGAGACCAACCATTTGGATCAGGGACTTGTAAGGGCAGACTTTCAAAGCCAGAGCTTCTGAACCATTGTCTTAGAGCCCAGAGTTCCAGCTGAAGCTGAGGACTGGCTCAGGATGGTGTCTGAAGAAGGGGCGGAGCCAGAAGGTCACCAGTCAGAATCCAGGCTCAGGTGCCTGCTGCCTGCACCTAGAAGACCCAAGAAGACAGACTTCTCCAGTCTCCCAGTACCTCCAGAAATCCGCAGCCTTGACCCCTGGTCTGAGTTCTGAGTCCTAGTTATTCCCACCAACAAACTTTATCAGCTAAGGTGCCCCTGCCCCCAGCCACGCTGACTCTGTGGACGAGTGAGGGCAGCTCACTCCAAAGTAGAGAGACCTGAGAGTTGAAGGGGCTCGGCAAAGGGTTCCCAGCCCCTTCTAGGGATGGAGCGTTTTTTGGCAGAGCCAGTACTCACAGGACAGAGGTGTGGAAAGTGGCGGTGGGAGAGGCTGAGGACATAGCAGGGGGGTGGAGCACAGTGGCAGACAAATGCAGAGCATTCTTTGAAGATGGAGATCCCCAAAGGGGAGGACCTTGAGATCCAGACTCCAGCCTGTGAACCCTATCCGGGCCATAGGGGGACCCACTGAGGGCAGCGGGAGTGAACACAGGGCCTAGACGATGCAGGGTAGTGGGAGAAATGGAAAGAAAGGGGGATGCAAAAATGGGACAAAAGAGTTCACGGTGGGAGTCAAAGAGCTGGAAGGGTTTTGGAAATGGCGGTTCTGGAGAGTCGGTGAAAAGGTCTGTTACTATCAGAACTGCACCGTACTCTGAGGGGCAGGGACAGAGGCATGAGCCCCAGGCGGGTCTGTTTTCTTGGCCAAGTCTGAAAGGAAAGGGGTGGCGGTCTGGAAGCCTTGGGGCCCTGGGCTGACCCAGGCCCACGCACCAAGGGCGCTGAGGACGCGCCCAAATGGGGGTTCTGGAGAGTTGGTGAAAAGGTCTGTTGCCATCAGAACTGCACCGTACTCTGAGGGGCAGGGACAGAGGCATGAGCCCCAGGCGGGTCTGTTTTCTTGGCCAAGTCTGAAAGGAAAGGGGTGGCGGTCTGGAAGCCTTGGGGCCCTGGGCTGACCCAGGCCCACGCACCAAGGGCGCTGAGGACGCGCCCCGCAGAGCCACGCTGAAGGCTGGCGGGCGAGCGCCGTGTTCGCCCTTCCCCCTTCTACGTGCCCTCTTTTCCCGCCAAGAGCAAGAGGCCTGTGCTCGGCGGGGAACGAGTGTCCACCCCGCGGGTCTGGGACTAGGTCGGGGAGCGGACACTAAGAAGGAGCAGGAGGCTCCCGGGGCAGCGCCGCGGCTCCGCGCTCCCGCCCCCGGTGGCCGGACGTGGCGCCTCCCCCGTCGCAGCCGGAGCCTGGAGGTGGGGTCCGGAGCCGGAGCCCGGGGCTCTGATGTCACCGCACGGCCGCAGGCGCCCCAGAGCGCGTCTCGGGCTGGAGCTCAGGTATGCGGCGAGGCCGAGAGCCAGGTGGGGGCCAGGCGGTGCGATCGCGCGGCCGTTTCCCGGGTGGAGACAGGGCGAGCCTCGGGTGAGGAGGGGGACCGGGGCGGGGGTGGCTGCGGGGCCGCGGAGCAGCGGGTGCGCGGTTGAGGCCGGAGGTGTGGGCTCGGTGCGGAGGCGGGTCTGCGTGGGTCCAGCCGAGGCCCTGCGCGCCAGCGCTCTTTGCTGCGGGCTGGGGACGACGCGGAGCCGCCCAGCGGCCAGAGCTGCGGGGGGAGCGCCCGGGCGGCCAAAGGTCAAAGGGGATCTTCACCCCACAACACTCTCCTCCCGGTCCCGCCCTTTGGCCGCGAGGCCGCTGGAGAATCTGGGTCCCTCCCGCCCAAGATCTCGCTGTCCCCCGGCTTACGTTCTGAGCCCTCCCTCCCCGACGGCGAACCCCACAGGAAAAGTCGAGAAATGCGCGGGCCAGCGGCCATCGTCTGTCGCGGCGTACCCAGGACCCCACTCTCGCTCCGCACTGCGTGACTCTGCTGCCCCCTGCGGTTGTTAGACCTGAGCCTCTCCCTTCCCTCTTGCGCCTAGACTCTGAGCCTGAAGCCCAGGTACGTGGTCCGACAGCACGGAGATCTCCCCTAAATGCCGCCAGCATCCTGCAGAGCGAGAGTCTCCAGGGGAACGGAGGTGGGGGGCACTGGGGACTGGGAGAGCCGTGAGACTTCCGCAAATGACTGCCTGGCTAGACCTGGTCTGAGGTGCTGGGATTCAAGACACCTTCCAGGACTCAGAAACTCAGTGTGGCAGGGAGACTGCCGTGCAGCAGCGCCCACAGTGAGTCTAATACTGAGGGAAGACCACCCGGGAGGATGGCTTGGACAACCTCTCCACCAGAGGTTGTATGTGAGGTGGCCTTTGAGAGAGGTACAGCTTAATTCTCGATCATGTTTGGTCACATGAGGTCCACCTTTCTGGTCACCTTACCTGCATCTGCTCCCGTTGCCTTGGTGTGGGTTTACCCACCCGAAGCTGTCTTCATCTATTTCCCCACCAACCTCTAACTAAACACCCTGGTGGGGTTGCTGGTCCAGACCCACATCCCAACTTCCCAGCTGCCAGACTTTGCTAGGCTGCAAAGCCCATAGGCCCCAGACTGAATGAGCACTGGACCCCTTGGCCTGTCCGCATTTCAGCTTCCTTCTTCCTGAGCCTGGCACCGCCGCCCCCCAGGCCCCCAGCTCTGCACGCTGAAATCATCTTTCCTTTTCCTCTTCTGTTCAGTGACAGGTATATTGTGAATGCCTTCCTCACCCCCCACCCCCACCCCCACAGGATCTCAATCTGGTGGTTTGCTGGCATGGATTCCATGCTGCTCCCCTGCTCTGATGAGGCTTGGAAGAAGGTCTGCAGAGTTCTTTGAGCTGTATCCTCTGGACTGCTGTACAATGCAGGCACCAGCTCTGCAGCCCAGCCCACAGCAGATACTAACACTGACGCTAGGGCTTCTGGGGTGTGGCCACCCCCAGCCACAGGAGCTGGCTGGACTGTAAGAGGCTCCCTGCAGACAGACAAGTGTGGAAACTTGTTTTTTCTGCTGAGGCCCCAAAATGCACTAAAGGAGCTGGACCCTCCTGGTATATCAGGTTCTACAAAGTTGTGAGCATCCTGCATGGGTATCAGCCTGCTGGGGCCACTACTGCAAAAGCATCCTTGAGACAGGGTTGGGTCCATAAGAAAATAGATGTGTACACATATTTTTATTATCCATTCAAGCTGTTTTTATTTGATGAATTCAAGAGTCTTCTCTCAACATGGTAATTCACAAATAAGATCAAATTTTCAAGGCCTTTTTTGAGGAAACATCTTTGTATTCAAACAGTCACCCATGCCTGTACCTGCCAGCAAGCCAGTATTTACAGACTTATGGGTGGCGTAAGCCCAGGTGAACAGTACTCCCAAGCAGGGCCCAGAAGGATAAGGAGAGAGAGGGCTACTGTCTGGGCAGCTAGGGTGTGTCTCCTAAAGTAGGTGGCTGTCCTCCCAGGGGCAGGGCTACTACTCAGAGTAGCTTCTTATCTTCCTGAAGTCCAAAGAGTAGAAATACTTTGCAAAGATGTCCTTAAGCCAGAGTGTGAGGCCCACTGCGGGGCTGGCCTTAGTGGGCATAAAGTAGCCTCTAGGTGGGTGATATCAAGATGGTCTGGTCCCAGGTCGGCTGGAAGCCCCTCCTGGGAAAAAGGCAGTAGCCTTTCCCTTTTGGGAAAACACTATAGAGTCCCACCACTAACTTCCCTACCTTCCCTGAATAGCAGTCTGTAGCATCTGAGACTTCAGGAAAAGGGGTTGAGGGTGACCCTGAGCTCTAGGAGGCTCAGATGAGCCTGAATAGTTCCTACCCTAGCTGCAGGCCACACTCCTCTGTACTCCCCACCAAGCAGCTCAGGGAAGGCAAGCCCCCCAAAGTCTCCATAGCCCATAGGAAGTGCCAGTTTCCCAAGACTCAAAGCTGCTATCGCCCCTGGCCCAGGCACACCCACTCAACCTTTCCCCTCTCCCTCCCAGTGCTGGGGAAGTATAGATTTCTGGCTAGTCCTGCTCTGAGCTGTGCTTGCCTGCTTGTTTGGTTCCTAATAATGCATGAATAGCCTGGTCAGTGTCCATGGGGGCAACTGCCTCACAGTCTGTCCCCTTCCCCAGAAAAGACTAATGGGGAGGAGAGAAGAGGAGGCAGAAGTAAAGGAACCCTCTTCCTTCTCCCCTCTCTACTCTCAAGTCGGCTTCTTCCCTTGCCATTCAACAAATATTTCTTTAACATCGACTACGTGCGGGGCACTGAGGGTCCAGTGATGAGTAAGTATAGGGCCTGTCTTCAGGAAGCTAGGGGTGGGAATGGGAAGAGGGAGTCACAGGCAAGCCAGCAATTACAATGTAGGGTGATGAGTGCTGTGATAGGGGAAGCTCTGGACACGGTAGGGACCAAAGGGTCAGGAGACCTCTGAGTGGAGCCCTATGCAAGGAGCAAGAGTAGCAGGACAAAGAGGGCATGAGCCTGTCATTCCTAGACAAAAGGCGGTCTCCAAAGCAGGGACCACGTTATTCTGTAATCTGCCAGTAGATTGAGGGAACGTGGGGGCGACTCTTCCCCACAGTGGGCTGTGCTGGAGGCTTCAGGCAGCTTGGGGGCGGGGCAGGGAGGACTGGCTTTCAGCAGGGTTTGTTTCTAGGAAATTGATTTTGGCTGCAGTAAACTTGGAGGCAGGCCCAGATTCCAGGCAGCGCTCAATCTCTTACCAGCTTTGTGCCGGTGGGCAAATCATTTCCCCTCAGAACCTCAGTATTTTCATCTGTCAAATGCAGATAGCAGTTGAGAGGAGCAAGGTAAATATTTATATAAAACACCTGGAACAGAACTGGCACAGAGGGAGGGAGGAAAGCTGTGAAGCTGCCTCTGCTACCTGACCTGGGTTTTCCCGCCTCTTTTCTTGGCTCCCCTGTGATCTCAGAACGTTCTTGACCATTGTTTAACAGGGAAAGACCACATGGAGAAGCTAACAAAGCGCCAGGAAGCAGCTAGGGTGGGACAGGTTTGGGGAGGGAAGGAGCATGGGTACATTCTCAGCGCTCCAGGGGGTACCAGGGAAGTGGCCAGGGATGCCAGCCAGGAGAGCCGCAGCAGGAAACGGGCCAAGGGAATCTCTAATTCCTTTCACTGAGCTGAGGCCCTCAACCTCCAGAGTTGCTCCCTGGAGCTGCTCCTACTCCTCATGCCATCCTTGACTTGGGGGGTAATACCAGCTCTTGAGACCATGTGACCTGGGAGATGTGTAAGCACCTGGCTCTCCGTGTTGGCGGGGCAGCAGGCCGTCCTAGCCTTTACCCTGAGCTCCTCACCCACCACGCCGTTGACGTTCTTCCAGGCTCCACGGAGCTAGCTGGCTCAGTGCTCATCCGCGCAGCCATGGAGGCCCTGGGTCCTGGGGGCGACCGTGCCTCCCCAGCCTCATCCACGCGCAGTCTGGACCTGCGGCGGCTGTCCACGCGCGCCGACTCGGCCTATAGCTCCTTCTCCGCAGCCTCAGGCGGTGCGGAGCCGCGCACGCCGTCGCCGGGAACCGACCTCCTTCCGTACCTGGACTGGGACTACGTGCGCGTAGTGTGGGGCGGCTCGGCTCCTGCCCTGCCCGCCGCCACCTCCCTTCGCGCCTCCCCGCAGCCCCCGCCGGTGGCCGCCGCACGCAGTGGGACGCGGCCCCCTCAAGTCCAGGGGGCCCCAGGACTGCTCAGCCGTCAG